>NW_024870707.1:11820000-12255000 GCF_019054845.1 Dipodomys spectabilis
AAAGCACAGGCTGGAAGCATGGCTCGAGTGATAGAATACCATCTGAGCAAGCTGAACAAGTATGAGACCCTGAGTTCAAACCCTAGCAACTGAAAAAAAAAGTGAGAGAGAGATGAGAGAGGAGGGGGGGAGAGAGAGAAAGAGAGAGAGAGAAAGAGAGAGGAAAAGAAGTAAAAAATAACTAAAGCAATGATTAGGAGCATGGTTCAGGTGGCAGTTAGCACACTTTCCTAGCAAGCCTGAATACAAGCCTGATTCAAGCTTTTGAATTCAAACCCCAGTGCTGGAGGGGGAAGGAGAGCCTCTCCTCAGTGTTGGCCTGGGCACACAGCCCAGGCCCCAGCGGGACAATCTCCTGGGCCAACACCCAGCCTGCACGCCACCTCAGGTCCTGCTGGCCAGGCCAGGTGACAATCTAGACCATGCCAAGTGCTGATCCTCACCAGCCTGCTCTCCCAGGAGGAAGCCTGTGCTGTACGCATGTAGGTTTTTTCGTGTAGCCATACGTATCCTTCTTTCTATGATGACTACTAAATTAATGATTAATGACATTGACTGATGGCAAGTGCAACAGGCTGTACCCAGAAAAACAAATGCTGTAAGATTCCACTTAAAAGAGGCCCATAGAGTGGTCAAACTCATGAAAGAGTGGTGGGGGGCAGGGCTGGGGACAGGGACTGGGGGATTAGTATTTAATGGGGATGGAGTTTCAGTTTCACAAGATGAAAGAGTTCTGTAGACAGACGGCGGCGGCTATGGTTGTACAACAATGTGGAGGTACAAAATGCCATTGAACTATGCACTTAAAAATAGTAAGATGGTTGGGCACCGGTGACTCTTGTCTGTCATCCTAGCTACTCAGGAGGCTGAGATCTGAGGATCGCGGTTCAAAGCCAGCCCGGGCAGGAACATCCGTGAGACTCTTATTTCCAATAAACCACTAGAAAACCGGAAGTGGCACTGTGGCTCAAGCAGTAGAACGCTCGCCTTGAGCTGAAGAGTGCAGGGACAGCGCCCAGGCCCAGAGTTCAAGCCCCATAACTGACAAAAAAAAAAAAATAGTAAGATGGACCAAGAGCTGGTGGCTTCACACCTATAGTCCTCGCTAATCAGGAGGCTGAGATCTGAAGATCACAGTTTGAAGCCAGCCAGGCAGGAAAGTCTGTAAAATTCTTATCTCCAATTAACCACCAAAAAGCCAGAAGTAGAGCTGAGGCTCAAGTGGTGGAAAGTCAGCTTTGAGCAAGAAAGGTAAGGGAGCGAGCCAACGCCCTGAGTTCAAGTCCCAGTACTGGCATGGGGTGGGGGTGGGGGGAGGAAGAGGGATGGGAGACAGGAGAGAGAAGAGAGAAAGAGGGGAGGGAGAGAGGAGAGAGAGCATAAGACGGTAAATTTCCTGTCAGGTGCGTTATACAATTTAAAATTTTAAATGAGGCAATTTACATCCTCATTTTATAAATGAAGAATAACCAGGCCCAGTCTAGTATGAAAACAGTTGCTCAGATCAGAGAGGTCTGTCCAGCCTCTCTATTCCATGGCAGCCTCTACCTTGTTCCCTGGCTTTTATCTAACCACGTGACTCACTTCTGGTAAAATTTTAAAATGCTTGACGCAGCCATTTCAGTTTTAGAAGTATAAAAACAAACTCAGTAAATAAACAAACATTACAGAAGCCCTGTGTCATATGATGGCCTATAATATGGAAAGAGGAAAATAAAGGAAAAGAAAGAGCACCTTTTTTGGTGGGGAGGTGTGGGGTAAGGTGGGTACTCATATTTGGGCTTGAACACCAGGCCCCAAGCTCTCACACAGTTTGTTGTTGTTGTTGTGGGACTTGAACTCTGTGCCTGGGCGCTATCCCTCAGCTATTCAGCTCAAGGCTAGCACTCTACCACTTGAGCCACAGTGCCACTTGCAGTTTTCTGGTAGTTTATTGGAGATTAGAGTCTCACAGACTTTCCTGCCCTGGCTGGCTTTGAACCGCGATCCTCAGATCTCAGCCTCCTGAGTAGCAAGGATTACAGGCATGAGCCCCTGGCGCCTGGCCTCTCACAGCCTTTGTGCTCCTGATTGGCACTCTACCATTTGAGCCACACCTCCACTTCCAGCTTTATGCTGGTTAATTAGAGATAAAAGTCTCTGAAGACTTTTCTGCCCAGGTTGGCTTTGAACCTTGATGCTCAGATCTCGGCCTCCTCAGTAGGATTATGGGTAGGATTATGGGTAGGAGCCACAAGTTCTAATTCTGGAATTTTCTGTCTTATAATTTTGAACAGAAACTGGCCATAAGTAACTAAAACTGAGGAAAGTGAAACTGTAGATAGGAGACCACTGTGAAGAGGGCATGGAAAAACCAGGAAGACACTTCATGGACCAAGAGAGAACAGTTCACATCACCAGCACCAAACTGACGTGCTACCCCTCCTGAGAGAGCCGCCGAGTCTTCCTGTGGGTTCCTGCCTCAACAAACCCAAACTAAGGGAAACCCCACTGAAAAACCGGCTTGCACTCCTCAAACATGTCAAAGGTCATGAGAGACAGAGACTTGGAAATGATTTCTGATGAAAGGAAGCCGAAGAGACAACAACAAAATGCACGAGTGAGCGGGACCGGACCCTGGACTTGCAGCCAGGGGCACTGAGGGAAGACTGACAAAGTTCAAATAAGAGCTGTAGATTAAACAGTGCCGTATCCATGTTTATTTCTGATCTTGCTCACTGGACTGTGCATCCTCATTCTTGGGAGAAAACGCTGAAGTATTTGGGGGCTTGGAAGCATCACAACTGCAATTTGCATGCAAATGTTCTGGAGAAAATCTGAGAATAATGAAGTACTTGCTTCGTTACTAGTGCTTGGGGAGTTCCGAAAGGGGTAGATTTTGCAACTTTATGTCAGGATTGGAATCACTTCAAAATCACAAGGGCAACTCAAACCTGTGGCCGATTCTAGACTAGGCTTTGGGGCCACATGGCCCAACACCCCTTCGCAGGAGTGGCCCAGCTAGGGGCTGGGACTCAGGGAGGAAGGCGACAGTGGCCCTGATGGCTGCTCAGGGTGGCGAATGCAGATATGGGCATCTGTCATCTCCCACTCATAGATCCGTACAACCTCCTGATCCTGAGCTCTGCTTTTAGCAGAGCTGTCCTGGGCTTCCAGGGCACTCTGGTGAGGGCCACGGGGGCTGCATTGGATGAGCTCATTATTTATTTATTTTTGGTCGGTCCTGAGGTCCTCTGGGCCTGGGCACTGTCCCTCAGCTCTTCAGTTCAAGGCTAGCACTCTACCACTTGAGCCACAGCACCACTTCCGGTTTTCTGAGCGGTTTATTGGAGATAAGAGTCTCATGGGCTTTCCTGCCGGAGCTGCCTTTGAACCATGATCCTCAGATCTCAGCCTCCTGAGTAGCTGGGATTACAGGTGTGAGCCACTGGTGCCCGGCTCCCAAGCTCATTCTTGAAGTCAAGAGTGAGCCCTATTTGCAACAAACCCAACAAAAATGGTCAACGTTGGAAGCTTCCCCTCACCGGACATGAAGGCGAGGAACATGGAACGATGAGGCTGCTCTTGCCCAGGACGCCAGCGGTGCTGCACCCACAGTCTGTCCCGTGTGCAGGTGAGCAGCCTCGCCCCTGTGGACAGCCCACGGACACCAAGGCCCTCACACCCCCACCCCCACCCCCACCAGAGAACTCTCAAGCCATTTCCAGTCTGTCTGTCTTTCCCCACCAGGTGGGTTTGCGCGTATAGGCATTTGGGCATTCATCCGATGGGTGAGTAGGACATTTTTGTTGTCCTTTCTCGCACACCCGCTGTCCTCTTCCATCCCCAGATAAGGGAAGAGGATCCCGTGAGCGCGATGGTAGTGGTGTCGCCTGAGGAGCCCCGGAAGGCGGAGCTGGCTCCCCAACACCAAGCCTCTCCCGGACTGGACTGGCAGTCACACTTCACTAGGAACCAGGGCTGTGGGGGTGTAGGACGCCCCTCCTCCCTCCCTGTGTTCCTGCAGAGCACCACCAAAGCAGGCCTGGATTTGAGACGTGCGCTCCCAGGTGCAGGCGCTGGCCGGGAGCTGGCCTGGCAGATGTTTCTCGTCAGGAAAGTGACGGCCCTTCAGATGAGTCAGAGCACAGAGAAGCCCACAGGGGCCCCACAGGCAGGGGCAGGACACAAGCCCACGGCTGGCTGTTCTGTGCTGAGCCCAGCTCTCCTTTTGCCTGCTCCACGACGTAGCACGCCTGAGGTCATGCCCGTCTCAAAACTCAGGTACCACCCCCCCCATCTAGACAGGTCACTCTGGGAATTGACCGAGGCAGTGCGTATGACCGGGTCAGGAGTGCCAGCCTCCGTCTCGTTCTCCCTGCCCCTTCCTCCTCCCAGATGAATGCGGAGATGGAGAAGGACTCCTCCAGCCTCCCCACAGCCCTGCATGCCCCTCACCAGCACTCCAGCTGCCTCGCTGCCCCACCCACAAAGTCCTCGGGGGTCCCCCACGCCCTCCGCCCCAGCCTTCTGCTGTGCGCTGGTGGCACGGAGCCTGCCGGGCTCCACACGCGGGGCAGTTCGTAGGGTAGGACCCACTCAGAGCCAGCGCCAGACCCAGGCACTGAGCCCTCCTTCCACATGCACAAACCTACCTCAGGGCTGGAGCAGGCGTGGACAGTGGCGCTGACTTGGAGTAGTCACCCTGCTCCTGGCTCCCAGCACACAAGAGGACGTGGCAGAGAACCCACCACAGGCCACTGCTCAGAGGTCACTGGCCCCAGAATACAAAGGTCTCCGGCACCAACTGCTGGAGGCCTGGGCGGTAGCCAAGGCTGAAATCAAGGGAAGGGGCAATACCTCCGGAGGATGTGATGGGCCGCTGGCTACCTGGGAGGGAAGGGGGGGGTCTGCAGGGAGGAGGTAAGCCAGAGCCCGGAACCTGCCCCCCTGGAACCTCAGGCATGGGCAAGACTCCAGGAAGGCAGCCTGAGGCTGCAAGCTGGCTTCGGTGATGAATTTAGGACATACTGCCATTTGAAGTCAAAGGCACACAAATGTCAGCTTGCAGGTAGAGCAGGCCAAGGAGGCCGCTCAGGAGGGAATACTGCGTGTGATGGGATTGGCCAGTGTGTATTCACTCTCCCCCTGGCTTTGGCCACCACCCTGTCTCTTCCCTATCCCCATGCAGCTCCAAGTGTCTAGTAAGCCCAGCTCCCTCTCTGTGGGCAGAAAAGCAGTTTTGTTGTCCGTAGTAGCAGCAGCAGCAAGCAAGGCAGTATGGTACCCCGGTCCCTGGTCATGGAGCCGTTACTGGGCTTGCAGGATTCAAAGGCGACTGTCCTGACCAGGAGGAGCCCTGTCCCTGCCCCAGCAGCCCTGCTGAAGGTTGTCTGGCTCAGCACAGGAGCAGGAAAACAGAACAAGGCCTTGCAGACACAAAGATAAAGAAAAACACTATCTTATGTGGAGAACATCTGCACCTTTTTTTAGCAAATGGCTTAACCTGGCTTTTCCTTTGTTGAATCTCACTGCCTTCCTAGACTCAAAGCCAAGGCCTTTCCAAAATCAAGTTCAGTTAGAGAAACCCTTCCGTAGGAAAGCTGTATACAGCCTGGTCTGGAAGCAGGTGCTGGTGGAGTGGCTCATCTGGGGGTCTCCAATGGTTGGGAGGTAGGAGCTGAATAGGCAGATCCTGCTGTTTCAAAACCTCACCCATGCCTGGAAGCTGAAGGAGAGGCCTTTTCAGACACTGGTGGTAGATAGGAAACACCACAGGTTAGAGCCCCCCCCCCCAGGGAGACCCCCAGGAGAGAAGCATGTTTAGGTGGGAGAGGGTTGACAACAAGGCTCCAGGCCCCCTGAGGCCCCCTTGGAACCTGTGGCATTCAAGGGGAGCCCTGTCCCCAGCTTGTCCAAGGCCAACCTCTAGCATCCTGGTGTGTCCAGCCTCTTTCCTCACCTTCTTAGGAGGTGGTCACAGATATGGCCCTCAGGCCAGAACTGTTCCAGGTGCTTCCACATCACACAAGGCACACAACAGGTGTGGGGCAGGGGCCAGCATTCCGCGGGCCCTCCCTGTGCTCGGCCTTGGGGTGCTGGTGGTAGATGGTTATCAGGAAGTCATGATGATTGACAGTTTGGCTGAGAATGTGCCTTAAAGCTTCTGAGGGCTTCACCTGTTGAGCCCTGGAACTCAGTTGTGTCCGCTGGTCCTGAAACCTTGCTGCTCCCTGTGTTGCGCTCCAGTCCTTCCAGAAGGGAGGCTGTAACCAGAGGCAGGGGCTCTCCTCCCCAGGAAGGCTAGGCCCAGCAGTAGGCTCGGGGATACCATGCTACCTTGCATGCTATGGTGATATGGTGACAAGCAAAACTCCTTTTCTGACCACAGCATGGAGAAATGACATGAGAAGAGCCATGGCCACTTCCCCAAAGCCTTCACCCCGCTTTCCTCTCTCCAGAGTGCTGATAGCCTAGCGAGGTCTGTTTGCTATTTTCTGCAAATGCCGACTGACAGACCCCATTCTTAGCCTCCGGTTGTGCATTAGACACAGGGAAACCAGACAGCGATGGCTGTCACCCGGGGACAGGTAAATAACTCCCTGCACGCCAGGACGAGCCACAGTGAAGCAGGAGCGTCTGGCACACGGGCCTCTCCGCCGCCGCCTCCCAGGACAGCTCACAGAGCTTCCTCCTCTCTTCTGGTTTCAGTTTTCCCCCTGACACTGGATCCATGAACTCGCCGTCTCCCTTCCAGACAGGAGTGGAAATCATGGCGTTGGGACAGTGCCCACAACACTGTGAGATGCGGCAGGACAAAGGTCTTGACGTCATCGCCCTGGCCTGCTGTGCCACCACGTGTGCTACAGGGCACAGCAGTGGCCGGGCTCTGCCCACTGGCTCGGCTCTGCCCCAGCTGGTGGGGACCCGATGCTGAACAGTGAACCCAGAGAGACCTCTACTCTTTAAGGGGTTCACTGCTATATTCAGGGGATAGCCCACATGTAAACCTCACCAACCCATCATTCCCTTGTACACATCTGGAAGCAGGCGCTGTGTGATTAAGGAACACACTCAAGATCACCAGCCAAGGAGGAGCCCAGCGTTGATAGCTTCCCTGCAGAAGATGGCTAAGTTCTATGTGTGTGAGACAAGTACCTGGAGCCAGGACTATCAGAACTAGAGAAGTACTTCTGATGTTAAAACAAAACAAAAATCCCTGTAGCAGGAGTTCTGTGCTGCCCTCCTGGGAGCTGGCCAGTAATGCCGAAGTCATGTGTCCCAGATAAGCCAATTGCTCCCCAAACCACCCATGTTGTGGTAACAGGGCTACTTCAACCTTAAACTAGCTCTTAGGTTACCCCTTGTGCCGAGTAGCAGCGCACATTTTTGTGTCAGGCCAGTTTGGGTCCAGACAATATGGCCACTGTGGGGAGAAGAACCTGCTTCCAATGGAGCAGTCTGGCTGGGTGTCGGGGCAGGGCTCCCCTAATGGCTGCTGTGGCCAAGTGATAGGCCAAGTGGTATTCCTTCTAGGGTCTGCATTGCTCAGGTCCTAAAGATCTCTGTCTTTACATGGCATCTTCTGAAGTTTCAGAGGACAGCTGAAGGTCACTCATAGGAGGGCAAGGGCCCGCCCCTGGCTCTGTGAGAGAGGCCAGCAGACCTAAGCGCCTCTGCTACCTCAGAGATGCGCCAGGGAGTAGCCAATGACGAGGAGGAGGCAGGGCTCGGAAACAGGCCCCAGGAATCTCCAAATTAACCAGCAAGGTCCTGTCTCCTTTCTATCAGCCTCTACCACCTGCACCTGGCCTGCTCTGCCCTCCCAGGGAGCCTGGACCCCTGCCAGCAAATGTGGGTGAACCAGAAAGAGTGTTGGCAGAGGACTCTGCCCCGGTGGCAGTGGCTTCTGATGGATGGGGCTGCTTTCCCCAGGCTGCTCTGCGTTGTCCTAAACGTGTCCACTGGGGGCCCCGGGGCTGGCAGCCAGCAGGGACGGATGAAAGGAGGACGCGCCTGCTTTCAGGTTGCAACAGCCGCTTATCAAAGCGCCCAGGAGAGGACAGACTGAGGCTGAGATTGCTGGGTAGTGAGAACGGTGGGAAAGGCACAAGGTACAATGCAGGTGACAGATACAGGAGCCAGAAGAGAAAATACCAAAGCAGAGAGACCCAGCATGAAGGCGCCAGCTGGGGCTCCAGCTGCCTGGTCTCTTGGCCTCAGCAGCAGAGATGCAGCCAGGGCTGCCGGGCATCAGCCATCACATGGTCCCTTCACTCAAAGGCTACAGATAGGGGCAAGGGTGGCCTGAGCTGTTGGTGCCCCCTGGGACTCACAATTTCTGTTTTGACAAGTGGGGGAGACCCGGAGTAGGGAGGAAGAGAGGGGTGCCAAAGGCCTAGAGGGGATTGGCAGGGAGAGGCCAGGGCAATGCTAGGTGGCTGCTCTGTCCAGCCTCTATGGTGGCAGTGACTATCTCAGGACCAACACTGCCCTCTGGTGCAGGGAGCTGCCATTGCTGACCTGACCCACAGCCCCTGCCCAGGCTGGGCCCAACCCCCCCCCCCCCCCCAGGCTTGGCAAGAGAAACAAGTTAGGGCAGCGTTTCTCTCAGTGGCACCCAACCTCTGGGGAAAAGCTCCCAGGGGAAAGTCCCTTGCCCTGATTTCTCCACATACTTCAGGACTCAGTTTAGAAACACCTCCCTGGATGCCCAACAACCCAGTTGGCTCCATTAACCACACTGGGGCAGCCATCTTCAAACAGCTCTGCCAATGTCCTGCGTTGGGGGCTCCCAAGCTGGCGTCTGTGTCCTTGGCAGGAGTGCACACTGTTTCCCCCTTACCAGACACCGCGGGCACTTCGGACACAGGGGGCTTCACAGGTTTGCTCCTACTGTTTTGCCAACACTCAGCCTAGCATCTGACAGCAAAGTAATATAAATAACGGGAATGGATGAATGGATGAACGGGTCAGGCCACACAATGAATCTGCAGACCAGGGTGTGGCTGAGGACTCACGAAGAAACATCACAGAACGCTCAGGCAAAGATTAATAAGTCATTATTAATAAGCCTCCCAGGAGCTGCACATATAAACTAACAGGACACCCGAGTCTCCCCTCCACATAGACGAGGGCCCAAAGTGCTGCTGACAGGACACAAGGATGGGCAAAAGGGCAGTGTCCACAAACTGAATGTTTGTCTCTCCCCAAATCCACATGTTGAAACCCGGACTTCGGACTTCCTAGTGTGGTATTTGTAAGTCACTGTAGTGGTTTGCATGTAAGATGTTCCCTGAAGGCTCACGTGCCGCAGGCCGGGTCTCCAATGTCCACAGACAGACAGACATTGCTCATGATCAACTGACTGTGAGGGATAAGGGCTCTGATCTTATCTACGGATTGGACTCCTAATTTGATGGCATTATTGGGAGGTATGAACTAGGAATGGGCGTGGTAGGAGAAGGTGGTCATTGAAGGCATGCCTGTGAAGGGAATATTATCTCCAGACCCTTCCTGCTCGCTTGTTCCTCCATCACTTCCTGCCATGATGTACTTCCTCACCATGAGCCTACGTGGCTATGGACTGAACCGATAATTCAAAATCAATCCTTCCTCCCTTCACGTGTCTTCTCAGGTACTTTGTTACAGCAGCAGAGCAGCTACCAGGCTGTGATGGTCAGGTAAAGTGGTCAGAACACACTCAAGACAGCGCCTGAGGATTGAAACCATGAAAGCTATTTCAGGGCTGAGTGAGGTGATAGGCTTGAGCTCTAAACTTGAATTTAGAATTCTTCCTTTGCAGAGCCACAGACACCGCCTACCACAGTGTGTTCAGGCAGTCTAGGAAGCTTCCTGACCTCCTCCTAACTGCTCTGCCCTGGCTGGACAGTCCCATGGGCCTGCTCCCCACTCACTTCCTCCACTCCCCTCATTATAGGCAATGAACGCTGGCTGGATTAGACTGGGACTCTCATGCATCCTAGTGACTTTGAGGTCTGGTGAGCCCAGAACAAGCAGGTATTACCCGCTTTATGGCTTCAAAAAGCATGTGATGCCGGGTACCTGTGGCTCACGCCTGTAATCCTAGCTACTCAGGAAGCTGAGATCTGAGGATTGCAGTTCAAAGCCAGCCCAGGCAGAAAAGTCCGTGAGACTCTCATCTCCAATAAAGCACCAGAAAACCGGAAGTGGCGCTGTGGTTCAAATGGTAGAGTGCTAGCCTAGAGCTGAAGAGCTGAGGAACAGTGCCCAGGCCGAATTCAAGCCCCATGACCAACCTCCCCCCCCCCCCCCACACACAAAAGCCACGTGACAGATTAGGAAATGAGGTCTTTACCAAGGGACCCAAGAAGGATCATCAGGCTAATCTAATATGAACGGTGTCCTCTGAAGTTTAGACATGGTCACAGATACACACTGAGATGATCTGAAGATACAGAGTGACAATGACTGTGTGACTGGAATGATCATCTACAAACCTGGGAACCCAAGGGTTGGTAGCAAACACAAGAAGAGCTGGAAGAGGGACCTTCTGGGTCCCTCTCCCTGGGTATGGCCCTCAGATGCCCTGATTAGTCTCCAGATCTGTGAGGCAAAAATCTCAGTTGTTTCAAGCCACCTGGTATTGGTCCTGTGTCAGCAGTCCATGAATCCAATGCAGCTGGATTCCCTACAGACACTCACACCTACATGGAGCCTAAAACCCAGGGCTGATACAGCCATCCCTGTTTCTCATCTGTACATCATGCTGCAGGCCACAGTGGTGGTTTCTGAGCCTGCAGCTATTTAGGTCTGTGCTCAGCCAGGAAAGGCTGAGTGGGAGGCTGCAGAAAGGAGAAGTGAACAGTGACAAGCTGGCATGCACGGCTGCTCCAAGAGCTAGGCTGAGCCAGTAGGAAGGCCTCCTGAAGCAGGGACACCAGGGACCAATCTTAAAGGAGGAGGAAGAAGGATGCTCAAAGAAAGGAGGCTCAGAAGAGGCTCAGAGGAGGCCCAGGGGTGGGGGTGGCAAGAGCAAAAGGCCTGGTGAGTGTACCAGTGAGGCAAGGATTAAAGGAGCTAGAGTGGAGCCCATGGGCAGATACCTGGGCTCCTGGTAGAGAGCTCACGTACCAGCAAGGAGCGTGGGCTGCACCTTCAATGTCAGGGAATGCTATGGAGAAATCAGGAAGAAAAGAGATTTGCAATTAACAGGGACTACTCCAGAAGTTATGAGGAAGCTGGACAGACCAGAGGCGGGAGACAAATCAGGAAGATATTCTAATGCCAATTAGAGGTAATAAGGACCTCAGCCAAGGTGGACACAAGGGAATGAAGGAGGGACTGAGCAAGAAATACTTAGGAGACTGCATAGTGGCTCATGCCTGAAAGCTCAACTATATGGTAAACAGAGGTAGGCTTAAGCAAAAAGCATGAGACCCTATGTAATAATAATAAGAGAAGAAGAAGAAGAGGAAGAAAAGGAAGAAGAGGAAGAAGGGCACCAGTGGCTCATACCTGTAATTATAGCAACTAAGGAAGCAGAGATCGGAGGATCTCGGTTTGAAGCCAGCCAGCCTGAGCAAAGAGTCCATGAGACTCTTATCTCCAATTAACCAGCAAAAAGCTGAAGGTGGAGCTATGGCTCAAGTGGTAGAGTGCTAGCTTTAAGCAAAAAAGGCTCAGGGATAGCACCTACGCCCTGAGTTCAAGCCTAGGACTGGCACACACACATAAAAAGAAATAAGAATATAACTAAAGCAAAAAGGGCTGGGTGTGTGGTTCAATTGGTAGAGTATTTGCCTGGAAAGATAAGGACTTGTTAAACACTAGCACTAGAGAAAAAGAGAGAGACAGACAAACAAGACACTTAGAAGGCAAAATCAACATCACCCATTAGATGAAAGGGCAAAGATGCAGTGTAGAAGGGCAATTCTGGGTTCCTGCTTTCAAGTGAACAAAGGTCATACAAAATCAAAGACCACAGAAGTGGATGGAAGTAGAAACCATCGGCTCAACAGGGTCCCCCAAGAACTGGAGATAAATGACAACTTCCAGCCACGGAGGACACTTGGGCAGCTACACGTGAACCTCCCACCCAGGGAGAGCGCTGAGCTGGAGCTAGAGATCATGGAGCTGTCCTCAAAGAGATGATGTGGCAAAATCCACAGAGAGAAAATACAGCATTGGGCCTGGGCCAGAGTGCTACCTTGAGAGCTCAGGGCTCCAAGGCTGGGGGATAAAGAACAGGAAGGCTGCAGAGCTCTGATAGATTCAGCCCCAGAGGTCTCCCTGGTGGCTGAAGCAATAGTCCTAGGGATTAGGGAGGGGAAGGCAAGGACAGGAGTAAGCTGAAAGATGAGGGAAGTTTTGTTCAAACTACCCAAGTCTGGACAAGAACTTTGAGGAAGTGTAGGAAAGAGAAAAGCAAGGTGAGCTGGAGGGTACTGTTTTAAAATAAAACACTAACTAGATCTAATGAAATGTAGTAGGTCAAACACAATGGTTCATTTCTATTCCCTTCTGAAATCCCACTAAAACATCAGCAAGAAATTTCTTTTTTAAAGAGCACATGCCACAAAGACAAAGTGAGAACCCTGGCAGTGGTGGATGACAGAGGTCCAGAAAACAGTGACAAGTGGCATGTAGACCAACCAAAAGGGTAAAAGGACACAGGAGGAAGCTCCCCTAGGAAGTGAATCGGAGCCACAGGCACCCGAAAAGTCCAGAACTCTGTAGCTGATACCTCAGAAAGTGAGAGAGGCAGAGCTGCAAAATAGCCAGATTTAACTGTGAGGGAGTGGACAGCCCCCATGCCCCACTCCCTCATGCAGCCAGGGGATTCTCCTATCCACGTGGACGGATGGAGACAGCCAGCACCAATGGCCCTCCTCACCACTCCTCACCATAACGCCTGTGACACAGTCACCAGCTGCTCCAGGTGTAGAGCTACAGACAGACACTCTGGCAGGACAGGCTGGGTCGCGTGCCTAAGGCACACTGCCAGGAGGTTTCAGGGTGCATGGCCAGGTTATCAGATCACTGTGGAACGGCACTTACAAAAGACAGCAGGCTTGGACCCTGCAGTGAGAGGCTGCAGACACAGCCACCAGGCTGCGCCCAGGCAGTGAGGGCAGGTCTGTGGATAGAGATGGCCGCTCCTCAGCTCCACAGAGTGACCAGGGACTCCTCCTCAGGGGATGAGCCAGAAGACTGCCAGAGACTGCTCTCCAGGAAACGACTAGAGTTTGGAACTTGGTTGCCGCTCTCCACCCCCGCATAAGACCCTTGTGTGAAAGGATTTCTATTTTGTCACTAAGAACAAATGTCTGATAGGAGGAAAGGAATGATTGGAACTTAAGGTTTCACAGGTTGCTCATGGTCTAGGGTTGCTTGGCTCCACCATTGTGACAGTGAAACCTCGTAATGGAGGAACTTCTTCACCCAATTGTGGACAGGAAGCAGAAAGAAACAGGAGAAGTCCAAGGACAAAAGATTCCCAAGAACCAACCCCAATGGCCTTCCTCCTGCAGCTAAGTCTCATCTCCTAACCTTTCCAGAACCTTCCCAAATAGTGCCACCACATGGAGAGCTTGGGGGGGGGGGGGCGGGGATAGATCATATATAAACCATACTATTCCACCCCTACCCCTAAGATGCTCATGCCCATCTCATAATACAAAATGCATTTAGACTACCTCCGTACCCCTAGGGTTCCAACATCATTCAAAAGTCCAAGTTCAAAGTCCTTTATGAGTTTGAAGGCAAACATTTAGCCACAAACCTCTGTAAAATGAAAATCAAATTACAGACTTCCAAGATATAATGGCCCAGAGTAAACATTCCTATTTTAAATGGGAGCATTGGGTGGATAGCAAAGAAGGATCAGACCAAAGCAGAACTGAAACCGAGCCAGGCAAACATGAAAGCCTGTAGATCCAAGTCTAGCACCTAGGGTATGTGGTATCGTGGTGGGATCTCCAATGGGCTTCCACAGGCCCTGCACTGTGGCCTTGCTGTTTTTCAGCCCACATGGCTTCTCTCTCTGGCTGAGAAGACTTACTGCCTGCAGCCTTCCTCAGCAGACATTCTACGTTTCTGGCACCCCCAACAGGGGTCTCCATTAGAGCCCAGCCTTAAGTTTAAAGCTTTATGCCTCTCCTCTCGGGGGCTGTCTTCAGGTATTTCAATATGCCACACATGGCTGGCCCTCTTGGGCCTTTCTTTGAAATCTGTGTGGAAGCCTCACAGGGAGGGGAGGGTAGAACTGAAACTTCTGAAGCTGCGAGCCCCTCTTCTCTTTATAAGTTCATTATCTCAGGTGTTTGCTATAGTAACAGAAAGCTGACTAACAAAGCAGCCAAAACAGATAACCAATACAGAGCAGTAGTTTTTTAGCGGCTGATTTTGCTTCCTAAGAAAAAGCCTGCCTCCCCTAATACAGTGGACCATTGCCTGCAAACTCTGCAAGCCCACTCTTCCCAGGCAAAATGTCACAATCTTCAATGTAAGGGCCAGCCGGACAGAAGCCAAAAGATCAGAAAAACACATTGTTGTCTTAAAGGGAACTCTGAAAACGAATACAGAAAGAAGACACTTAATCAAAACGGAACTATAATCTCTTCAGAGAAACAAGAAAAGCTATGGCATCCATTAAGTAAGAGGCGGCAGTTATTTTAAAAAGGCAACAAGAAGAAAAAAGCACTCTAGGAAATTAAAAATAGAGTGACAGAAATTTTTAAGCATAATAAATAGAAGAATTACAAGACAATTCAGGACAATATCCAGAAAAAAAAAGAAGTAAATAAGAAAAACGGCAAGAAAACAAGAGACTAAGTTCAGTGAACCCCAAATCCAGCTACCTGGAAACCCCCAGAAAGACAGCACAGAAAGGCAGAGGGAGGAGAGGAGTCCACTTCCCACTGCAGGCACTGAAAAGGTTCTTGGAGCCCAGCTTGACCGGGCAACAGAAGGAAGAACTGCATATGCTTTATGTCCTAGTTTCCTATGGCCATGGTCACAAATTACCACCAACTTAGTGATTTAAAACATCAGAAATATATCTTCTTTCCATTTTAGAGGCAAGAAATTCAACATCTGTTCTAAAACACTGAAATGTAGGCGTGGGCAGGGCTGCACTCCCTCTGGAGGCCCCAGGGAGAACCCGCTCCTTGCTTTCCAGCTTCCTGTGGTAGCTGGGACTCCTTGGCTTGTAGCCACATCACTTCAAGGCCTGCCTCTGCCTCCACATCATCTTCTCAGTGTAAATCTCTGTCATTTGGGGACATTGGTGAAGGCATTTAGGGTCTATCTGAATAATCCTGAATAAACTTTTCATGTCAAGAGCCGTAATCATACAGACAAAGGCTCTTTTGCTTATAAAGTTAATGTTTAGACTAAGACCTCAGTATCCTCAGAGATATCTTTCCTGAGCAGAAAAAGGTCATGTATGGTAGGACAGAGAGATTCACGCTTGTCATCCCAGATACATGGAGGTGTAAGCAGGAAGATCTTGGTCTAAGGCCAGCTCCTGGTAAAAACAGAAAACCTTACTTGAAAAATAAGGCTAAAAAGGGAAGAAGGTGTGGCTCAAGTAATAGTACACCTGCCTAGAAAATGCAAGGTCCTGAACTCAAACCCTCAAGTTACCAAAATAAATAAATAAATAAAGTTTAATTTACCAAAAGGGGAGAGAAGCATGCTCTACAAACAGTTGCCAGTATCCTGTGGTTCCTTCTAATCTTACTCCAGCTACTCCACCTTCTCTCCCCACGGGTGAGTAGCTGACAAGCTCTCCTTCCTTGATTTCACACTGATTAACCACGTGTGTACCTGTAACCAAGGATTTGTGTTTTATTTTTCAAGAATATTAATTTTTTTTTTAGATTTTTAAATCAGCTTATATTTTTTTGTACAAGGGGGAACTTCACGGTGACATTTACATGCATACATATACACAATGTGGTATGGAACGCAGTGCTTCATGCTCTACCATTTGAGCTACTCCCTCAGCCCTATGAAGCCAGATTTTAACCTTGCTTTTTAAATACAATATTAGAAATCTACCCACATTGGTACACACAGATTTTATTGATTGATTAATTGATTGCCAGTACTGTGGCTTGAACTCAGGGTCTTGGGCTCTCAGCTTGTTTGCTTGGTCACTGCTGTGAAACTCTACTATGCTGCCAATCTAGACTTTTTGTCAGTCAATTGGAGATGGAGTCTCTTAGACGTTTCTGCCTGGGCTGGCTTTGAACTGGGATCCTCTAGATCTCAGCCTTCCAGGTAGCTAGGATTATAGGCATGAGCCACTGGCACCTAGCCTAGATTTGTTATTTTATTTTGTTTTTAAATATTTTGTTCCTTAAAAATACATTTTGCTGGGTGCCAGTGGCTCACACCTGTAATCCTACCTCCTCAGGAGGCTGAGATCTGAGGATTGCGGTAACAAAAGCTTGGCCAGTAAAGTCTGTGAGACTCTTATCTCCAATTAACAACCAGAAAACTGGAAGTGGTGCTGTGGCTCAAGTAGTAGAGTGCTAGCCTTGAGCTGAAGAGCTCAGGGACAGCGCCCAGGCCCAGAGTTCAAGCCCCACAGCTGACAAAAACAAAAACACTGCAGTGCTGAGGCTCAAACCCAGGGCTTCAGGCATGCTAGGCTTGTACTTTACCACTAAGCAACACCCTCTCATCCCTTTTTTCACTTGAAATACTTTTAAAGGATACACATTGTATTATATATAGTATAGCTTATTCATGCCCAGATAAAGGACTGCCACTGATGGAATAGGTCTGTTCTACATTCCTCCCAGTCATTTGTGGCCATCCTACCAGTCAAAGTTATGGTGTTAGAGGTGGGGCCTTTAGGAGGTGGTAGTCATGAGGACACAGCCTTCCTGACCAGGAGGAATGGCCTTACAAAAGAGATTCCTGAGAACTCCCTCAGGCCCCTCAGCCCTGGGAGGGCACTATGATCTGTGACCAAAGAAGTAAGCCCTTGTCACCACTTTGATCTTAGACTTCTCATCCCCTAGAAAGGTAAGAACAAATTCCTATTGCTTAGCAACACCTCAGTTTACAGTGTTGTGTTCTAGCAACCCACATGGACCTAGACAGTGCCAACAGACAGGGTTTTTGTTTTTGTTTTGATGCCAGTACTGGGGCTTGAATTCAGAACCTGTGCACACATCTGGCTTTTATGCTCATGGCTGAGTCTCTACTACTTGAGTCACTCCTTTACTTCCTGCTTTTTCCTAGTTAATGAGAGATCAGAATTTCTTGAGGTTTGTCTGCCCAGGCTGGCTTAGAACTATGATCCTCAGATCTCAGCCTCTTGAGTAGCTAGGATTACAAGCGTGAGCCACCAACTCTTGTCTGTTTCCTTTTTTTTTTTTTTTTTTTTCCTGTTTTTAAGCTATGAACAACCATACTGGCAAAAATTACAGTTATCAAAGATGAGTAACAAGTACATGGAGTCCACAATAGTACTTGTGCCACTTTTGAGTATGACTGAAAACAGTCATTAAAAAATTGAGTTCAAAATGTTAAAAGTCAATAATCCCATACAAAAGATGTACAAGAATCTCTCAAGGACCTACAATTAGAAATGCTCTATCAATGAGCAGACACACTTATTTTGGTCAGTCTTGGGGCTGGACCTTGGGGCCTGACTGCTGTCCCTGAGGTCTTTAGTTCAAGGCTAGTACTCTACCACTTTGAGCCACAGCACTACTTCCAGTTTTCTGGTGGTTAACTGGAGATAAGAGTCTCTCATGGACTTTCCTGCCCAGGCTGGCTTTGAACCTTGATCCTCAAATCTCAGCTTCCTAAGTAGCTAGGATGACAGGTGTGAACCACCACCACCTGTCAACAGACATATTGTTAATGTCAGTGCCACCAATTATTTCTCCAAACTAATCATAAATATGTGTAGAGTCACCAAAATACAACAGGATTCCTATTTCTCTATGCCATTATCAACTCTTACCTGCCAGAGTTTGATCTTTGTTAATCTTTTTTTTTTTTTGGGGGGGGGGGAGGGTGTCCGGTCGTGGAGCCTGAACTCTGGGCCTGGGAGCTGTCCCTCAGCTCTTCAGCTCAAGGCTAGCACGCTACCACTTGAGCCAGAACACCACTTCCGGCTTTTTTTCTTTTTGCTTATGTGGTGCTGAGGAATCGAACCCAGGGCCTCATGCATGCAAGGCAAGCACTCTACCATTGAGCCACCTTCCCAGCCCATGATCTTTGTTAATCTTGTAGGTATCAAATGATATTAAATTTGTCTTAATTTTTCAGTTCCCTGATTATTACTGAAGTTGAATATTTACTCATGATTATGTATTGTTTTTAGCTATTCTCTTTGGTGAATTGCCTGTTCCTATTACTTGCCCATTTTTCTGCTGACCTAGCTGTCTTTTTTTCTTACTGGGATATGAGAAATCTTTATGTACTTTAGCTGTGAATTCATACCTCATTACATATGTGGTGTCTATGGAATGTCCTATTTACTGGGTATTAGGAAGAAGAGGAAGGAAAGGTTGAAGAAGGCAGGGGATAAGAGATGGGGTAAATAGAGGGAGGAGGCTCCAGACTCACCTAAAAGCTCAGGCTTCAATTGCATGGAACGCCTCCTTCCTCAGAGACCAAAGATTTTGGGGGTTGGTTCCAATTTTAAAACACTTGTTTTTTTTTTAAATAATTTTTTATTGAGATTAAATGATTCCATAAATTTCACAGCATTGTGAGATAGTGATACTTAAAGTCACAAACACATTTTAACCTTCATGAGGCAAATTGTCATTATCATGGTCTATAAAGTTTGTGAATTCCATGGGCTTTGACAATACAACTATTTCTTCTACATCAGGTGATATGTATGTACATTTCTTTCCGTTTGCTTAGTGTAAGCTGTTCCCTCTTTCCCTCTCATTCCCTCCCTCCCATTGCTTAGCTTGTTTTCATCCATGTCGAGTACAGCTGATGGGCCCCTCTGTTGTATATTTTCCCATTTCCCTCTGATTCTGTGTCCTCTTCCTAGCATCCCTCAGATGTACACACATACACATACATGCACACACACATACACATACATACATACGTGGTCAAGAACAATGAGTCATTTAGAAGTGATATGACAAATTGAGTGGAAGTCCTTTGTTTCTTGAGTCCTGTTTACTTTGTCTCATCTCCTTGCATTTTGGATTTAACATCCACATATCAGGGCAACCATGTGCCATTTGTTTCTCTGTTCTTGGCTTATTACCTTGCTCAAAATTTTTTTTAGTTCCATCCATTTCCCAGTGAATGCCATTATTTTGTTTTTTCTAATGGTTACATAATATTCCATTGTATATAGGCTCCACAATTTTTGGATCCATTCATCTGTAGTGGGGCATCTGGGTTGTTTCCATATCTTGGCTATTGTGAACGGTGCTGCAATGAACATGGAGGTGCATGTGTCCTTGTATCCTGGTTCCTGTTGCTCAGGGTAGATGTCTAGGAGTGGTATGACTGGGTCATAGGGGAGGTCTACATTTAGCTTTCTGAGGACCCTCCAGACTGCTTTCCAGAGTGGTCATATCAGTTTACACTCCCACCAGCAATGCAATAGGGTTCCTCTTTCTCTGCATCCCCGCCAGCATTTGTCATTGTTTGAATTTAGAATGTGGGCCATTCTGACTTGGGTACGGTGGTATCTCGGGGTTGTTTTTATTTGCATTTCCTTTATAGCTTGGGATGAAGAACATTTCCTTATATGTTTCTTTGCCATTTTTATCTCTTCTTCCGACAAGTCTCTCTTTAGCACCCTTGCCCATTTAATGATTGGTTTGTTAGATCTGGGAGGGATTAGTTTCTTGAGTTCCCTGCATATAATAGATATTAGGCCCTTGTCTGCTATATTGTTGGTAAACATTTTTTCCAATTAGCTGGCTGTATTTTTAGTTTGGTTGCTATGTCTTTCGCTGTGCAGAAACTTTTTATTTTAAGGCAGTCCCATTTGTCAAGTCTCTCTCCAATTTGTTGTGACCCTGGGACTCTGTTCAGGAAGTTCCTGCCTGTGCCTATAAGTTCAAGTGTGTCTCCTATTCTATCCTGCAGTAGTTTCAGAGTTTCAGGTTTCCATTTTGAGTTGATGTTAGTACATGGTGACAGGCTGGGGTCCACTTTTAGTTTTCAAAATACCCAATTGTTAAACATCTGGCCAGCATCCTCCTCCAGTGCACTGACCCAGCAAGCCTAGAAGGGCTGCCACATTTCTCTTGGACTCCCCCAGGAAGCACAGCCAAAGAAACCAAGCAGCCCAATCTAGACCCACAAGCAATGGCAAGCTAGTCACCACAGTGTCTCCAAGAGCTTGAAATAATCAGGTCAAACTGCACCAGAATCTTTAAGAAAAACACCTGGCTCGTCTGACCAGCAAAAGATGCAGAGTAGAAAAAGCCACCTGCTTCTGTACAGCTCCCTCCTGCTGACCCACCTTACTATGTAGATATCTTTCTAGCTTAGGGCATCAAGAGAGAGCCTTAAATTGCCAAACCTTACGATCAGGACTCTTTCCTCGCCTCCCCAAGGCCCAGAGCTGACAATGGTGTGAAGATGCCACAGACAGGAAGTCGGAGGCTGGGGAAGAGAGCCCCTTCTCTACTTTTCCTTTTGCTACAGATCCCAAACAAAGGAGCTCCTTTCTCTTTTTTAAGGGCTCAGCGCAGAGAGGGTTGGATTCTGTCAAAACATGAGGTAGAACTAAGCAAACAGGCGCTCTGTGGATGTTTTTAGATACCTTAGAAGCCAGTGGCAGCACTAATTAACCTATGAGCATCACAAAATAAAATTGCCTTTGATAATCTCTCTTAACAACTTGAAAATTATTCTTCCACCTTCTAAGGGACTGAATTCCTTGTTTATACCCTCCTCACGTCTCCCTCCTCTCTCTCAACCAACACAGGATTTTAAGAACCATAGCTTTTTGATGTGCATGCCCAATATCTATTGTATGGCAGAACTTATCCCTTCCCTCTCTCCCCTCCTCCACGCTCCCACCCAAACAGCATGCACACACACACACACACACACACACACACACACACACACACACACACACACACACACACACACACAAGCCAGGCCAAAGGTCTCCTCCTGCCTTCCTTACCACGTTTTCCCCAGGAACCAGGCTCTGGGGTCATCTTCAGCTCTTCACCCATCATCTACTCAAGAAATCCTGTTTGTTTCATCTCTTAAGTCATACAGACTCTCTGCCCTCCATTTCCATGAAATCATCCTGAATTTTCCTATTCTGTCTACTTGAACTATTGTAAAAGCCTTCTAACAATCACCAGGGCTCAGCTGCCAATACACAAGATGTTCTACTGATAGTTTGAGGCCATGCCCCATGGAGCAGTTAAGCCAGCTTTCCAGCCTGCTTTCCCATCCTCTTCAGCCTCCTGTATCCTCTAAGTCCAGCCTAGCTGCCTCCTCTGTTCCCAAATGGTCTTCTGCTCCCTCAGATCATTCCACACAGACAGTCCCAGGAAGGATCCCCTCCTTCCCCCACCAGGCATGGAAGGACTCCTCTCAGCTCCAAAGCCTCACAAAACAGAGTACATTGTAAACTTTCACATTCTATAATATCAGAAGGGATGGAGGAGAGGGGGAAGCCAGGAAGAGTCAGAAATCAGAAATGTTTTAGATTTCTCAGCAGTTGGAGAAACTAGAAAAGTACAAAGCAATTTTTCAAGCTTGTCAAAGAAAAAAAAATTTCCAACCTGAAATTCCCTATCCAGCTAAGCTATTGATTGTGTATGAAGGCAAAATAAAGACAAAGAGTGAGTCAGGCAAAAAGGTGCACTCCTTTAATCTCAGCACTTGGGAGACAGAGACAGGAGGAGGATGAGTTTGAGGCCAGCCCAGGTTACAGAACAAGACTCTATCTTAAGACTAAATAAAAAGAGCAAGGACTAAACATTCTTTCCAGAAAGGTGTAGATAGACTCCACATGAACAGGGAGCAGGAATTGGGGCAGCAGACGGGAACTCTGCCAGGAAAAAGGCCAAGGAACCCCAAGGGGAGCTAGCCAGGCTAACAGCGGCTCGCAGAGGGTCAAGGGCACTGGCTCCCACTTCAGGGACATGCCTCTCTCCAGGGAAACTGAGCCATCATTGCATTTTTGTTTGGGTGTTGGTACTGGAGCTTGAACTCATGCTCAGCTTTTCCCATTGGCAGCTGGCACTCTACCATTTGAATCACAACTCCATTTCTGGCTTGGGTTTTTCTATCTAGGCTGGCTTCACACTTTAATCCTCAGATCACAGCCTTCTTGAATAGCTAGGATTATAAAGTAAGCCACTGGTTTATAGTTTATGGGTTATAAATGTAAACTGCCAGCTAAGGCATGCTTATTTTAAGACATTTTATGTTCATGCTGGTACTGGGGCTTGAACTTAGGGTCTCACACACTTGGGTCCACTTGCTTGCTGGCAGCTGGTGCTCTACCACTTGAATCACACCTCCAGTTAATTGGAGATGGAATCTTTCAGAGTTTTCTCCCTGGAGTGGCTCTGAACCATAGGTTTCCTTCTGAGTAGCTATGATTATAGGATGAACCACCAGCACCTGGTTTGGGTCATCATCCTTACTAATGAGACCTCAAGCGCATGGCCTCTGGCTGAAGCTAAGACCAGAAAGCAGCAGGGACCGTGCTACCATGGGTTCCCATGCTTTTACCCCACACCTGAGCAACAAGCTTTCTGGTCCCTGTAGAACACAATACAGACAGTGCCCACACATGTAGAATGGTTCTTGAACAATACCTTTATTGTTCAAATACCTTTAGGCCTCATTCTAGAACAGCAGCAGAGTACCTGCCTAGCAAGCACAAGTCCCTGAGTTCAAACACGAGTACACAAAAAAAAGTTTCTAAGAGTGAGACTTTCAGGAGGTAGTGTCTTTTTGTTGTTGTTGTTGTTGTTTTTTGTTTTTATTTTGTCAGACTTGGGATCTGAACTCAAGGCCTGGGCCTGGGTGCTGTCCCTAGCTCTTCAGCTCAAGGCTAGCTCTCTACCACTTAGCCACAGGCCACTTCCAGCTTTTTCTGTTTATGTGGTGCTGAGGGATTGAACCCAGGGCCTCATGCATGCAAGGCAAGCACACTACTGCTGAGCCACTTCCCAGCCCCAGAGGGGGTGCTGTCTTTTGAACAAGGTACTTAATTGTTCAAAAAGTGAATCAATAACATGAAAAGCATATCTTCCCACTTTGGAAGGCTCCATGTTATTACCCACTTCCTGGGAAAGCTAACTCTGGTTGGCCAACTTGACCTCATGCATCCTCTTTCTGGCCAGCTTCCCGCTGGGTCATGGGAATGTTTTTGAGTACAGTATATATTCATTCTAGAGCTCTTGTGGGGTTGGGGGTTGGGGGGTGAGAGATACAGTGGTTTCCCTCCCCTTTTTCTGTGGTTGGGATATCTATTGTTTCACTTACCTGTGGGAAACTGGTCTAAAAGCAATTCTGAACTTTTAAATTGTGTACCATTCTGAGTATCTACTAGATTCTCTCACAGACACAAATGATCACTTTGTCAAGCAAATCCACCTGTCCACCTCTTAGTCACTAAGGCAGCTGATTATCAAACTGACTGTCCTGGTAGCAAAGTGCTTGTGTTCAAGTAACCCTGGTTTTATTTAACAATGGCCCCAAGAGTAGTGAAGCCATCTCAGATCTGTGGAGATGAGGCCATGCAGTACTTTAAGTGGAAAGGTAAAAGTCCTGACTTAATAGGGAAAGAAAACAATCCTCTGCTGAGACTGCTAGGATCTTTGGCAAGAAAGAAATCTTCTATTTGTGAAGCTGTGAAGAGGGAAAGATTCGTGCTAGTCTTGCTGTTGCACCTCAAACTGCAAAAATTAGGGCTACAGTGCGTGATGTGCTTAGTCATTCACCTCACTTCATCCCGCGCGCAGGCCTGCGTCATGACGCCAGAACAAGGAAGTGAGCGCAATGCGTTCATGTCTCCTGTTGTAGCATACTGCTGTAATTGTTTTATTTTATTAGTAGTAGTTTCGTTAATCTCTTACTGTGCCTAATTTATAAATTAAACTTTACTATAACGTCTGTATGTATAAGATAAAGCAAAGTATCCTTTTTGTTTGTTTTTGTTGGTCCTGGGGCTTGAACTCTGGGCTTGGGCACTGTCCCTGCACTCTTCAGCTCAAGGCGAGTGCTCTTGGGCCACAGTGGTACTTCCAGTTTTCTAGTGGTTTATTGGAGAGTAGAGTCTCACGGACTTTCCTGCCTGGACTGGCTTTGAACCCAGATCCTCAGATCTCAGCCTCTTGAGTAGCTAGGATGACAGGTGTGAGCCACCTGTGCCAGGCAAAGCAAAGTACCTTTAGGAGTTGATTCAGGCATCTACTGGGGGTCTGGGCCAGAACTCAGAGGATGGGGATGTTGGGCATGTCCAACTCACCCTTGTTATGTAAACACTGTAAACAGAACTTGGTCCAGGAGCCCTGCAAGGGAACTTTCATTTCCTGCCTGCTCTATGCCAGGCACCTTCTGGCTCACTTCATTCTCTTTGGCTTACTGATAAGAAAAATGAGGCTCAGAAGGACCTCTGAGAAGTAGCCAACTCAGGAATAACTAAGGCCATCCAATTTCAGGGCCTGGTTTTTCACCAGAGCAGCCTGGCTGGGTGCCTGGTCCTAGTACAGTTCCAAAAATGCTTAATTGAACCAAAATAAAATAGAATTGGAATTCAAAAGTTCTACCTGAGTTCTAGGATCCAGAAAAAGAGGCTGAAGGTACTCTGTGGTAGGTAGTGGTTACAGATGATAGAAATGGTTTAAGTAGCTCTGAGATTTGAACTCAGGACCCCATGCTTGTTGGGCATGTGGCTTGAGCCACATCCTCAACCCTTTTTGGCTTTAGTTTCTTTGTCAGGTAGGATCCTGTGGTTTGCCCTGGGCCACCTTCAGACAGAGATCCTCCTATCTATGCCTCCTACCTATCTTTGATACTATACCTGGCCCACCTTCTGTGTTTTTAAATTAATCATCACTGATCTCCACATCTCAGCCTTCTGAGTAGTTAGGATTATAGGCTTGAACTACCAGCACCCACTCCTACACTGAGGTATTTTGAACTATTATTTGTATGTGGTATAGGGTAGGTGTCCTTTTGCATGTAGACTTAAGTCGCTTCAGTACATTTATTGAAAAGACTCTTCTCATTAAATTGTCTCAGCTTTCTTATTGAAAGTTAGTTAACCATAAATGTGAGGGTTTATTTCTAGACTTTCAGTTCTATCCCATTTAAGCCAGCACAAAACTCTCTTGATTACTGTAGCTTTGTAATAACTATTCAAATTGAAAAGTTAAATCCTCCAATTTTGCTCTTTTGTAAGATTCTTCCAACCAAGATTGGGGTCCCTTGCATTTCCATATGAATCCTAGATCATCTAGTTGCCATTTCTGCAAATAAAGGTATCTACAATTGTAATAGGGACTTCCATGAACCTGTAGGTCCCTGGCCCATAGGCATATTGGCTATTCTATGTATTTATTATTGTATCATTCTGTTTACGTTGGTTTACTATGATTTCTTTTGTTGTTGTTATTGGTTGTTGGGCTAAAACTCAGGGCGTAGGTGCTGTCTCTGAGCCTCTTTGTGCTTAAGGCTAGAGCTCTACCACTTGAGCCATAGTGCCACTTCTAGTTTTTGACTGGTTAATTAGAGATAAGAGTCTCTTGGGGACTTTTCTGCCTCAGGTGGCTTCAAACTATGATCCTCAGATCTCAGCCTCTTGAGTAGCTAGGGTTAGAGTGAGCCACTGCACCCAGCTTACTGAACTACTTTCTATGAAGGACATGAAGACTATGGATTCTGAGTCTGTGGGGGTCCTGGAGCCCATTCCCTAATACCAGCCAGAGATGAGTGAACAACAGATTTTTGTGTATTGTTCTTGTGTCCTGCTGAACATACTGATTAGTTCTAACAGATTCTTCGGTGATTCTCTAGGTTTCCTATATAAGATTGTGTCAGCCAATTCTTTCTCCTTTCTAATATGGATGCCAGTTATTCCATTATCTTTCCTATTGGCCACTGGGCAGATAGATTTGGAACTCAATTAGCTGTGATTTGAAAGTAGCTAGCTTCTCACTCACCAGCAGTCAGACAGCTCCTTCCCTTGAGGGCTTCCCTCCCACCTCCCACCCCCAGGGTTTCCCGGGAGAGGCTTTCTTGCCTTGTGACTCTCACTTCCCTATATCTCTTTCTTCTCTGCCAGGAAGGCTGGCCCTGTGTTCACCAGCTCCTGGAAGCCCTGCCTGGGTCCTCACTGATCAGTCAGTTGGAATCAAAGTCAGGAGAGATGTGGAGAGTGGCTCTGCTCTGCCCTGCTACCCAGGAGTCAGCAGTAGACAGCGCACGAGGCAGCATCATGGTTGATGGTTATATCACCCTTCCCTGCCTGCCAACCTAAGCTGCCCTCTTCTGATGCCGCCTTGCATTGGCCACCCTGGGCCTTGTGATCTCTTTGTGAAGGACCCCACCCATCACAGTCTCACCTTCTCCTCTCCCCACCTCTGACCACAGCCCTTCCCTCACGGTGTACTCATACTCAGGGCACCCTCGGGTACTGAACACCCCAACAGGGCACCCAGATGAGCTGTACTTTGCTCCCTACCATGGACCTGAGCTGGGATCTCAACTCAGCCTTGCACTGAAATAAACGTGGAGCACGGAGAAGAGCAAGTGACTTGGTGCCTGCCACATCCGCCTGGGACCACAAAGCAGGCTCCAGCCTCTCAGGCAGCTGAAGTCCGGCCAGGGCTCAATACGGTTACCCGGACCCGTTCCTTTTCTAGTACAGCCTGTCCTCAGGGTGAAAAGTTAAGACTGCTAAATGAGCAGGAGGTGCCATATTTTTACTAATTTATTTATTTATTTGTGTTGGTTCTGGGCCTGGGTTCTGGGCCTGGGTGCTGTCCCTGAACTTCTTTTGCTCAAGGTTAGTGTTCTACCACTTAAACTATAACTCCCATTTCCAGCTTTTTTTTTTGGGTAGGGGTAGTTTATCATAAATAAGAGTCTCATGGACTTTCTTGCCCATGGTGGCTTCAAACTGCGATCCTCAAATCCTTAACCTCCTGAGTAGCTAGGATTTTAGGCATGAGCCACCAGGGCCTGGAAAATTTGCATTTTTAACTATTGAAAAATTTGGTAAGTTTTGCCATTTTGCCACATTGGCTTCAGAAGTGTATTTATTTATTTAATTTTTTTTGGTCCAGTTGTGGAGCCTGAACTCTGGGCCTGAGCACTGTCCCTCAGCTCTTCAGCTCAAGGCTAGTGCCCTACCACTTGAGCCACAGCGCCACTTCCGGCTTTTTTCTTTTTGCTTATGTGGTGCTGAGGAATTGAACCCAGGGCCTCAGGCATGCAAGGCAAGCGCCCTACCACTGAGCCACCTTCCCAGCCCCAGAAGTGTATTTATTTTTAAACTTATATTAAAATTTTGATACCTAAAAATATAAAGATTGTATATATTAATGGGGTACCACAGGGGATGTCCCAATACACACACACATACACACACACATACACACACACACACATACAGAGTCTTTTTTTTTTTGCAGTGCTGGGAATCAAGCCCAAGACACCATACATTCATAAGTTATACCACTGAACTATATTATCCCCAACCCCTCTGTCATGTTTAAATCAGATAAAACCTATGTGTCTCCTAAGGCATTTATCATTTATCATGAAAGCATTGAAAATACTTTCTTATACCTTTCTTTTTTTTGGGGGGGGGTCCAGTCATAGGGCCTGAACTCTGGGCCTGGGAGCTGTCCCTCAGCTCTTCAGCTCAAGGCTAGCACTCTACCACTTGAGCCACAGCGCCACTTCCGGCTTTTTTCTTTTTGTTTATGTGGTGCTGAGGAATCAAACCCAGGGCCTCATGCATGCAAGGCAAGCTCTCTATCACTGAGCCACCTTCCCAGCCCTCTTATACCTTTCTGAGATAAGCAGTGTAAGGTTACTATCTATATTCACCTTCCTGCGCAACAGCCTCCCAGAGCTTCGGTTAACTTAGTACCGCTGGCCCACTTCTGTGGGTGCTCTCTGCTCCTACTCTCCACAGCCTCTGGTATTCTCAACTTCTATGAGATTAACATTTTTATATTCTATATGAATGAAATCATGAGACACTGGTCTTCCTATGCCTAGATTATTTCATAACATAATGTCCCCAGTTCCATCTATGTTGTTGCAAATGACAGGATTTCACTACTTTTTATGGCTGAATAGTATTCCTTTGTGTATATGTAACCCATTTTTTAAAATCTATCCATCAATTGATAGACACTTAGTTTGTTTCCATCTTCTGGGTACTGTGAATAGTGTTGCAATAAACATGAGAATGCAGCTGCTCTTCCACATACTGACTTCATTTCCTTTCCATAGTAGTGAGATTTCTAGCTCCTATGATAGGTCTAGTTTTAATTTTTCAAGGAAACACTGTGCTGCCTTCCATAAGGCTCAGGCTAATTGATAACAGTGGGTAGGGGTGCCCATCTCCCCAAATTCTTCACCAGCACTTGTTATCATTTGCCTTTCTGTTGTTATTCATTCATAGTGGGCTGAGGCAGCTTTGGTTTGCATATCCTTGATGATACCTTCTATTGAGCATTGTTTTCAGACACCTGCCAGCCATTGGTTTCTTTGGGGAAATGTCTGTTAGGGTCCACTGCCTGTTTTTATGGGCTACTTGATTTTTTGCTATTGTATTTTGTTCCTTATATAGTCTGGATATCAACCCTTTGTCAAATGCACAGTTTGCAAATGTCTCCTCCCTTTCTATAAACTCTCATCGCTGGTGACTGATTCCTTTGTTGTGCAGCAGCTTTTAATTTGGTGGAATCCCATTTATCTATTTTTCCTTTTGTTTCTTGTGCCTTTGGATTATTTGATGAAAGCTCCTTGCTCATTCCAATTTCATAAACATATTTGTGTGTGTCTGTGTATGTGTGTGTGCACATGTGTGTCACTGGTTCTGGGACTGGAACTCAGAGCCTGTGTGCTGTCCCTCAGCTTTTTTGCTCAAGGCTAGTGCTCTATAGCTCCACTTTTTAAATTTTTGCTAGTTAACTGGAAATAAGAGTCTCAGAGACTTTCCTGCCTGGACTGGCTTCAAATCCCAATCCTCAGATCTCTGCTTCCTGAGTAGCTAGAATTATAAGCATGAGCCACAAGTGCCTAGCTCCTCTGCATACATTTTATTTTTAGTAGTTTCATTGTTTCGGGTCTCATAATGAAGGCTTTTATTCATTTTGAGTTGTTTTTGTAGCTGGTGAGAGATAGGGATCTAGTCTGGTCATTCTGCATGCAGATACCAACTGACAACTTCAGACACCTGGGACAAATAGGGCCTGAGGTAGTGACTGAATCTACCAAAGCCCCAGGACAGACTTCCTTTACAAACTGCAGTCCCAGTCTGGAAGCAGAAAGGCCACTAAGAGTGGAAGGGCCACTTTCTCAGTGCCCTGGCCTGCAAAACAATAATGTCCTTAATATCTGAGTGCCAGGCCCTAGAGCAGGCACCCACCATCCAGGGCATCTCACCTCCCCACATTTACAAGACAAGCATTATTCCATGTGATGGTTTTAGTAGGCCATTGCTTGCCTACTACAGTTATAGTAAACTGTACTGCTCTTGGCCGTACAGAAGTACTCATCTATCTAGCAAGTGCTTTCAGTTGGTATTAACTATACCCTTGCCTAGTCGGCAGGGCAGACATTACCTTTGTTTTATAGAGGAGGAGGACAGGCCCCCATCTCAGTCCCCAAACCCAGCTCCCGCTCTCTGACCCTGTTCTGGCACTTCCTGACTCTTGGCTGTGCTTAGGTGAGTCAAGGAGTCCTGTTAATGTCCCTGAGGGGCTGACTTCCAGCTCATGGCCCTGGAGCTTTAGAAGGATTAGGGTGAGAGCATCAGGGTCTGTGCCCGCAAGAGACAGAAATTCAGCAGGGCACTGGTGGCTCATGCCTCTAATTCTAGCTATTTAGGAGGCTGAGATCTGATGATCACAGTTCAAAGCCAGCCCAGGCAGGAAAGTCTGTGAGAGTCTTATCTCCAATAAAACACCAGAAAACTGAAGTGGTGCTGTGGCTCAAGTGGTAAAGCACTCACCTTGAGCTGAAGAGCTGAGGGACAGCACCCAGGCCCAAAGTTCAAGCCCCATGACCGACAAAAAAAAAAAAAAAGAGAAATTTTTATGTGTGGGGGTATAAGCATACAATTCTAATGAAAGGAAAAAAACAAACACAAATAGGAAAAGACATGGCCAAATGAGAAAGGGGTAAGCAGGAAGGAAGGGGAATGTAGAGGCTGGAAGGGTGCGCTAAGGTAGGAACTGCCCCCAGGTGGACTGGAGAAGCTGGAGAAAGCCCAGAGTCCAGCTGGATCGAGTCTGGACCATGTGTCACCACTGTGATTTGAGAAAGGGAAAGGTCTTAAACAACAACCAAAAAAACTTGTTTGGCTGGGCATTGTGACTCCCACTTATAATACTAACTACTTAGGAGAAGGAATTGGGAAATCAGTGAGTAATGTGAGGCCAGCTACACAGGAAGCATAAATAGGAGGATCAGAGACCAGGCCAGCCCAGGCATAAATCTAGTTCCTATTAAAAAAAAAATAACCAAAAGTTACAAGGACTGGGGGTATGGTTCAAGCAGTGGAGTGGATGCCTAGCAAGCACAAAACCCTGAGTTCAAACCTCAATACTGCCAAAGAAAAAGTAAGTTGAGATTCTGGCTTTGTTATTACCAGGTAGCCTGACCTTGGGGAATTCACTCTACCTCTCTACACCTGCTCATCCATCTGTGTAATAGGTTTAAACCTCCTCCAGCCCCAACACAAACAGCTGACAATTAAGGGATCCTGGGGCATGTGAAACTCCAGATTGTCCCTTCAGTCTCAGAAACTGTAAACAACAATACATGCTTTAAGGATTATGACTAGATTTATACAACCCAAGCCAATGAGTATTTACTGAGCACTACTGACTGCCAACCACACTACCGGAATGGATAAAGATAATATAAAATGTGACCTCTGCTTTTAAGAAAGTTAACTATTTCTCCAGATGCTGGATGTCTTATATAGGAAGGAACTTCAGAAAGGGATTTGATGGAACTGAGCAGAAAGGGATCTAGAGAACCTTGTGACTCCGTTGGGGAGAGTGAAGGAATGGTCACAGAGGAAGGGCTGGACTTGGGCTCTGAGGAAGATCTACTGCCGCCCAGCTGACCTATGGTCCTGGCAAATGGCACCAACATGTGTCCAGCAAGTGAGAGGAGAAAATTCCTCCAGCCAGTGGTCAGACTTGCTCTGGTCAGGGTCAGGGTCCAGCAGAGCTGGTTCAAATCCTCATTCTGAACTCGATACTTTTTTTTCTTTGTCGGTTGTGGGGCTTGAACTCTGGGCTTGGGTGCTGTCCCTGTGCTCCTCAGCTCAAGGCGAGCACTCTATAGCTTGAGCTATAGCACCACTTCTTGTTTTCTAATGGTTTACTGGAGAGACGAGTCTTACGGACTTCCCTGCCTGGGTTGGCTTTCAACCAGGATCCTCAGCTCTCAGCCTCCTGAATAGCTAGGATTACAGGTGTTAGCCACCGACACCCGACTGAACCCCTGATACTTATAAGCCAGGTTTCTGGGAGAACTAACTTTCTAAAACCTTGAAGAAAAAAAAAAGGAATAGCAATTCAACTTTATTCATTGGGAAGTTTAAATAGGAGCATTTGTGTGAAGCAGCTTATAACAGGAATGACTTAACACATCTACCAACTAATAATCATCAACCTTGAATAAGGCTCCACTGCTGATCTACAATCAGACTTTGGGAGATGATTATTATAGTTTGGCTAGGAAATGTCCCCCCAAAATGGCTCATGAGCAGGCACTAGTGGCTCATGCCTATAATCTTAGATACTCAGGATGCTGAAATCTGAGGATTGTGGTTCAATGTTGGCCAGGACAAGAAGTCTGTGAGACTCTTATCTCCAATTAATCACCAAAAAGCCAGAAGCGGAGCTGTGGCTTGAGTGTTAAAATGCTACTAGCCTTGAGCAAAAAAGCTCAGGGAAAGTTGAGTAAAATAAAACACAATAAAAAACAAAACAAAACAAAAAAACAACTCAGGCCAAGTTCACGTCCCAGGAACACCTCCCCCAACCCTACCACACCTACACCCACACATATACACAAAGGCTCATGTCTCTACTAAGTAAACCCAGTAGCAGTGAACATTGGATTATGAGGACTCTGAACTAATCAATGCAATCCACTGATGTATTCAGAAATTGGTGGCATTTTGGAAGATGGCAGAAACACTTGGAAGTGAGTTCTAGTTGGAGAAAGTAAGCACTGGGGGGGGGGGGGAGGAGTTATATCTTTGGAGGCATATCTTGTCTTGAGCCCCCCTTCCTCTCTCTTCCTCTTTCTCTCTCTCCCCCTACCTCTTTCTCTCCCCTGCCCTGCCCCTAACCGGTTCTACCAAGCCTTCTCCATCATAATGTTCTGCCTCATCACAAGCCCAGAAACCACAAAGCCAAGTAACTGTGAACTGACACCAAATAAACCTTTTCTGCCTTAGGTTTCTCATGTCAACTGTTTCGTCCCAGTGACACAGGCTGACTATCACAATCATACATTCCATCAGGGAAATGTACATATGTTGCTTGGGTGATCAGCATGGAGGTGATGGGTAAAACCTTAAGAAAGAGCGTGGCCTTGGCAAGGTGGGGAGGAGCCATCATGTTCTCTAGAGACCTTAGCCCAGCCCATCAGCAGATGTTTCCAGGGGACCAGGAGTGGAAAGCAAAAATGCAAGGAGGAGAAACTAAGCGGGGAATGAACCTAAAGAAGGGCAAACACAGTTGTCATATTACAGAGCAGGAGCCCCAGAGAAGTTTCAGGCAGTGAGCAGGCTCCTGTGGTAACAGGAGCCCTTTAGGCTGTGGAAAAGGTGGATGGTAACCAGCAAGAAGGCTGGAATGGCACTACAGTGTTAAAGATGATAGACACAAAGGAAAAAAACCACATTCATTTGGCCAATCAATCTTGACTGAGCCTTTATAAAACACAGTGCCTGTTAAGCACTAGAGAGAAACTTGAACAACAGAAAAGAGGTCCTGGTCTGCACGAAACTGACCTTTTATTCCAGTAAGAAAGAGGCCAAGTGCACACAAAGTAAGTACTGTGTCCTTTGCCTCAGACCCCTCCTGATGGTAGGTTTTCCACAGTGTCATGAGAAAAGGCTCCAGCAGAGAACAAAGCCAGAGGAGCCAATCCCTCCAGGTCAGATGGTACAGTTCTTATCAAGTGCTGATCTTGGGGAGTTTGGGACAAAGCAGAGGGAAAAAGAACTGGGTGTCAAGGTCATCTATACCCCTCCCTTTACCTGTGCCCAAACACACACAGAACCTCCACCTTCTCCTTGAGTGGTTGTCCCATGACTTGGCAGGAGCGTGGCCTGTTTACAGTTATAGATAAAGAGCCAGGGGCCACAGGGCTTTATCAGTTCTCCTCCTCCTGAACTGAGGGAAAGGTTCCTCCCAAGCAAATGAAATTCTCTGTCCCCCAATGGGAGCAGGTCCCACTTATACACCAGGCATCTGGCATCCTAGCACACAAGCCGGGGCATTTTCCCTCCCTGCTATCCAGGTTGCTTCACACCTTGGACAGCTGACTTAGCACAAGCTGGGCCAGGCCTTCTGCCCTGCAGGTCCAGGACACTGCCTCATGCCGGGATGGCTGGGCAGCTAGAACAGAGCATACCGGGCCCTGGTCTGGACCTGGATTAAATTAAGCACAGAGCCTGCCCTGATCACTGGTAGCTGTGCATGTCCACAGGGGACCCCAGCCACGGGGAACCTGTGCCCTTCCTTCCTACAGCCTCCATTACACAAAGGCATGTTGGCCCAGAACTCTGGGATCCACAGCCCACATGCCTCATGCAAGGTCTCAAGCAGAATCTGTCTTCAAAAAAATGTCAAGCAGGTTGCCCACCCTTCACCACAAATGTCCCTGAAGGATCTTGAGAAATGGTTGACTCTCATCATCCACTCGATGCCTGTCCTCTAAAGACCTGTTCTCAGTCCTGATCTCTCCTTTTCTTACACGAAGGTTCCCAGCTCCCAGAGGGAACAGTGGCCATGGGCACAGGTGGGTACCCTTATACCAGCCAGCTCCCAGAAGGTCCAAAAGTTGGTCCTCTTACCTGGCAGTTGGTCTATAGAGCTCCAGGGAGGTCAGGATGATTCTGACATCAGGGCACTCAAGTCTGGGCCCAGTGTCCTCTGCCTATTTATAACTGAGCTTCCTGAGTGAGTCCTGTCACTGACCATGCAGTGCTGCCTTCCCCTTTGGCTCAAAGGGAGACAGAAGGCTCTGTTTGACTGAGGGACCTGCAGTAGACTGTTGGAGAAGAAAACAACAACAACAACAACAAAACAGGTCAGAAGAGCTGGGACAGAGGCAGTCAAAAGCCACTGCCCACAGGTTCTGATATAAGGATTCAAGGGCAGTTGGCATTTGAGCTGCCAAAACAGAGGGAGGGAACAAATGCAGCAGTGGTACTCATTAGACACTATGTGGAAAATGAACTACACAACTTGTAGGTGGAGGATGGGGAGGGAAAACTAAGGGAGAGCAAAGGAAGGAGTGACATTGTCCAAAAAGAAATGCACTCATTACCTGAGTTATAGATCTGTAACCCCACTGTACATCACCTTTATAATAGCAATAAAAAAATAAAACAGAGGGAGGACCAGAACTGGAGTGGTAAAGCCAGCCAGGAGAAAGAGGGGGTCTCTGGAAGAAGAAAGCGTCTTCCTTCCATCTGCCACATCCTCGCAATGCTTCAGGTTGTCCATCTGAGAACAGGTGACATTCCAGTTGTTTCTCCCCATAGGGTTAGGAGACTGCTACCTTACCAGTAGTCAGTGAGCTGGTGGCTAGGTATGATTTCATCAGCAAGTTAGACCTTTATGTATTCATTCATTCATTCATCCTTTTATTCTTATTTCTTCTCGTTAAATTCAATAGACAAGCACTCTTTACACTTGAGTCATGCCAATAATCTACAAGTTTTGTTTTGTTTTGTTTTCTGGGTCTGATCGTGGGGCCTGAACTCTGGGCCTGGGCGCTGTCCCTCAGCTCTTCAGCTCAAGGCTAATGCTCTACCACTTGAGCCACAACGCCACTTCTGGCTTTTTTCTTTTTGCTTATGTGGTGCTGAGGAATCGAACCCAGGGCCTCATGCATGCAAGGCAAGCGCTCTACCACTGAGCCACCTTCCCAGCCCTAATCTACAAGTTTTGAATGCCTGAATATATTGAACACCACCCAAAAGACTGCACTTGATGCAGGGTCAGCCCAAAGCCCACCCAGCACGAACAGGAAGAGTCCTGTCCTCCCAGCACCACCCTACCACTAAAGACAAAGCACCCTACTGAGCCTGGGTGAGGTCCCTTGGGGAAGCAGTCAATAGAGCACTGTTCTGTCTTTAGCTTGGCCTCCTGAACTCCACTCAAAGAGAGCTTTGCCTGGTTCACTGTGGTGTGACTGTACCTAGAGAAGTCTATTAATGAAGTGCAAGTTGCCCTAACCTAGGCCAAGGTCTGAAGTGCATGGAATCTGAATACAGTCTCTAGAAAGCCAGCCAGAACTGAAAACTCAGTGTGAGAGTTTGGGTCCTTTGGGTTTAGGACCCCACCTGGCAATGACCTTCTGTGCACCTCTTCTCCTTTTGTCAGAGCTGGCAAGTTGGCTTCGGCTTTGTAACTCTCCAAGGGAGGGAGGGGGAAATGCCAGAAGGTGTGCCAGCGCTTGGGGAGAGGGCCAGACTGAGAAACCATGTTACGTCCTGGCTCCCTGTGCTGCTGCTGCTGCTGCTGCTGCAGCAGCAGTCTATAACAACTCCCAGCCCCCACCTTGGAATCAAGACAGGTGCTAGGGCTTCCTTTCCAGATGAAGGCTACTGATTCCATACCTGCCTTGACACTTGCTGCCCAGTGGAGGTGGCTGGGTAGGTGTGGAGCTGGAAAGATTGGCCATATCTGCTTATACTTGAATGAGCATGGCTGATGAGCCTTCCTAGAGGAATAGGAACAAGAGTCTGACAGAATGCAGGTCTTTTCTTGGGCTTTCTTCATGCCAGGGGGGGCCTAAAGACAATGTCCAGTGGCACTGGACATGCAGATACTACTCCTTATGAGCCACCTCTGCTCAGGCTTCATTCTTACACACACACAGGAGGTGGAAAAATGTTTTTAAATTTTTTGTCAGTCATGAGGCTTGAACTAAAAGCTTGGGCACTGTCCCTGAGCTCTTTTGCTCAAGGGTACTACACTACCACTTTGAGCCACAGCACTACTTCTGGTCTTCTGGTATTTAATTGGAGATAAGAGTCTCATGGACTTTCCTGCCCAAGCTGGCTTTGAACCATGATCCTCAGATCTCAGTCTCCTGAATAGCTAGGGTTATAGGCGTAAGCCACCAGTGCCTGGCTGGGAAAAAATCTTTAGAATAGTGTCTCCCTTTCCCTAGATTAGAAGATGGACACTTTTAGCTCTGCCCGTAGTGGACATGTCACAGGATGTGACTGGATTAGCCCAAAAAGATCATCACAACCGTGGGTCTGTCCAGTGCAGCAGCCTGCTGAGTCTATTGCCTCTGGGGTCCCGGTGCCTTGGACATGATCACCCCTCCAGGAGTCCAGGGTGATGGAAAACAAGAAGTGAAATCAATTGTAGGGTGCTATCATACAGCAATACAACAGGAAAGCGGGGGTGGGAAGGGCTAAGAAAACAAGGGCAATTGAAGCTGGCAGAGGATGAGGGGAAATCAGGTATCCAATAAGCTTTACAGAGAGGAGACTCAAAGATAAGGTGACAGGCAGTGAAGGGAAAATTAGAGAGCAAACAGAGTGCACGGGCACTATCTGCCCAAACCATGTGTGGTCCCAAACCATGTCCAGTTTGGCATGGCTGGAGAACCAGGCTAGGGACCAAAGCAAGAGCCCCAAACTCACTCAGAAAAGCATAATATGATTCCATCTGCTGTTTTCTATTACAGCAGAAAGTCCGCATAAAAATGCAACTCCTGGAGCTGGGGATGTGGCTTAGTGGTAGAGTGCTTGCCTAGCATGCATGAAGCCCAAGGTTCGATTCCTCAATACCACATAAACAGAAAAAGCCGGAAGTGGCACTGTGGCTCAAGTGGTAGAGTGCTAACCTTGAGCAAAAGACACTCAGGGACAGCGCCCAGGCCCTGAGTTCAAGGCCCAGGACTGGCAAAAAAAACTAACCAAACCACTCCTCCTCCTCTATGCAAAGCCAACAATTGACTATAGTCATCCCGTATCTGAGGGAGATTGGTTCCAGGGCCTCCAAGGATGCTCAAATCCCTTTATATGAAATGCTATATTTGCACATAACCTTCACACATCCTCCCGTATACTTTTGGGGGGGGGGGGACTGGTTGTAGGGCTTGAACTCAGGGCTTGGATACTTCCTGAGCTCTTTTGCTCAAGGCTAGTGCTCTATCACTTTGAAACACAGCTCTACTTTTGATTTTCTGATGGTTAATTGGAGGTAAGAGTCTCACAGGGGCCTTTCCTACCCCTGCTGGCTTTGAATCATGATCCTCAGATTTCAGCCTCCTGAGTAGCTAGAATTACAGGCATGAACCACCAGCACCCTGCCTTCCCATATACTTTTTTTTTTTTTTTAACCCTGTTCAAAGCTGGAGCTCACCAGTGGAGCTACACCTCTATATCTGGCTTTTTACTGGTTAATTTTAGGTAAGAGTCTCTCAGATATGTTTGTCCAGTCTGGCTTCAAACCTCACTCCTTAGAACTCAGTCTCCTTGAGTAGCTAGGATTACTGGTGTGAGTCACCAGCCCAGCCCAGTCTCACAGCTACCCATATGCTTTACTTTTTCCTGGTACTGAGGTTGGAACCTAGGGCCTTGCACATACTGGGTAAGTGTTCTACCACTTGAGTTATGATCCTAGCCCCTCCCTTGCACTTTAAACCATCTTTAGATGGCTTATAAAACCTGGTACAGTGCAAATGCTGTATAAATAGCTGATATACCGTGTTATTTTGGGAGTAATGACAAGGAAAAAGTCTATATATGTTCTATATAGGAGTAATCAGAAACTTGCACAAGACCTACCACATAGTACATGTCAACAGTAATGTAACAATTTTTTTCCACAATTGATTGAATACTTGGGATCCAGAACCTATGGAAACAGAGGGCAATAAGTTTTTGAATTGTTTTTTTTTCTTCACCTTAGAAAAACAGGAGTGGAAAGGGCGAAGGTGTTTGGCTCAGTTAAGTCGATGGCAAGCCTGTTTACTGCTGCCTGGTTAATGGGTTGCTCAGATGTTAAACAGCACTGCTATCCCTGGTGAGACACGCATAACCTGCTTGTCAGTGATACCAAGTGGAGAACCAGCCAATCAGAGCTCAGTGCTGGGAAGAGGGACATGCTGACAAGAGGAAGATCGTGTACCTGTCCCATCCTTCTTATCTTCACTACAGTACATCCTGTGCAAGTAACTCATACTTCCAGAGTAGCTGGAGCTCTCTAATGGTCTTGCTTCTTCCTTCTCCCCCCTCAACCCAAATCCACCAGAGACAGTGAGGCTGTATGAATGCTATGCAGCAAAGCTGGCAGGGAGAAATTCTTTTATAAGGGAAGTCTCACTACATATTAGATATGACACCACGTGCTATGGGAAGCTCCGGCTGATAGGCCTCCACACTACACCAACTCACCGCATGGCTGGTAGAGACAAGACCGCACATGGCAAATGGGCTTGAACTCTCAAAGTCAATCACCACAGGGTAATGTCACAGACTATGGGGTCACTGGGCTCAGGCTTCCAGGAAGATGTCACAAGCCAACCACACTGTGACTCCAGTTGCAGCTTGGTGAGCAAATGCTTTTGGATTGATGCAACCCAATCCAGTGTTGACAGAGCCTCACAATTTCCAGAAAGTCCCCATTCCCTGCCTCCTCCACAGAACTCACATGGATCCACCATTTCCCTCTTCCAGTGCTGCAATCAGACCTTTGGGACCAGTGTTAACTGCACCAATACTTAAGTTGCTGCTCCACTTGGGGATTTCTATAAGATGCTGAGGCTTAGTTTCCAGATCTATAAAAGCACAATGCTTCCAATCACCTTGTGGAGCTACTATAAGAACTCCATAAGGTAGTGTATTTTTGTAACACCTAGGAGAATCAGCCACATTAGACAGGCCCAGGGCAATGAGTCCCAGTGGCCAGCCTTGTGACATCAGCCATAATCCTGTTCAGTTCCATCATGTCCTAGAGCTCCAATATAATAAAGGCAGAGGACCAGACACAAGCCCCAGATGACTAAGAATAGAAGGTCAGTTCCATGTAGGACAGTTGCTGGAAGGAGTAGCAGGCTATGAATCAGAAATACCTGGTCCTTCCTCTACTACTAAATCAGAGCTGAGATATGAGACAGGCCACTTTATCACCCTGAGCTTCAGTTTCTCCCCTCAATCAGTTGAGAGGGAATAATTATGTGCCTTTGACACAGCAGTACTATGGGCAAAAAAACAAACAAAAAAGAACATTTACTGCAGTACACCGTACTATAAGACACTAGGCCTGATGGAGACAGCCCTGTTCATAGTCTAGCTGAGAAGAAACGAATGGAGAGTAAGATTAAACAACATAAAATGAAATTACTAGAAAGAATTGGGCACTGGTAGCTTATACCTATAATCCTAGCTACTCAGCAGGCTGACATTAGAGGGCTGAAGTTCAAAGCCAGGCCAGGCAGAAAAGTCTGAGAGACTCTATTTCCCCAGCAAAAAGCAGGGCTGGCAGTGTGGCTCAAGTGGTACAGTAACAGCCAACCAAGTTCAGAGAATGTGAGACCCTGAGTTCAAGCCCTGGAGCTAGCAATAAATAACTACTAAGAAATCAATTTAACAAAAGAAATGAAAGGGTTGGAAATATGGCTTAGAGGTAGAGTGCTTGCCCTGGGTTCAATTCCTCAGTAGCACATAAACAGAAAAAGTCAGAAGTGGCACTATGGTTCAAGTGATAGAGTGCTAGCCTTGAGCAAAAAGAAATATTAAGGACAGTGCTCAGGCCCTGAGTTCAAGCCCCAGGACTGGCAAAAAAAAAAAAGCCAAACTTACAGAAATTAACACAAAATAAATCAAAGACTAAATGGAAGAGCTAAACCATAAAACTCTTAGAAGAATATATGACTCTTTATAACACTGAATTAGGCATCATTTCTTAGATATGATACTAAAGGTAAGAAGTCATATCAAAAATAGATAAATTAATTTGATCAAAATAAACAATAAAAGATAGGAATGAAATTGCTGAAAAAGAAATATACTAAACTTGACTTACGGAATGGTAACCCCTCATATATCACCTTAATAATAACTTTTTACAAGTATTTGCAGCCAAGTGTGGTGACATACATCCGGTAACACTGGGAATTGGAAGTAAAAGGATCTCAAGTGCAAAGCCAGATTCTTTCTCAAATTGAAGGAAAATGGGACTTCTAAGGATATCATCAAGAAAGTGAAAAGATATCAGGAGTGGTACTATACTCTTGTAATCCCAGCGCTTGGGAGGTAGAAGCAGTAGAATTGTGAGGTTACAAAGCAAGATGATCTTTTCTTCTTCCTCCTCCTCCTCCTCTTCCTCCTTCTCTTCCTCTTCCTCCTCTTCCTCCTTCTCTTCTTCTTCCTCTTCCTCCTCCTTCTCCTCCTCCTCCTTCTTCTTCTCCTGCTGCTTATCCTTCTATTCCTTCTACCTTCTTCCTTCTCCCTTTTTTTTTTTTGGCCAGTCTTGAAGCTTGCACTCAGGGTCTGGGCATTGTCCCTGAGCTTCTTTACTCAAGGCTAGCTCTCTACCACTCGAATCACAGCTCCACTTCTGGCTTTTTGGTGGTATTGGAGATAAGAGTATCACGGACTTTCCTGCTTGGGCTAGCTAGATCCTCATATCTCAGTCTACTGAGCAAGTAGGATTATAAGCATGAGCCGCCACCACCCAGCTAAGATCTTGTTCTCAAGGAAAAAAATTAGACAATTCATTTATTGAAAGAAAATTTTACAAATCATATAATTTTGATAAGAGTCTAATGTTCATGCTGGGCATGATGGTGTATACCTGTAATCACAGCTACTCAGAGATAGGGAGGATCTCCATTCCAGGCCAGACTAGGTATAAAGTTAGTGTGACCCTTATTTCTATCAATAAGCTAGGTGTAGTAATATGCACCTGTCATCCCAGATATCCAAGAGGCCAAAGACAGAAATATCGAGGTCTGAGGGTGGTCCTTGGCAAAAGCATGAAACTCTACCTAAAAATAACTAAAGCAAAAGTATGGCGGTGTGAATCCAGTGGTAGAATATCTGCGTAGTAAGTATGTGGTCCTGAGTTCAAAACCATTAACCCATTTTCCCCCTCCCCCGGCCCCTGCCAATTCTTATAGCTCACCAATTAAAAGAAAACAGACTTTAAGAATAGGCTAAGAATTCTTGCTTTTGTTTTGCCAGTCCTGGGGCTTGAATTCAGGCTTGAGCTTCTTTTGCTCAAGGCTAGCACTCTACCACTTGAGCCACAGCGCCACTTCCAGCTTTTTCTGTTTATATGGTACTGAGGAAATCAAACCCAGGGCTTCATGCATGCTAGGCAAGCACCAAACCACATTCCTGGCCCCAGGCTAATAATTCTAACAGATACTTCTTTAAAGAAGACATACAAATGGGAATAAGCACATGAAAAGATGTGCAACAACATTAGCCATAAGGGAAATGAAAATCAAACTATAATGATTGAGACCACTTCATACTCCCAAGGGTATAATAATAAAAATGAGACACTAATAAGTGTCGATGAGGACATGGCAAGTTTGGAACGCTCATGCACTACTGGTAGAAAAATGAATGAGGGCTGGGAAGGTGGCTCAGTGGTAGAGCACTTGCCTTGCATGCCTGAGGCCCTGGGTTCGATTCCTCAACACCACATAAGAAAAAAGCCGGAAGTGGCACTGTGGCTCAATTGGTAGAGCACTAGCCTTGAGCTGAAGAGCTGAGGGACAGCGCCCAGGCCCAGAGTAAAGGCCCCACGACCGGACCAAAAAAAAAGAAAGAAAAATGAATGAATAAGATCCAACAATTCCACTCCTAGACATATACATGAGATAGCTGAAAATATACCCACCTAAAAATTTATACACAAATGTTCACAGAAGCATTGCTCATAGCAGGCAAAAAGTGGAAGCAATCAAAAAGGCCATCAACTGATGAGTGGATGACCAACACATGAAATATCTCCACAATGAAAAACTATTTGTCACTTAAAAGTGAAGTATTGTAGCTGGGTGCTGATGGCTCATGCCTATAATCCTAGCTACTCAGGAGGCTGAGATCTGTGGATCACAGTTCAAAGCCAGCCAAGGCTGGAAAGTCTGTGAGACTCCTATCTCCAATAAACCACCAGAAAACTGGAAGTGGCGCTGTGGCTCAAGTGGTAGAGTCCTCACCTTGAGCAGAAGAGCTCAGGGACAGCGCCCAGGTCCAGAGTTCAAGCCCATGACCGACAAAAAAAAAATGAAATATTGTTATTTGCCACAAAGTAAATGAATCCTGAAAACATCCTACATGAAATAAACTGGACACAAAAGACCACATCTCATATGATTTAATTTCTACAAAATGTCCAGAACACAGAAATTCAATCAGTGGTTGCCAGGAGCTGGGGAAAGTTTTCTGGCAGTTAATGGGAGTGGCTGCTAATGAACACAGTTTCCTTCTGAGGCGAGAATAAGAATGTTCTAGAATTAGTGAAAATGCTTGCACAACATTGTAAATATTCTGAAAGCCAATGAATTGTGCATGTTTTTAAAAGCTCGACACAGTGGTACACAACTATGGCCCCAGATGCTTGGGACCAAAAGTGAGCAAAAGGCTCATGTGAGCCCAGGAATGGAGTTCAAGGCCAGTTTGGATAACATATTTAGACTTTGTCTCAGGATGGTGTGGCTCAAGTGGTAGAATTTCTGCCTAGCAAGAGTAGAAAGAGAAGGTTGGTGGGAGGGCAGGAGGCAAACAGAAGGGAAGAAAGAAAGGAGGGAGGGAAGTTGGGCATGATGATATATGTCTATAATCCCAGCATCAGGAGGGGTTAAGGCAGAAGGATCACAAGTTCAAAGCCAGCTTCGGTAACAAACATAGCAAAACCATTGTTTTAAAGGTGAATTTATAGTATATGAGTTACATATCTCAATAAAGGTGTTTTTAAAAGGCATTTTAAGTAATACATGTTAAAAGGTTATTGCAAACTTAAAAGGGTTTTGGTTTTGCTTTTTAGTCAATATAAAATCTCTTTGCCCCTTGACCTTAGGGAGTCTTCTTAATAGGGGAGGGAAGATTCTACAGGCAAAGCAAATGCAGTGCTGGGTTGTTCTGAGAGGTAGTGTGCTCATTAATTATTTATTAATTTAAAAATAACAATAGGGCTGGGCACCAGTGGCTCACGCCTGTAATACTAGCTACTCAGGAGGCTGAGATCTGAGATCATGGTTCAAAGTCAGCACAGATAGGAAAGTCCGAGAGACTCTTATCTTCAATTAACCACCAGAAAACTGGAAGTGGCACTGTGGCTCAAGTGGCAGAGTGCTTATCTTGAGCTGAAGAGCTGAGGGACAGTACCAGAGTTCAAGACCCATGACTGACCAAAAAAAAAAAAAAATAGCAACAGGGGCTGGGTGCCTGTGGCTCATGCCTGTAACCCTAGCCACTCAGGAGGCTGAGATCTGAGGATCATGGTTCAAAGCCAGCCTGGGCAGGAAAAGTCCCTAAGACTATTATCTCTAATTAACCACAAGAATCCAGAAATGGAGCTGTGACTCAAGCGTTAGCCTTGAGCAAAAGAAGCTCAGGGACAGCACCCAGGTCCTGAGTTCAAGTCCCAGGACTGGTACCAGAAAAAAAAAATAACAATAGGGGTTAGGTATGGGTAAAGTCCCTGGGTTCTAGGAGAGCACCATAAACAAAATTAGAAAATAAAACAAAAGCAGGGTTGAGTAACATCCCTAACATTCCTATTTGCACTTTTGTGCTCCGTTTAAGCTTAAGTTATAAACTGAACTTTTCCAGACATGCCCAAAATGGAGAAATATTTTAATAACCTCTAGATAACAGTGGCTGGTCACTCCTCTGACATTACACCAAAACTCAACAGGTTCATTGTGTTTAATGAATAAACTCAAGTTTCCTGGAAGCAAGAACTGAAACCCTGTCAACTTTTCATACTCTGTGACTTTAAAACCCACTGACCTTTTTCAAATTGTCAATGGACCTTTAATCTCAAATGGCTTTGTAACCTTACAAGCTGGTCATGAATAATATTGGTCCTGTGAGTTATACTAATTGAGATTTTGAAACACTTGATAATAAAAGTATCAAATGTGCTGGGCACTGGTGGCTCACACCTACTCAGAGACTGAAATCTGAGGATCACAGTTCAAAGCCAGCCCAGGCAGGAGAGTCCATGAGACTCTTATCTCCAATTAGTCACAGAAAAAGCCAGAAATGGCACTGTCTCAAGTGGTAGAGCACTAGCCTTGAGCAAAAGGATCTCATTAACAGTGCCCAGGCTCAGAGTTTAAGCCCCAACACTGGCAAAATGAAACAGTGCCAAATGTCACCTGTGTGCCTTCTCCACACTTTATCAGAAAAGCTTTTAGGTATCAGCTCAGGACAATGGGTAGAATTCTATTTCTAATTTGTGGTTAGGAGCTCTAATTACATTATTCACCACAAGAACTGGTGGTTGTTTTCTCTGAAGCAAGGCTTGAGACATTCATTCTAGAGCAAATCTGCAGATCCCAAGTCTGGGTCACCACAGTTCTGTGTCAGTGTTCTTTCAGGTAAAAACCATGTCCTCTGAAAACTGTTGGCTCAATGAGCAAACCACACAACCCTCACTGCTCTTCCCTTGGACAACCCTGAAGTTGGCCAAGTAGAATGTCCACTTTCCATTTCATTTCCTCCCACAGATTGGTAAGGACAGTACCCAAGCACAGCAAGTCAATAAGATGAAAACATTTTCCTGCTCCAGGAAGGCCATGTCAAAGGAAGTGCTAGGGGCCACCAAACAGGCTGAGTAGCTTTGATTCCTGACACTGCCTCTCATGGTAACATGTCTATAGTCTTAGGAAAATTATTTTGTCCCATGCACGCCCCTGAAGTATAGGCTGACCTACACCGACAGGACAGACAGCCTCAAAGCACAAGGCAGTGTTGCTGAACAGGTGGCTTCCTGTGGTTGTCAAACCCATCATGCCTCAAAATACAAAACAGATCCTTGCCAATTCTTTCCTCCGGCTTCCACATTAGGAAGAGGGCGATGGTACCTGACTGAGATGGAGTGCAGGAGGGTAGAGAAAGGCAGGAAGGGAAGGAGTAGCTCAACCGAACATATTGTCTTTGGGCTCAGCCTGGTCCACTCAACAGTGCCTACCACACTCCTTCCCTGGAGAGCCACAGCTGGTCTAGTTTTCTACCAGCTAGCCCCAAGTTCAATGTTAATAAGAGGCTGCTTGTCCTCCAGTCTGGCTATCGGCGCTAGGTAGGGAAGGCTCCTTCTCCCTGCTCCACAGCCCCCCACTCAGCAGCCACTAACACAAGACCCCTGTCTGGCTCAACGCCCTATCCTGTCAGATAGTCAGTGAATAGCATGAGGCCCGGTGGGAACTCATTCCTCATCGGGAATGAGACAGTAAAGCCATTTGGTCCCTAAAGCTAAAGGCAGAACACAAAGTACCATTCAGGCTCCAGGGATAAACAATAGTCCCTTATCCTCTTTTCTGATTCCAGCCCAGAGCTGCTTAGCAGATCTGGAGGCACAATGGTAGCTCCTCAACAGGACTGCCCTGGAAGATGTGGAGCCCCAGGAAAATATATTTTTAGGATCTGTGTGCATAAAAAACCTGAGCCATTCAAAATTAGTGTGCCGTGCAGCTGTGTGTGGCTCAGTGGTAGCGTACTTGCCTGGCATGCATGAAGCCCTGGGTTCCATTCCTCAGCACCACATACACAGAAACAGCCAGAAGTGGCACTGTGGCTCAAGTGGTAGAGTGCTAGCCTTTAGCAAAAGATGCTCAGAGACAGTGCCCAGTCCCTGAGTTCAAGCCCCAGGACTGGCCAAAAGAAAAAAATTAGTGTGCCAGCACCATCCTGGTATCTCAGATCACATGACCCAGAAAAATATGTTAGCATTCTCCTGGGATGGGCTTAGATGTGGGCCAGGTTATCTCCTTATGACAGCTGGTTGTCTGTGCACAGAATGGAGGGATCAGAGTATCCAAAAATGGAACAATGTGGATCTCAGCCTGGAATGAAACACCCAACCAGAAGGGCACTAGGAGAGGAGACCATCCAAAGGAAGGTGCTTCAATCAGTAGGCCATGTAGGAACAGGGGCCTTGTAAGCCAGGGCTCAAGGGTGGTAGTAGCCCTTAAGAACACACACTACCTACTCCAAGCCCAGGATCTTCTGCTCTCTACTATCTAGGGTTAGCCACCTGAGCAGTCCAAAATCTCAGGCAATCAAATTCTTCAGTGAGTCCCCAGGCCTTTACTAATCTCTGTGGGCTCCTACTGGAAGTTTCACACCTTACTCCCAGTGAGAAGCCAGGAAGAAAGCAAAAAGAAAGACTGCTGGAGAGCAGGGCCAGCCTGGCCTGTAGGAATGCTCAACCAAAAGGCAAAAACAACTCAAGATAAGTTATATACTTTTCTGCCATCAGCTCCAATGGTAAGGGCCAGTTAAAGGGAAGTACCATCCATGTCTGAGGCTTCCACAGAGAGAGCACCAGCAACAGCCCCCAGTGGGGAGTCCAGAGAGGCTACCACAGCTCCATTAATTGAGGGAGAGCATTGGAGTCTGACACATGCCTAAGATTTGGTATTCTGCCAAGATCCACACCCCACTGCTGCCAGCTGCAGGAGGCAGATAGCTACAGGAGGACAGAGGCCTCTCTGCGCATCGCCCACGGGTTAGGCCACATTCATCACCCACTGTGCTCTTCTTCTACAGCACGGATCGCTGTTGTCATTGAACAGGACCTGGCCTTCTGCCCGTCTCCTCTGATGACAGGACATGCCCAGACTTTCTTTTCCCTGCTGTGTCTCCTGCAGATAGCAGGAATGTAGATCAGAGCTGTGGAGCAAAGGCCTGTCTCCTTCAGCACCACAGAGGGGCCTAAAGTGGAAAGTCTGGTACAGAGCACGCTGTCCAGAGTCCAGGCAAAGACTAAGCACCCAGGGGTGATTTTCACTTCATCCCACAGAGGCTGCGTTGGTGTCCTCTCTGCACTGGGAACTCTGGGAAGAGGGGCAGAGGCCTGGCAGGGGAAACTCCTTCTAGGGCAGTGTGCCAGGTTCCAAGGTTCCCATCACACGTCCTAAAGTCCCATGCTAAAGGAGCAGAGAGGGTAACCAGGCAACAGTCCTGGCCCTGACAAGCATGCATTGGTGGGGGATTCCTGCTTCAGGCTCTGAGGTCCCAGCTTTGGTTTTGTCTTCCTTCTTTCCCAGACCTTCTAGGCGCCAGTTGCTGCTCACACTTTGCAGCATTTCAAGATAAGTATTCCCTTCACTCTTTATTCTTCTCACCCCTCTTCTTTGGTCCTTCTGCTACTTCTTCCCCCCTCCCCGTCCAAACAAGTCCACCAACCTGTATGTCTTTTAAGCACAGATTCGGCTAAAATGCTAGCAGGACTTGGTGAGAACAAATGACCTCTGCGCAGGAGTCAGATCTCTTTCCTGGCTTTCATGTCAATTCCAACTGGGTAAATGGTGGGGGAAATAAGGCCTAAAGTGGGGGAAAACATGGCACTGCAGAAAGCACACAAGATTAGGTGGTAGGATACCTCCATCCCAGCCCTGGTCCTTATAAACTCCTATAGATCATTACAAAGCATGGCCCCTAATCCCCATCAGAAATCTGTGTGGAAATATTCTGTTTTCGGACGAAAAGGGCCTATGCAAATTAGAATAGCTCACACTTTCTCCTGCTTGGGATAAAGGAGTTCAAGGATTTAGAAAATTGATAGCTAAGAAATGAGGCCAGGTCTGAAAATCTAGCACTAAGCTCTAAGGAAAACTGGGCTGATCCTGGTTTAGAGTGAGTGTTGCGTTGCTTGTACTTTACCCTTGGCTTTGTCTCGTGTTCTGTCTGAAGCTACACTTGAGCTTCAGAATGTTTAAACCCAAATCGATACACAGCCTGGTGAACCTCACATTTACCCAAAAGAGGGAACAGTGTGGAGACCTAAGGGAGACATTTGTTTGACTGGCACTTGGGTGACCTGGGGCAAGAGGTACCTCCACAGAGCCTTGGCCTCCAAGGGGCAGCAGCACTCACAGCCCAGGATGGACAATGGAAAAGGTCTTGCAAGGCGGTCTAGAGTCCTAGGTAGCCCAGGCGGACCTCCTGATACAGGACAGAAACAAACTTGGAAGTTGGTCAGTTCCCTGCTAAGTTAGCACTTTTTTTTTTCTTTCAGGTACCGGGATTTGAAACCAGGGCCTCATGCTCACTTGGCTTGCTTACTTGGCTATTATTTACACGAGAGCCTTACCTGGCTTTTGGCTGGTTATTTTGGACATGGAGTCTTCCAAACTTTTCTGTCTAGGCTAGCCTTGAACCAAGATCCTTTAGATCTTAGCCTCTTAAGTAGCTAGGATGAGCCATCAGCACCGGCTAAGTTGGTACATCTTATTCACATTGGAGAACCTATCATCAACTGTAAAATCAGTAAAATATGTTGTCAAATGTCCAAATCCATCCCTTCATAGCAGCCAAACAAATCTCTCTCTCAATGTTCAGAGAGCCAGCAGTTTTCTAGACCATTCCCTCTTTTGGTGACTGTGGTGTCAACCAGGCCACTAGACATATATTGATTTAGGCTTTAGAATTAGATGTTCTGGAGCTTAGGGTAAAGTACAAGCAATTCATAGAAGTGAAAAAACCTGAATATTCCTTTGTTTTCCTAGAATTCTGCATGAGGAAAAAATGCACATACAAGCAGTGCACTGGTGGCTCACGTCTCTAATCTAATTCTAGATACTCAGGAGGCTGAGATGTGAGGATTGCAATTCCAACTAGCCCATGCAGGGAAGTCTTGTGAGATCCTTATCTCCAATTAACAAAGGAAAAAAACGAAAGTGGAGCCAGGCTCCAGTGACTCATGTCTGTAACCTAGCTACTCAGGAGGCTGAGATCTGAGGATCACGGTTCAAAGCCAGCCCAGTCAGGAGAAGTTCATGAGACTCTTATCTCCAATAAACCACCAGAAAACTGGAAGTGGTACTGTGGTTCAAGTGGTAGAGCACTCACCTTGAACTGAAGAGCTGAGGGACATCGCCCAGGCCCAGAGTTCAAGCCCCTGGACCAACAAAACAAAACAAACAAAAAAACAAAAGTGGAGCTGTGGCTCCTATAGTAAGGCAAAAACACACTAAGAGACAGTACCCAGGCTCTAAGCTCCAATTCTAGTACTGGTACATGTGCATGCATGTACACACACACACACACACACACACACACACACACACACACACACACACACTCACACACAGTAATTAGATTTCTCCCTCTAGCCTCCTTAGCTCTAGGAAGTGTCTTAAGTCCTCATGACCGATTCCACTATTACCAGTCTACTTCTAAGTTTCTCTTTTGGGGCATGGGTGTGAAGATGAGATTGGGCCAGGAAATGAGAAAAAGAAAAATTAAGGAAAGACTTTCCCACCCCTGTATCACACTAAGGCAGTGACCTCCAGATGGCCTCCTCACACTGGCCCTGAACAGAGAATGAGGAGCAGTCTGGGAGGAGTGGCCAGTAACACCTGCAGCGTCTCTCCAGAAGAGGTCAGCCCAGATGTTTCTGAAGTGAGCTCAGAGGGCAGCAGACCAAGTCCAATGGGCTTCCAACATCCACGTAGACAAGGGAGTTCCAGGACTTGCCTTGTAAGAAATACATTCCCAATCATGGCGCCATGGGCCCAAGTGGATTGAAAAAGAATTCAAAAGGGACAATTCTATTTCTATTAGCAAATTCTCTCTTTGCTGGCACATTAAAGAGCATTCTGTACGACCCAGGGTGTAACAGTTCCAGAAGGTATGCCAGCATTGCAGACTCTGAGACATCGGAAGTGACAAGCTGTGAAGGAATGAGAAGCCATTGGCTGGCAGGGAGGAAAAGGGAACCGTGCAGGGGGACAGGGTTGTGACAACAGTAGAATGGGACCCAGGCCAGAGGCAGTGAATGGAGCAGTGATGCGAATCTGTGCTAGGAATGGCAAACGGACAACAGGGCAAGGGACAAAAGCTGCCAAAAGAGTAAGAGGAGGCAGTGAGGGGGTTTGTCCAGGCGTCTCATGCATGAACTAAGAAGTCATATCCAGGCCTTATCTTTTTGAAGAAGGAATATTGTTTTAGTCCAGGGGAATTGCTAGCTTTCGGCAAAGGCACATCAGTGACAAGGGATACCAATTTGGTAACAGCCTTGAAAATGTGGGCTGCTACAATGCCTGGCACAAAAATGCTTGTTGTATGATTATGTGAATGAAAAGATCAGAATAAGATTCAGTATCCATGTACATGGTTCCAAAGAGACCACCGTAAGGAAAAATGGGACATGCTCAGAATGCATAGAATTCAGTACAATATTGCAGATGCTTGATTTATTTTGCCCATAATGTTGCCTAATCTCTGCTACAGACATGTTGCCTTTCAACAAATCTCAGAATTTTACTTTATCACTTCCCTAAGCACATTAACTTGTATGTATATGCACACACGACTACTAGAGCTTGAACTTAAGGCCTGGGCATTGTCCCTAAGCTTTCTTGCTTAAGGCTAGTGCTCTCACAAACTTTCCTGCCTAGGCTGGCTTTGAACTGTGTTCCTCGAATGTCAGATACTTAGATCTCAGTCTCCTAAGTAGATAGAATTATAGGTGTGAGCCACTAGCACCAGGCTTTAAGCACCGTCACTTTTTATTTTGCCTTCTTGGTCACCATTTGCTTTATGGGAGACATATTTTCACAAAATTAAGGACATGGAAACATTTAGCAGATCTTACATGACAAACACATCCATTGTACACAGGAAAAACGTACGTTTTTCGGATTTTTTCATTTATTATTATTGTTATTGTTGCTGTTGTTGATCTTAGGGCTGGAACTTAGGGTCTGGGTGCTGTCCCTGACTAGCAATCTACCACTTTGAGCCACAGCTCCACTTCTGGTTTTTAGGTGGCTATTTGGAGGTAAGAATCTTACAGCCTTTCCTGCCTGGGGCTGGCTTTGAACCACGAGCCTCAGCTCTCAGCCTCCTGAGTAATTAGGATTACAGATGTGAGCTGCTAGTGCCTAGCCTATTTATTATTAACTGTGATCAAAACCACATGTAAGAAATCTGTAAGCAAGATTTCAGAGACAGGGAGAAGGTGTATGTGTATAGCAGAGGGACGATGCAGAACACAGCATGGCTCATGCAGAAGCAGAGAGGAAGGGGAAGACCAGAGGGGAAGCCAGGTCAATGGTGTTCCCAGGCTTCATGTGCCCATATGAACACCAGCTGGATCAGAAGACACCTTGCAGGGTAGTACACCATAACCAAGTATTAACACAGTGTCCTGTCCTCCTCCTACTGGCAACAAAGGTTCTGTCTTCTTTTCCCTGCCACAATCCCCTGTCAAATATCTGGAAAGTTAAGAAGCTCTCAAATATAAGACTCCATTTTGGAGGGAAGTCCTGGACCCTAGCATAATATGGGACTAGAACATATGTAGGGGACACAGGAGAAGGGACATGGACCTAAAACCAGACGGTCCCTGGAAGGTCTATCCTCTGTGGACTCGTTTGGAGTTGAGCTCTAGGAAAGGCTCACCTCAACCCCAAGATGCTCAGAGCCACCGCCCTATCTTCACACATCCTCTGCCAAGCAGTTTCACCTCTCTGGAGTCCTTCCTTGCCAGGTATTAGAACTCTAACTTCCTCAGGGAATGAAGCTGGGCCTGGATCCAAATTTAATTTATTCAAGGCAAAGAAATATAGGCACGTTGCAAAGGAAGGGTGGCCAAGGGAGAGATCCCTTCCTGGGCCCTTGGCTTCACTACCAAGTACACCTACTTATACCCTCCAATTCTGCGTGTGAGGAAGACAACCCACTTTCACTACAGCAGCAAGGAATGTGCAAACAACACCACCTGCTGAAAACACTTCTTTATGCCTCCTCAAACCCCTGGGCAAGATTATCTTTATCTTCCCTGTAGCCCTAAAGAAGCAGCATTCTTGAGAGGCAATGAAAGCAAAAAGAGAACAGAGTCCAAGGATAATTTTGTAAAGCAGATGAAAGTCAAGATTCCTGAGCAAAGAACACTGTTCCTGAGCCCCAGTCGTCATGTAAGAGGCAGCTGGGTGGGTATATGAAAGGAAGCTGCTGGCTTTGCAAAGGACACACAACAGAAATGACAAAGAGAAAACCTGAAGCCACTTGGAGAAATAGCACAAACAGGCAGTCTCCAGGGGGTGGGGCGTGCTTTGTTCTGTTCCAGTGGCCGGATGGTGATGGCGGTGGGGAAAGCCTGGGCCCTGGGCCTTCATCACAGTCTGCATCTGAGCTCTTCCAGCAAAATGACCTTGAGCACATAGCTTTGAAGCCTCTGTTTCCTTAAGGTAATTTTTTTTTTCTTACTTCCAGAATAGTTTTAAGTAGAGAAGACAAACCAGGCTTGGTGGTACACACCTGTAATCCCAGCTACTTAGGAGGCAGAGGATCACCAGATCAAGGTCAGCAAGGATAAAGTTATTGAAACCCTCTCACAAAAACAAAAATAAATAAAATAAAAGGGCTGTCAGGAGAGTGTAAGTTCAGTGGTAGAGTGCTTACCTAGCATTTGTGAGGCACTGGATTCAATCTCTAATACCAGCAATGGGAGAGAAAGGAGGGGGGAGAGAAGATATGTAAAGAAAACTCCTATACTCATGAAAGCAGAACAAAATGAGTTGCTGTTATCATTTATACAATATATAGTAAAAATATATATAGTAAGAAATATATTATATATACTATATTATATATATATATATATGTATATATATATATATATATATATATATATATATATATATATATATATATTTCTAAGGAAAATCTAACCCAGTAGATATAAAAATCATCCAAATCATACAAAAAGAAAAAAAAGACCCAACCCCTAAGTAGAGGCCTGGCTAAGGTGGTAGAGTGTCAGCCAATGAGCAAGAGTCAGATACCAAATTCAAGTCTCAGTCTCGGACAAGAAACAAGGAAGGAAGGAAGGAAGGAAGGAAGGAAGGAAGGAAGGAAGGAAAATCACCCAAGAGATCTGATCTCACCCCCGCCCCAGTCCCCCACACCACACTTTGGGACTGTCCCTGAGAATTCAGACTAGTAAGGCTGTAAGGAGAGAAAGTTACTATAATTGTTTGGATTCTGATGCCCCCAAAGGCCTCTGTCTTCAAAGTTCAGTTGCCAGCATACTGTTCTTGAGATGTGATAAAAGCTTTTGGAGGTGAAGCCTAATGGAAGGTCATTGGGGGTGTACCCTTTTTGAGGATATTGGGGTCCTGGCTTCTTCTTTCTCTGTCTCCTAGCTACCACAAGATATTTTAACAGTTACATGCTCCTGTCATGATGAGGCGTGACACTACAGGCCCAAAAGCAACAAGCCAACTGAGCATGGACTGAAACTTCTAAAACTGGGTCAAAGTAAACCTTTCATCATTATGATTACCTCAGGTATTTTGTCACAGTGATGGAAAGCTGCTTATCATCTATATAATTCACAAGACACTCTCTCCCTAACTTCTAGAGAAAAAAATAAGACCTACCATCTTCATAATTGCACTTCCCCTCTGCTCATGACTGAGGTTCGGAGTCCCTTTGTCTATACACCCAGCATCAACTACCATAGAACAGACTTCCCCAAAAAGTAAAGGGATTTCCAATGGTCTTCGCCTAAATTTAGAGAGGGGAGGTAAAGTAGGGAATCTAAACAAAGCCCCAATCTCTGGGGCTTGAAACCTAAATAAAGAGAATTATGACAAGAAGGATGCAGAGACAACTACAGACAGGTGCACTTTCATACACCAAACAACTGCCCCATCTTATGATGAATACATGCTTGCACACATCAGCATCAGTGAGCAAAATCAACAAGCCCAGCACTTCCCAGAGTTCATTTCTGATGGTAGCACATCATCATTGCGCTGCTCTACCCTTTCACTTGCTGCACCTCTGCAGCAATACAGGAAACATAGGCATAGGTTGTTCACCATCCAAAAGGATGCCAAGAACCATAAGATCTTTATCCCTAGTACTTTCCCTACCCTGATGTGCTTGCTCAGCCAAGCTTGTTGTTAGTTACAAAGAGGGTTTCAGATAAGGAGGTAGAGTATGAGCTCCTCCTCCCTTCTCCAAAGAGAAAAGAAAGGCGTAGGTCAGTAACATTCACTGTATACATGCAGAGGCCCACTGCTGAAAAAGAGAAGGGAGGAATCCCAGAAGGTCATTTCTTCTTTTCTGCAGCAGAAGGGCTATGTAATAGAGGAGAGTTTTATGGGTCACAGAAATCAGAAAATCCTGAAGCAAAAAAATAAAAGAAAAAGGAATTGACAGTGCTACTTTGGCAGCATAAACAACAACTACTCTATTTTCCTCCTTCTCTGTCTAACAAGATAGACATGACCTTAGGAAGACAAGACAATGAGAGCCTGGGCCCCTATCTCAGAAAAGCCCTCTTGAAAGCCATTGGGAAGCACTGGGGAAGTGGCTCAAGTGGTAGAGCACCTGTCTAGCAAGGCTGAGGCCCTGAGTTCAACTCTCAGTATGATAAAATAAAAAGCTACTGGGAAGAAAATGATACAAGTCAAGAACAGATAGAGAAAAGTTGGAAGAGCAGATAAATAAGAAGCAGGTTCCTTCAAAGATGTATAATTGTGCATAGGCCTCTAAAATATAAAGGCCATGATCTAGCAAGGCTAGTATCTAATTATATGTATCAGACATTGCCTTTGTGATTAGAAAAGGCAAGCAAACTATTCTCTAGTTAGAAAAAGGATGCATACACAGTTTACAAATGTGAAATGGACAGCTCTTACTAAAAAGCATCTAATTTAAGGAATAGTAACATTATTTAAACAATTTGGAACAATAGGTAATTATAACTAACCTGAAATTTATTCACACTAATGTAACAGGAATAGCAAGCATAGATAATTCAGTAAGTATTTAAGAGTACGTTTTAAGTGCCTGGCATAGCGTAGGAAGAATTTTTTTTAACTATATTAAACTTTCAAAGCAAAGCTATGAGTTAGATCTTGAATGTCCTTCCCCAAACCTGCATGCTTGGTTGCCAGCTTATATAGCACTAGTAGGAGGTAGTAGAACCTTTAGGAGGTAGAAACTAGTGGAAGGAAGGTAAATCACTGGAACCCTGGCCCCTTATGTCTCCTTTTCCCTTCCTAGCCACCATGAAATGAGCAGGCCTTCCACTACATACTCTCACCATGGTGAACTATGCCATCACACGCTCAAAACAGGCCAAGTGATTATCAACTGAAACCTCCAAAGCCATGAGCCAAAATGAATTTCTTCTTCAAGTTGATTTTGGCAGGTATTTGTCACAGCAAAAAAAAAAAATGCTGACTAAAATATAGGCTACAGACATCTAAGACAATCAAGAAAGGGAAGCATAAGGATATACATTTGAGCCGGGTACCAGTGGCTCAAACCTGTAACCCTAGCTACTGAGGAGGCTGAGATCTGAGGATTGTGATTTAAACCCAGCCCTGGCAGGAAAGTCTATGAGACTCTTGATCTCCAATTAACCACCAGAAAACTGGAAGTGGCTCTGTGGCTCAAGTGGTAGAATGTTTGCCTTGAGCTGAAGAGCTCAAGAAAATGCTCAAGCCTAGAGTTCAAGCCCCACAACCAAAAAAAGAATACACACACACACACACACACATTTGTTCTTTGTTCTCACCTGCAGAAGTGACATGACAAAGGAGTTTGATAAGTGTCACAGAGGCTCCTATACTATGCTATCCCTGTGGCCTCAGCCTGTCACCTTCAGAAGCTGACCTATGACAAATGTGGCTACCCAGCCAAGGGCACAGAAAAGTACAAAGTGTAACCAGAGTGTCCAGACTAAAAGACAAACCACCTCCAGGACCAGATAAGTGAGACTCATAGAAATTATGCTCCGTAGATTCCAGCATGGACCCAAGAGGGCAGCAGCTATAGCACCCAGTTCATTTGAGGATTTCAATAAACATTCTGAGTAAAGCTTCTCACTGTAAAAGGGATCTAAGGCTGAAATGGCCCAGCATGACAGCTGACATCAAAAGGACAAAGAAGAACAAAGACCACCTCAGGAGCAGGAGGGAGAACCACTGGAGAGTCAGGAAGACCTTGGGGTACATTCCACTTCCCGGCATTTCCCTGGGAAGGAAGGTAAGCTAGAGATTGGGTACAGAGCAAGGGAAATAAGATCTGGCAGACACAACAAGGGGCAGCTGTACACTGTGCTAGGCATAGTTCCAGGACAGAAAGACATGCAAGAAAGGTGATAGGTACAGCAACTGAACTCAGAAGGCAATTTATAGAATGGCAGCAATAAAAATTAAAAATGGTAGATGCTAGTATCTACTAAAGAGCTGCACCCTCAGCTAGAACCCTGGGTTCCATCCTCAACATCACAATCAATCAATCAATCAATATTCATGTGGAGAAAATGAGGAGGGAAAGAAAACACTATGAAAGAAGAACATGAAAAAGAAACAGGGGACTGGGAATGTGGCTTAGTGGTAGAGTGCTTGCCTAGCATGCATGAAGCCCTGTGTTCCATTCCTCAGTACCACATACACAGAAGTGGCACTGTGGCTCAAGTGGTAGAAGTGGCACTGTAGCTCAAGTGGTAGAATGTTAGCCTTCAGCAAAAGCAGCTCAGGGACAGTGCCCAGGCCCCGAGTTCAAGGCCCAGGACTGGCAAAAAGAAAAAGAAACAGGCATCATTCTGGAGGAAAACTTTTAAATGTTCTCATGTAATTGTAGAGTTCTACAAAAAAAAAAGATACTGATAAATATACTTACATGCTATAAACTCATCAATGGCAAAGCAGGCCAGAAATGAGATCATATATACATAGGTACTTGGGAAGCAGGAAGGCACTACGAAAAGATGAGAAACTGGAGAGATATCAAATAAAATTGCCTTTATGGTATCCAGACAACGGGACAACATAAAATGGTTGAAAAAACAAAAATCAGGCCAGCGTGAAATTAACAGCTAGCAAGACAGACTCAGCAGTTGCAGAATAACAATGGGTTTCACATAGTCTGCCCAGGAATGCAAAAAATGTTAGCGTTATTATAGAGATTTCAGGACTCAATAGGCAAAATGGGGGCGGGGGGGAGGATGGGAAGGGATGGGAAGGGGAAACAAAGGAGGAGGCTACAATGCTTGATAAGAAATGTACTCATTATCAACCCCTCTGTACAGTATTTTCACAATAAAAAATAAATAAAATAGGCAAATAGCAAAATATTTTGGGGGAAAAAAAAGCACTATACCAAAGCAGGAATTTACCACCAAAGGCAAGTAAGGTGGGGGAGATCAGGGTCTGACAGAGTAATGTTTCTTTAAATGAAAATCCTTTGAGACACGGCTCTTGTCAGCCATGACTCTGCATTAGTTATTTCCAAGGTAAAGACTCACTTTACAAGCGGACCTGAGCGCAGTCCTCCAACATGTGCTTCAGTGTAATTGAGGATAGCAAGTTTGTATCACCGTGTCCAGTTGTTGGTTGAGATGGAATCTTGGGAACTTTTATGTCCAGACTAGCCTTGAATGGTAATCCCCAAATCTCTGCCTCCCAAGTAGCTAGAATTACAGGCTTGAGTCACCATACTGGGCTAAAATATGTCTTAGTCATTGCCGTGTGCTATGTCTGCTCTTCAAGGACCCCCTTATACTAAGGATGCTAGATTGCCAGGGCTCCCAGACCAGCTCCATATGGTTCATATGGGTCAATCACAGATTTATAAAAACATAAGGGGCCACCCCTAGAGGATCCAGCTCCTGCTATACATTCACAAAATGACCTTCTATGGAAATCAGCATTGTGTGCTTCTGAAAAACAATCAGATTTCCATGGTATCCCTGTGAGGGGACAGCCTCACTGCCCAAGTATGGAGACCCATGGAAGCAGAAGCCAGACCTCTTGGGTACACTACTTCAAAGAGAAGCAAGAGTTTTGCCAGCTAGATTAGATAACCATCCCCCCCTCCTGCTGAAAATAACCAAATAATACTGGACAAAACCCATGCACATTGAAGGATAAAAATATACATATATGCTTAAGTTTTTTTCTATAAAAGCATAAATAAGTTGGAAAGAAAGAGAGAGAGAAAGGAAGGAAAGAAGAGGAAGGAAGGAAGGAAGTCAGAGAGGCAAACAGAGATAGGTAGATAGATAGATAGATAGATAGATAGATAGATAGATAGATAGATAGATAGATAGACAGATACATACATACATACATAGAAACAAACACACATAGGTAGATTCAGGCCAAAATCTAAAAAGAGGCAGTAACTCTCATCCTAAGGGTACATGTAAAACCTTATAGGGCATAAGACACAGCCAAGGGTAGGGGGGAAATGTAAGGAGAGTGGAGTCTCAGAAAAGCTGAGATTGCTGGGTGACAGTGGCTCACACCTGTAATCCTAGCTACTCAGGAGGCTGAGATCTGAGGACTGAGGTTCAAAGCCTGCCCAGGCAGCAAAGTCTGTGAGACTCATCTCCAATAAACCACCTGAAAACCGGAAGTGGCACTGTAGCTCAAGTGGTAGAGCACTTGCCTTGAGTTGAAGACCTGAGGGACAGCGCTCAGGCCGGGAGTTCAAGCCCCATGACAGAAAGGAAGGAAGAAAGGAAAGAAGGAAGGAAGGAGAGAAAAGCTGATATTTAGCTGGGTGCTGGAGAGCTGGGTGCTCTCCAATTAATCTCCAGAAAACCAGAAGTGGTGCTGTCTCTCAAAGTGGTAGAGGGAGAGCCGTGAGCAAAAGAGCTCAGGAACAGGGTCCAGGCCCTGAGTTCAAGTTTTATGACTGGGAAGAAAAAGAAAGAAAAGAAAAGCTGAGATTTCCAAAAGAGTGCTCCTCCTGGTAAGCAAGCTAGAAATAAACCTGATCTGTCTCTCCTTACCCTCAAGAACTATTTACAAGAATACTCTAGGGGGGCTAGGAAGGTGCCTCAGTGGTAGAGCGCTTGCCTTGCATGCATAAGTCCCCGGGGTTTGATTCCTCAGCACCAAAAAAGCCAGAAGTGGCGCTATGGCTCAAGTGGTAGAGCACTAGGTTTGAGCTGAAAAGCTGAGGGACAGCGCCCAGGCCCAGAGTTCAGGCCTCATTACTGACAAAAAAATAAATAAGAATACTCTACTGTGGGGGGTGGAGGCATGGGTCAGTTGGTTAAGCACTAGCCAATGAGTGAAAGCAGCAGGTACTGAGTTCCAGTCCTGGTCTTGGACCAAAAGAAGGAAGAAGGAAAGGGAAGTGGGAGAGAGAGGAAGAGGGGGAAGGGGGAGGAGGGGAGAAGAGGGAGTGAGGAGGTAGGGGAGTGGGAGGGGGCCCAGGTAAGTTCCTGAGACTATTACCTCCAGTAATTCCCCCCCCAAAAAAAGCCAGAAGTGGAGCCGTGGCTCAAGTGGTAGAGTGCCAAGCAAAAGCAGCTCAGAGACAGCATCCAGGCCTGAGTTCAAGTTCAAGGACCAGCACACACACTAAAAAATCTTAGCACCACAAGTTGTAGTGACAAGCCAGCCCTCACATAGATTTGTAGTCCAAATTCCCTCAAGTGGGTGATCAGAATACCCTCAAAGCTCTACTCCCCATGGGAAGAACACACACATTGGGAAAAGAGTTCACATAACAGAAGAGTCAGATGGGCCAGCAATTCTGCTCTTAACTTATACCCTTGCTCACGTTTCAGGAGGCATGGACAATTTCACAGCAGCTGGGCGCTGGTAGCTCATGAGTGTAATCCTAGCTACAAAGGAGGCTGAGATCTGAGGATCACAGTTCAAAGCCAGCCCAGGCAGGGAAGTCTGGGAGACTCTTTATCTCCACTTAACCACTAGAAAACTGGAAGTGGTGCTGTGGCTCAAGTGGTAGAGGGTTAACATTGAGCTGAAGAGCGCAGGGACAGTGCCTGAGCCCAGAGTTCAAGCCCCACACCAACAACAACAAAAAATTTCACAGCAGTGTTGTTCCTAAGAGTAAAATAATGGAGGGAAAGTCAGTGAATTGGATTCGATGTTCTGTGGAAATACATAGATCTAAACTCCTATGAGTTTAGGATATAATTTGCCTTGTGATGTTTGACAGTCATTGTTTGTATTTTAAAAGTTATGTTTTTAAGCTACTTGGGATTGTGTTGGGAGGATCACTAGGTTTGTGGAGGAATTAGTCACAAATGACTTATAGAAAATACTGTCATACAACCAACTAATTGGGAAAAAATATTTACCAGCAATATATTAGACAAGGGGTTAACATCCTGTATATACAGGGAACTCAAGAAACTAATCCCTCCCAAACCTAACAAACCAATTACTAAATGGGCAAGGGAACTAAAGAGGGACTTCTCAAATGAAGAAATAAAAATGGCAAAGAAACACATGAGGAAATGTTCATCATCCCTGGTGGCGAAGGAAATGCAAATAAAGACAACCCTGAGATACCACCTCACCCCAGTCAGAATGTCCCACATCCACAAATCAGCCAACGACAAATGCTGGAGGGGATGTGGAGAAAGAGGAACCCTATTACACTGCTGGTGGGAATGTACACTTATACAACCACTTTGGAAAGCAGTCTGGAGGGTCCTTAGAAAGCTAAAGATTGACCTCCCTTACGACCCAGTCATACCACTTCTAGGCATCTACCCTGAACAACAGGAACCAATATACAAGGACACGTGCACCTCCATGTTCATTGCAGCACTGTTCGCAATAGCCAGGATATGGAAACAACCTAGATGCCCCACCACAGATGAATGGATCCAAAAAATGTGGTATCTATACACAATGGAATATTATGCAGCCATTAGAAATGACAAAATAATGGCATTTGCAGGGAAATGGATGGAGCTAGAAGGAATCATGTTGAGCGAGGTAAGCCAAGAACGAAGAGACAAACGGTACATGGTCTCCCTGATAAGTGGATGCTAAATCCAAAATGTTAGGTGATACAACAAAACTAACAGGACTTAAGAAACAAAGAACTCCTGCTCATCTGGTTGAACCACTACTAAATATCCCCATGCTGCTGATCACAAATATGGTATATAACATGTGAACACTGTTATATATTACAGACTGTGGTAGACAATTTGCTCCAGGGAAGTTAGAATGAACTTGTGACTTTGAAATTATGTAATCACTTAATCACAATCAAAAAAAAAAAAAGAACCTCGGGGAAGGGAGGGAGGGAGGGGATGGTAGGGGGAAAACAATGGAGGGGGTAAGAATGTTCAAGAGGAAGTGTACTCATTACCTCACTCATGTAACTGTAACCCTCTGTATAGTATCTTTACAATAAAAAAAAAAAAAAGAAAATACTGTCATATAGTTGATTTCATCATTTTCTGTTGCAGGAAGCCACTCCATCACAGAATGCTAATATGCCAGTGGTACCCAGTACCTCTTGTATATAGGTTATTGCAAATATTGTTCTGAAATGCTTAACTTCAAAATTACATTTTTTAAAGTAAATAATTGTTTGAAATCTATTTTGTAAAGATATAAAGTACAATAGAATTTCTGGGGTACAGATTAAACTATTTGCACTAACACATGTGATGTGTATGATTTAATAAAATAACTTTACTCTTCCCCCCCCCCAAAAAAAGAGTAAAATAATGAAAGCCCATGTGCTTCTCAGCAATCAAAAGGATAAATATATGATACCACATTTCTACAGAGGAAAGCTGTACAGCACCAAAAAAGGCTACAGCATCCAATGTATTTATTACAAATGTAATGCAGGCAAGCCACAAAAATTAGACAGTCTGATTGCATGTCCAGGATATTAAAAAAATAGGCAAAATTCATTAAAAAGTTATTTCAAGATTGGCTATGGTGGGAAAAACCATAGAGAAAATCAAGAAGATGAGTATGACAAAAATCAGAATGAAACCAGAGTTTTAGACTCCAGGGCCATACTCCAAGAGTTCCACATGACAGGTCCACCCACTAGTCCTTCTGCACCAAATAAAGAGACATAGTGATGGACAGAGAAAGGTTTATTCCATGGCACGTGCAGCCTCAGGAAGACAGCTGTCTTCAGGGTACAGACATGAGCTTCAGCATGAAACAGATAAAGAATTAAGAGCAGGGGCAAAAGGTATACGTAAACAGTCTCAGTCCCAGGCATGTTTAAAGCTGATCAAAGGTGGCCAGAGTGGCATCAGAGGTGGTCTGACACCCTGTTGTCTCAGGATTGGCTAATGGGGACCTTGTCACAGTAAGTCTTTGATGCCTGATTTGTGGTCCAGTCTCCTATTCTTCTTCCTGGCTTCCAAGATGGCCCTAAAGTGATTACAGGAGGGAATTGCTCAGGACAAAGTACACAGATACAAAGTGGGAGTTGGAACGACAAGATGTCCTCCTGCTTTTAATTAATTCCTGAGCCCAAGTAAATAGTTAAGGCTTTGCAGCAAAAGAAGCTCTTGGGCATCTGTTACAAAAATAGCTAAGTAAGGGGAAATAGGTTAATATGGTCCTAATCTTTTATTCCTTAACTTGATAAATGATAAGAGATATCCAGTTTATTTTTTACTCTTAGTTCTTCTTGGCAGTACTACAGTTTAAACACAGGGTCTCTCTCTTGCCAGGCAAGTACCCTAGCATAAGCCATGCTCCAGTCTTATTTTGTTTTTTTGATTTTTTTAGTTTTATTTCTGTATGAATTTATTTTTTATTGTTAGTATAAAGGTGATACACAGAGAGGTCATAATGATATGTCAGCTAATGAAAACATGTGGGACAATGTCACCCTTTTTGTTTTAATGTACATATCCTTCCCATCCTTATCCTTACCATCTTCCTCCTGGGTAATTGGAATTATAGGCATGTGCCACCATGCCTGGCTATATCTGCATTTTTAAATGGACACTTGGTTTCTAAAAGAATAGAGAACATAATTCCACCGGAGGCAGCCTCTACAGAAAAGAACTGCATTGCTAGAGAGAAAAAATAAAAGTAGACTTTTATAGCTCAAATGTCTGTGCAGGATACAAGGATTACTAAGCAAAAACAGGTAACTTTTTTTTTCAGTTAAACACTAACCCTTTGGGTTGCCACTTAGTAACTCTACTAGGTCAAGGGTGGCATCCCTGAAGCAGCTGCCTGACCAGTTTTCAGTATGGAAGGCAGTCTATCATCTCAGAGGATTTCCCTGGAGGGCAAACTCCAGCTCACAAGAGCACAAGTATCTGAAAAGATGCTTTTGCTAGGCCTGTAAATCAACCAAAAGTTCCCCCTGCACCGCTTTGGGGCATCCCTGCCCTTTGACCTGAGTTATGCCCTGGTGTAGTAACTTTGCAATCACTTTGAGCTCTGGAAAGAGAAAAATAGACATATTATGACAAGGGCAGACTGTCCCTCAAACAAGCAATGCCATCTTCTTGTCATCCCAGACACACCTTGAATGGAATCATGAATGGCTAGATTCAGACTCTACTGAGCAGACTGATTTGGAACAAAACTCTTAGAGGCAGCAGCTGAAATATCCTTTGGAAGCCACAAAGCCGTTAGGAATGGCTGCATTTGCCCTTTTGCTCAAAAATATCCCTAATCCAGACTCCAGCCAGGACAAAGCCTCCTTAAATTGCGACTTGAATCCAATTATTCCAGAAGCAAGTCATGAGGAGATGGAAAACCGACTCAGAGCTGCAAGGACAAAGTATGAAACCAGATAGAGTACAGGGCTTTTCCTAGAAGGCAAAGCATACGTTGTGACTTTAGACTCAAAGTGGCAGCAGATGTCCCAGTCTGTCTATGTTGCTGACCAAATCCTATCATCCCTATTATCATGGTTCCATGAACATCAGGAAGTTGGGAGAAAAGCAGAACTAAGTGTTGTAAATTCTTGTTCTGAATATACAGAGAAACTCTTTTTTTTTTTTTTTTTGGTCGGTTGTGGGGCTTGAACTCCAGGCCTGAGCACTGGCTCTCAGCTCTTCAGCTCATGGCAAGCGCTTTATCACTGAGCCACAGCATCACTTCGGGTTTTCTGGTGTCTGCCTGACACCATGCACCAAAGAAATGCAATAGAAACTCTGACTATCTCAGATCTCACTCCTGCAGCCTTGTTCTCTCCACGAGGTCCACGGCTTCGCTTCTCCTGGCCTGGATGCACAGGGAAAGCTCCAAGGTGTTTTTCTTGAGATTAGCATTTCCAGGGGCTTTGACCTTCCAGCCCAGCCTCTCCTAGCAGCTGCAGCTCACACAGACATTCTATTGTCTCACCCAGAGATCCTGGCAGCATCAGGAGCAAAAGGAGAAAACGATGAGGCGAGAGGCAGCAATGAGCTTCGGAATCTGTGCACTGTGCTGGACCTCTCCCTGCTTGAAGGCTTTTCTCCAATGAATCCTCATGGAACACTGCTCTGGTCTCAAGTGAATTCACCTCTCTCAGATTTCCCGATTTTCCCTCCCTCTCTTCCAGACCTCAGGTCTTAGGGTCAGCTACCTTCAGCCTGCATGAACGCAGTAGCTTTTCCAACTCTGCATTTCAGAAGGAAGACAGAGTTGCAAGTTAGAGTTTCCCAATTCCCCCTTCTACTTCAGGCCTTAACACTACTCTTTCTGTAATGTGTTGCATTTGCATTTCCAGGGTGACCACCTGCCCACTCCATCACATCCTGTACCAAGCTGCACACACATACCATCTGACTCCCTCTCCTTCCAGTGAGCCTGCCCATTCTTGCCAGAAGAGGTTTCCAAACACCCCATTCATCATGGAGGGGTCTGGGTTTTAACATCCCAGGAGCTTCATAATGTCTGAAGTTCCAACACACAGCTGAGCAGAGAGGGGAGGGGGTCAGAGGATAACTAAGAAGTAGTGACAGGTGGTTGGGAATGGCCTAGGCTTGAACTACACCCTATCCATCTGACTCCAAAGCCCAGGTGTTCAAAGCTGCTACACAATTACCCTAGTAATCCTCAGTCTGTGTTTATGCATTTAGCACCTTTCCTGTCCAGAAATAGCATTCAATCAACAGTAATTACTACTGTCCTATATTAATTAGTCACTACTTGAGCAAGCAGGTATTTTGTTTCAACCACAGGAAAGCCACCAAGGGCAAGGGCCATGTCAGATCTTCTGTAGCCTTCCAGTATCCAATCAAGAGCCACACTCACCACCAGTGTGGAGTAAATCCCTGGGGAAAGATCAGTTTCCTACACTGCACAAAAGTAACTTTTGTCCTTCTTAAACCATTCAGTTGGTTGAAAAAACTCAAAATTGGGTCACAGAGAATTTATTCTGCCAGATGCTGTGTTTTCCTTTTAAGAATACCAGGAGCCAGGCACTGGTGGCTCACACCTATAATCCTAGTCATCAGGAAGGTGAGATCCAATGATCTCAATTCAAAGTCAGCCCAGGCAGGACATTCTTCTCTCCAATTAATCACCAAAAAAAAGCACTAGAAGTAGAGTTGTGGTTCAAGTAGAAGAATGCTAGCCTTGAGCTCCAAAAAAGCTGAAGGACAGCACCCAGGACCCAAATTCAAGACCAGTATCAGCACATACACAGAGAATACCAGAAGGAACACTGGTTATCTATGCCTATAATCCTAGCTACTTAGGAGGCCGAGACCCAGAGTATCTTAGTTTGGAAAATTCCTGGAGACTCAATCTCCAAAACAAGCAAAAAGCAGTACTGGAGGCATAGATCAAGTGGTAGAATACCAGCTATGAGCAAGGAAGCTGAACAAAAGCTTGAAGTCCTGAATTCAAACCTCAAAACTGGAAGAAAAAAGGCAAGGAAGGAAAGAAGGGAGGAAGAGAGGGAGGAAAAGAAAAGAAAATGGGAATTTCAGTTTGATCTTTCAGCTGTGTGTACTGTGGATCAGCAACACACTCTTAGAATCCTAGGATTCTAAATCAGGATTGCAGCTTTCAAAACTTGGCTTTAGCCAGGTGCCAGTGGCTCATGCCTGTAATCCTAGCTACTCAGGAGGCTGAGATCTGAGCATCATGGTTCAAAGCCAACCCAGGCAGGAAAGACAATGAGACTCTTATCTCCAATAAACCACCAGAAAACTGGAAGTGGTACTGTGGCTCAAGTGGTAGAGCACTCACCTTGAGCTGAAGAGCTGAGGGGCAGGGCCAGGCCCATAGAAAGCCAGCATTTTAGACCAAGAAGAAACTGAACTGTTTATCTGATCTTGGAGAAATTAGAATTATAGAGGTTAACAGCCAAATTTTCCAAACAGACCAAGTTCAGTTGGCCAAGGTAATGAAGTTTCCTCATCCATAATCCTTAGTAATCAAGTGTTAGCCAATCAGCTATTTTTCTATTGTTCTGTTTCCCTATCCCCAACTTATAGAAACACTGAAATGAACAAATCTGCTTATTTTCTGTTTCTCTCCTTTTCTGTCTATAAAACCAGCCTCCTCTGCTAAGCTCACTGGAACATTTATTCGATTTTATGAAGTGTTGCCTGGTTCTTGAGCCAAAAATTAAACCAATTAAGATTTTTTTAATCTAATTGCTGTAATTTTGTTCTCTGAGAGCCTCTTCCTAGTGAAGCTGAGTGACTCACTGAATCTCTCTGAACTCGTCTCTCCTCTACAAACAGAGAAACCACAGCCTTAACCTTGCTCTTGACTAGTCCCCATAGGGACAATGTAGCTATAAAGTAGCCTGTACACATCAGGAATATCATCAACAACAAAAGCAATAGAACCTCAGCAGTCAGCTCCATGGTGCCCTCACTGAGATCAGATTTCAGTATCAGGTTGAACCTTGATGGCTAATAGACAAATGGGAATGGCTGCTAATGTTAGATCTAGTTTCTTTTAATTTTTATTTAGAGCCCTAATCTATGACTGAGACATTGCCTATTCCTTTTTTGTACTGATTCTCTTTGAAATACAGTCATTTTGTCCTGGTACATGCCTAAGTAGCAATTTGCATATTTTATGCTGGGATAGAAGTGCAGACCACTGCACCCAGCTTGTTCCAGTGAGATGGAGTCTCAGAATTTTCTGTCCACGTTGCCCTAAAAAGGAGATCCTATCAAACTCAGCCTCCCATGTAGCTGGGATGACAGGCATGTGCCACCATACCCACCTACTGGTTAAGAAGGGGTCTCATATGCTTACATGGGCCAGTCTTGAACTGTGAGCCTCCAAATCTAGCCTCCTAAGAAGCTAGAGCTATAAAGCACTCATCTATTATTCTTGAGTAAAGAATGGATTCCCCTTTGGAGAGTAAACTTTTTTTTCTTGTACTGAAATACCATTTTGCTATTCCTAAGAATTCAGTAAAATTTTGTGTAATTCTTGGTAATTTTTCTAAAAGCTTCACTCTAAGAAGTTCTGGTAGGTTTTTGTCTGGATGTTTGAGGTTAAATGGCATGAGGAGAGCAACCATAGCCCAGAGTCGGGGAGAACTAAATAGCATGCAGAACAGAACAACGGGCAGTAGTTACACAACAGCTGACCAAGGAATGAGAAACCCAGATAGGTTTCATTTGATTATCAAACACTTCTTAGAGTCTTGGGTATAGATGAGTAGTAGAGAACTCAGCACATGGAAGGCCTTGCTTGTGTTCCCATGAATGGCAGCTTATACAACTATGTGCAGTTTTTTTGTGGTTTGGGTTTTGCTTTTTTCTGAGTCCTTACTATACTTTATGCTAAGTGATGCATATAGGCATCCCTCTGGTGTTTCTGAGATAGTGGAGGAGAAGGAGAATTTGGTAGAAATAGACTTTCTACATGTCAAAGATGAAAGGAACTTGACTAATGATTATTTGGGATTTAAACAAGTTATCCCTAAAGATGGGATAGGTCAGGGCCATGTAAGTTAAAGGACAAATAAGTACAGTGGAAGGTTTTTGTCTCGTAGGCATTTATGTTCACCCTCTTCCTTCTGGCCCCACAGTTTCTGAGGAGAAATGTGCTGTGAAAATTGTTGAGATCCCTTGAACATGATGAACAGTTTATCTCTTGCTGCTTCCAAGATTCTTCATTTCCCACAGTTTCATCACAACATGCCTGCATGTATTCTGAATTTATCTTAGTTGGAGTTCATTTGAGCTTCTTAGATGTGTACGTTATTTTCATCAAATTTGAAATGTTTCTATTGTTTCTTCAAATATTCTTCTGACCCTTTCTTCTCCTGCTAGAATTCCCTGTTTTTGCTTTTGTCAGTCATAGGGCTTGAACTCTGGACTTGGGCGCTGTCCCTGTGCTCTTCAGCTCAAGGTGAGCGCTCTACCAATTGAGCCACAGCACCACTTCCCATTTTCTAGTGGTTCTTATTGGAGATAAGAATCTCATGGAGGGCTGGGAAGGTGGCTCAGTGGTAGAGCGCTTGCCTTGCATGCATGAGGCCCTGGGTTCCATTCCTCAGCACCACATAAGCAAAAAGAAAAAAGCCGGAAGTGGCACTGTGGCTCAAGCGGTAGAGCGCTCACCTTGAGCTGAAGAGCACAGGGACAGCGCCCAGGCCCAGAGTTCAGGCCCCACGACCGGACCCAAAAAAAAAAAAAGAAGAATCTCATGGAGTTTCTTGCCTGGGCTGGCTTTGAACCACGATCCTCAGATCTCAGCTTCCTGAGTAGATAGGATTATAGGCGTGAGCCACCAGTGCCCGGCTCCAACTGTGTATATGTTGATTTATTAGAAGCTTTGTCCATTTTTTCTTTCTGATCCTCAGGCTGGATAAACTCAACCTCACTATCAACAATTCATTTATCTGCCTGCTCAAATCTGCACTTGTGCAGATTTGAAATTTTTCATTTCAGTTATTGAATTTTTCAACTCTAGTATATCTAGTTTTTGCTTTGTTTTGTTTTGGTTTTGTGCCAGTACTGGGGCGTGAATTCAGGGCCTTGACAATTTTCCATGTTTGGCTGGCCCTCTACCATTTGAGCCATGCCTCTATTTCTGGCTTTTTGTTGGTTAACTTGAAGACAAGAGTTGCTCAGATATGTCTGCCTGGGCTAGCTTCAAACACAGATCCTCAAATCTCAGATTCCTGATACTTGAGGATTATAGGCCCCTTGCACTCAGTTCTTTTTTACTTGTTGATAATCTCTATTTGGTGAGGCACATCAAATTTTCAAGTTCTTTTAGCTCTTTAGACATATTTGAAATAGGTTATTTAAAGTCCTTTTCTATAAAGTGCAACATCTGGGCTTCTCAAACAGTTGTTTTTTTGTCGGTTATGGGGGTTGAACTCTGGGTCTGTGTGCTGTCCCTCAGATCTTCAGCTAAAGGCTAGCATTCAGAGACAGTTTTGACTGCTTTTTTGTTTCTGTGTTTTTGAGTGTGTGCCCATCCTGGGGTTTGAGCTCAGAGCACTGGGGTACTGCCTGGGCACTGTCCCTGATCTTTATTGCTCATAGCAAGTGCTTTGCCACTTGGGCCACAGTTCCACTTCTGGCTTTCATGGGGAGAGGGTGCTTAATTGGAGATAAGCATCTCACAGGGTTGGGGGGCATGGCTCAGGTGGTAGAGTGCCAGCCAATGAGAAAAAAATGAGTATCATCGAGTTCAAGTCCTAGTCACAAATCAAAAATAAATAAACAAATAACCAATTCTTAGTAGGGCCTGGGGAACTCGCGCCTGACATCCCATCTACTCAGGAGGCTGAGACCTGAGGATTATGGTTCTTAGCCAGCCCAGCCAGAAAGTTTGTGAGACTCTTATCTCCAATGAACCACCAAAGAGCCAAAAATAGAGCTGTGGCTCAAGTGGTAAGACACTAGTCTTTTTTTTTTGGTCGGTCATGGGGCTTGAACTCTGGGCCTGGGTGCTGTCCCTGCGTTCTTCAGCTCAAGGTGAGCGCTCTGCCACTTGAGCCACAGCACCACTTCCAGTTTTCTAGTGGTTTATTGGAGATAAGAGTCTCACGGACTTTCCTGCCCAAGCTGGTTTTGAACTGCAATCCTCAGATCTCAGCCTCCTGAGTAGCTAAGATTACAGGCGTGAGCCACCGGTACCTGGCAGGACACTAGTCTTGAGCAAAAATCTCAGGGATACGTCCAGGGCTGAGTTCAAGCTCAGAAAAAGTCTCATGTACTTTCCTGACTGGGATGACTTTGAATCACAATCCTTAGATCTCAGCCTCCTAAGTAACCAAGATAACAGGCAGGAGCCACTGGTACCTGACTTGTTCATAATTTTTGCTGAAAACAAAATTAATAGCTTTTTTATCCATTTTTCTTGACTAAATGTGCTTTAGATTACTGTTAAGCTTTTGGTTGACTTACAGATTTCTAAAAAATAAAAAAAACACCTGTTTAAACATTTTTTTTTACCAGTTCTCTTATTACTTCTATGAAGAAATAGTTTTTTTAGGTTGGTTTGTTTTTGTGCCACACTTAGGGTTTAAACTCAAGGCCTGGGAGCTGTCCCTGAGATTTTTTTTGTTTGTTTGTTTTTGTTTTTGTTTAACGTTAGTGCGCTCTATTATTTGACCACAACCCCATTTCCAGGTTTTTGGTGGCAAACTGAAGGTAAGTCTCATGAACTTTACTGCCCAAGCTGGCTTCAAATCAAAATCATCAGATCTCAGCCTCCTGAGTAGCTAGAATTACAGACACGAGCCCTGGACTCCCAGCTGGAACAGCCTTTAACAAGTCCTTACACTTCTAGCCGGGCGCCAGGGGCTCACACCTGTAATCCTGTTTACTCAGGAGGCTGAGATCTGTGGATCACGGTTCAAAGCCAGCCCAGGCAGGAAAACTCCATGAGACTCTTATCTCCAATAAACCACTAGAAAACCAGAAGTGGTGCTGTGGCTCAAGTGGTAGAGCGCTTGCCTTGAGCTAAAGAGCACAGGGAAAGCGCCCAGGCCTAGAGTTCAAGCCCCACGACCGACAAAAAAAAAGTCCTTATACTTCTATTCCTCAGGAAGCTATATCTCATATGGCATTTAGGAAGATTTTTGTCCTCAAAAGAAAATCTCTTTGAGCCAGGTGTTACTCTTCAAAAATAATCTGAGCCAGGTGCTAGTGGTTCACGTCTGTAATCCTAGGTACTCAGAAGCCAAGATCTGAGGATTGTGGTTTAAAGCCAGCCCAGGCAGGAAATCCCATGAGATTCTTATTTCCAATTAACTACCAAAAAGAACCAGAAATGAGGCTGTGGCTCAAGTGGTAGAGCAGTAGCCTTGAGCAAAAAAGCTCAGGGACAGTGCCCTGAATTCAAGCCCCCACCTCACCATCATCATCACCATTTCTTTGAGTAGAAGAGTAAAATAGTAGAACATTTTACCTAAAGCCCCAAATAGTGTTTTGAGTTATATACATCTTTCCCTATTAAAAAAATATTTTTTTCAGTTGATTATTTACAACTAAAAATTAGAATGGGAAGATGTGCATGGTGGCGCAGACCTGTAGTCTCAGCACCTGGGAGGCTGGAGGAGCAGGAGTTATAAGCTGACCTGAGCTACACAGTGAGGCCCTGTCTCCATTAAAACAAAACAAAAACACATGGGCTGGGGATGTAGCTTATTGGTAGGGCATTTGCCTCAGATAAGTGAAGCCCTGGGTTCAATCCTCAGCACAAACCTCAACTACAAAGAAAAGGTTACACACATGCAGAAAAAATGTTTGGTTTAGCATTAAAAAGTAACCAAAAATGAGATGCTATTCATTCTTTTTTATATCATGGATCTTTTTCTGGGTAATAAGCACGGAGTGACAGTTTGGGATACAACAGCTATTTTTAAAGACTGTGTCATATGACACTGAATAGATCACATGTGTAGCAACCTTACCCTATGTACATTTTGGTGATTTCCCATTTTCTGCCATAATAATGCTGATGTGAACAATCTCATATGTGTGCCTATCCTGTTTTATTTCCAGAACTGGAATTAGGTCAAATGCTCTTCACTTTTATGTTCATCTCTGCACTTTGTATTACTTAACATCCTAGCCTGGAGGACAAAGAGAGTCAGTTTTCAGTGACATCACTACCACCATTCAATATTAGTCATCCCTGAGCACATGTGAGAGATTCATTCTAGGACATACAAACCCCTCTCAGATGTCAAAATCTGTAGATGGTGAAGTCCTTATATAAAATAGGAGATGTATAACACACACATCCTCCTGTATACTTTAAATTATCTCGAGATTACTTATAATGCCTAATACAATCTAAATTCTATATAGTTGGTATACTGTATTGCTTAAGAGAATAATGACAAGGGGAACAGGTCCTAATGGATCTGAATCCACAGGTGTAGACGCCAGACTGGAAGATGGTACATTACTTACAGTGACCCTTCATGACTCGAAGAACACAAAACCATGGGTGAAGAGAGACTAGTGTTGTTATTTTTGTTTTTGGTGCTGGTACCAGGGCTCAGTTTAAACTCTTACTTGGCTTTTTCCACTTATGGCTGGCATTCTACTACTTGAGCCACAACACCACTTCCGGCTTTTTTCTTTTTTTGCTTATGTGGTGCTGAGGAATGGAACCCAGGGCCTCATGCATGCAAGGCAAGCGTGCTACCACTGAGCCACCTTCCCACCCCTCCACTTATACTTTTTGCTGGTTAAATGGAAATAAAATGAGATTAATTGGAGATACAGTAGGAAATTAACAATAATAAGACAGTTTTAACAATGTATTACTACAAAAGTAATGTTAATCCAGGTGCTACTGGCTCACACCTGTAATCCTAGCTACTCTGGAGGCTGAGATCTGAGGATTGTGGTTCAGTGTCAGCCCAGGCAGGTATGTCCATGAGACCCTTATCTCCAAATTACCACCAGAACACCGGAAGTGGAGTTGTGGTTCAAAATGGTAGAATGCTAACCTTGAGCAAAAGAGCTCAGGGACTGTGCTCAGGCCCTGAGTTTAAGCCCTACAACCGACAAAATAATAATAATAATAATATAATCGATCTCTCTCTTTCTCTCTCTGAAAATAATTTATTATACTGTACTTTTTTTGTTGTTGTTGGTCTTGGGGCCTGAACTCTAGGCCTGGGCGCTGTCCCTCAGCTCTTCAACTCAAAGCTAGTACTCTATCACTTGAGCCACAGCACCACTTTCGGCTTTTTCTGCTGATGTGTAACTGAGGAATAGAACCCAGGGCCTCTTGCATTCAAGGCAAGCACTCTACCACTGAGCCACCTTCCCAGCCCTGTATTCTTTTTTTTCTTTTGGTGGCATTAGGATTTGAACACAGGGCATCACATTGGCTAAGCAGGTGCTCTACCTCTGAGCCATGCTTCAGGCTCACTATTGTTCTTGAAATGATAAGATTGACAGAATGTCTATGTGATGAGAGGAAGGTAGGTAGATGGCACAGGCATTGTGATGTAATGTTAGGCTACTACATGTGGGTTGCTTGAACATTTCACTGTAATCCTGGCCCAACTGATTAGATAACCAAGATTGTTACTAAGTGATAACTGGGCAGGTAATATATACAGAATAGATTTGTTGGGCAAAGATAATTCATGTCCTGGGCACTTAATTTCATCACGATACTCAGAATATTGTATTTTAAAACTAATGAAAGCTGAGCATTAGTGGCTCACACCTGTAATTCTAGAGACTTAGGAGGCTGAGGGATTGTGGTGTGAAGTTAGCCCAGGTATGAAAGTCCATGAGAAACTTATCTCCAATTAACCACCAAAAAACCAACTGGAAGTGGAGCTGTGGCTCAAAGTGGTAGAGTGCTAGCCTTGAGCAAAAAATCTCACGGATAATACCCAGGCCCTGAGTTCAAGCCCCATGGCCAGAAAAAAAAAAAATAAAAAATATGTCTATGATAGTGATTTGACAATGATTTCTTAGATATGACACCAAAGGCACAAGCAATAAAAGAAAAGATAGACAAACTAGATTTCATAATAGTTTTAATTTTTTAGCTTTAAATTTTTGTTCATCAAGGGAAACTATTTACCAGGTAAAAAGCAGTCTACAAAATAGGAAAAAATATTTACAAATCATACATATCACAAGAGAGTAATAACTAGAATAAATTGAGAACTCCTACAACTCCACAACAAAAATCCCTAAACAACCCAATTCAAAATGAGCAAAGGATTTAAACGGACATTTCTCCAAAGATAAACAAACAATAAGAACATAAAAAGATGCTCATTAATTGTTAAGGAAGTACAAACCCAAACTATACTGATACCACCACCTCTCATCCATGAAGATGGCTACTATCATACAAGCAGAAAAGCTAGTCAGGAGCCTGAGATCTGAGGATCATGGTTCAAAACCATCCCAGGCAGGAAAGTCTATGAGACGCTTATGTCCAATTAACTATCCAAAAAAAGCCAGAAGTGGAGCTGTAGTTCAAGTACTATACTTGAGCAAAACAACAAAAACAAAAAAACCCAGGTATAGTGTCCAGACCCTGAGTTCAAGCCCCCAGACCAGCATGTACGCACATATATACACACACACAGAGGCAGAAAATAGGAGGAGAGGGGATAAATTTCATCAGGATAGTTTATACATGCATAGACATGTCACAATAAAATACAACTAATATATGCTAATAAAAAATGAAAAAGCAAAGATTAGAGGCTGGTGCCTGTAAATCCTAGCCACTCAGAAGCTGAGAGCTGAGGACTGAGGTTCAAAGCCGGCCTGGTCAGGAAAACTTTTTTTTTTTTGGTTGGTTGTGGGACTTGAACTCTGGGCCTGGATGCCGTCTCTCTCCTCTTTAGCTCAAGGCGAGCACTCTTACCACCTGAATCACAGCACCACTTCCAGCTCTCTGGTAGTTTATTGGAGATAAAAGTCTCACTGACTTTCCTGCCCCAGCTGGCTTTGAACTTCAATCCTCAGCCTCCTGAGTAGCTAGGATTACAGGCGTGAGCCACTGGTGCCCAGTCTGTGAGACTCTCATCTCCAATTAATCACCAGAAAAACCAGAAGTGGCGCTGTGTCTCAAAGTAGTAGAGCACTTGAGCAAAATCTCAGGGACAGTGCCCAGCCCCTGAGTTCAAGCCCCATGACAAGATAGAAAGAAGGAAAGAGAGGAAGAGGGAAGGAAAGAAAGAGAGAGAGAGAGAAAGAGAAGAGAGGAAGAGGAAGAGGAAGGAAGGAAGGAAGGAAGGAAGGAAGGAAGGAAGGAAGGAAGGAAGGAAGGAAGGAAGGAAGGAAGGAAGGAAGGAAGGAAAGGGAGAGAAAAAGGAAAAGAGACAACAAAAGCAAAAAGCAGGTGGCTCACACCTATAATCATAGCTACTCAAGAAGCTGTGATTTGAGAATCATAGTTGGGGCATCTGGGCAGACAAATCGCTGAGACTCTTACTAAACAAGTAGCAAAAAGCTGGAAGCAGACCATGGCTCAAATGATAAGAGTACCAGCTGGGTACTGGAAAATATGAGTAGGAATTCAAGACCCTGAATCTAAAGCCCCAGTACTGGCAAAATAAATTAATAAATTAACTAATTATTTTTTAAAGCAGAAAGTAACAAGTGGTGGACAGGATATATAGAGAAACTGAAATCTCTGCATATTGCTAGTGGTGATGTAAAATGATGCAGCTGCAATGGAAAACAATACAGTGGCTCCTCAAAATAATTAAAATAACAGTGCCACATGATACAGCTCTGGGTACAGGTCCAAAGGAAGTAAAAGCAGAGTACGGAAGACATAGTTAAACACCTACATTCATAGCAGCATTATTCACAATAGCTAAAACATAGAAACAAGTGTCCAAAGAAGGAAATTCTGGAATAAATTTATAGCATGGTGAACCTTGAGGACATTATTCTGAGTGAAATAAGCCAGTTGCAAAAAGACAAATACTTCATGACTCCATTTACATGGGGGATCTAGAGCAGTCAAAAGCACAGACAAAAAGTGGAAGGGTGGTGGCTAGAGGCTGAGGTAAGCAGGAAATGAGGAATTATTTTAATGGCTATAGTCTTGCAAGATGAAAAGAGTTTTGGAAATAGATGGGGGTGATGATTGTACAACATGAGTATACTCGAGACACAGAATTGTATACTTAAAAAGTTAGGGGCTGGGAAGGTGGCTCAGTGGTAGAGCGCTTGCCTTGCATGCATGAGGCCCTGGGTTCAATTCCTCAGCACCACATAAGCAAAAAGAAAAAAGCCGGAAGTGGCGCTGTGGCTCAAGTGGTAGAGCACTAGCCTTGAGCTAAAGAGCTGAGGGACAGCGCCCAGGCCCAGAGTTCAGGCCCCACGACCGGACCCAAAAAAAAAAAAAAAAATGTGATACAATGGTTAGCTGGGCGTCAGTGGCTCAAGCCTGTAATCTTAGCTACTCAGGAGGTTGAGATCTGAGGATCTTGGTTCAAAGCCAGCCAGGGCAGGAAAGTCTGTGAGATTCTTATCTCCAATAAACCACTAGAAAACCAGAAGTGGCGCTGTGGCTCAAGTGGTAGAGCGCTCCCCTTGAGCTGAAGAGCTGAGGGACAGCGCCCAAGCCCAGAGTTCAAGCACCACGACCAACATAAAAAAAAAAAAATGATACAATGGTTAACTTTTTTTTTTTTTGACAGTTCTAGGGCTTGAATGCAGGGCCTAGGCGCTGTCCCTGAGCTTCTTTTGCTTAAGGCTAGTGTTCTATCACTTGAGCCACAGCTTCACTTCCAACATTTTAGTAATTTGTTGTAAATAAGAGTCTCCCAGAGTTGGGAATGTGGCTTAGCAGTAGAGTGCTTGCCTAGCATGTATGAAGCCCTGGGTTCAATTCCTCAGTACAACATAAACAGAAAAAACCGGAAGGGGTGCTATGGCTGAAGTGGTAGAGTGCTAGCCTTGAGCAAAAGAAGCCCAGGGACAGTGCTCAGGCCCTGAGTTCAAGCCCCTGGACTGATGGGAAAAAATAGTCTCCCAGACTTTCCTGCCCATGCTGGCTTTGAAACATCATCTTCAGATCTCAGCCTCCTGAGTAGCTAGGATTACAGGCATGAGCCACTGGTGCCCAGCTACAATGGTAGATTTTATATATATGATATAGTCTGAATGTTGGTATGCTCCAGAATTCAGATATTGAAATCAAGCACCAAAGGGGAGAGCATCCAGCTGAAACCTTTAGGGAGTGGTTAAATAATGAGTACTCCACCCTGATGAATGAAACTAATGCCCATATAAAAGAGAGTGAAAAGAGCTGCCTTGAACCGGCTGTCAAGGGAGAACACAGCAAGTAGGTACTTCCTATGAGCAACAAGCTATCACCAGACATTGAATCTGCCACGCTTTAATCTTAAGTATGCCAGCCTCCAAAAGTGTAAGGAATAAATCTATGTTGTTTGGTAATTATGCAGTCTATGAATTTTTTTTTTTTTTTTTTGGTCAGTCGTGGGGCTTGAAATCGGCCTGGGCGCTGTCCCTCAGCTCTTCAGCTCAAGGTGAGCACTCTACCACTTGAGCTACAGCGCCATTTCCGGTTTTTCGTGGTTTATTGGAGATAAGAGTTTCACGGACTTTCTTTTTTTTTTTTTTTTGGGTCCGGTCGTGGGGCCTGAACTCCGGGCCTGAACGCTGTCCCTCAGCTCTTCAGCTCAAGGCTAGCGCTCTACCACTTGAGCCACAGCGCCACTTCCAGCTTTTTTCTTTTTGCTTATGTGGTGCTGAGGAATTGAACCCAGGGCCTCAGGCATGCAAGGCAAGCGCTCTACCACTGAGCCACCTTCCCAGCCCATTTCACGGACTTTCTTGCCCAGGCTGGCTTAGAACCGAGATCTTCAGATCTCAGCCTTCTGAGTAGCTAGGGTTACAGACGTGAGCCACCGGCGCCCAGCTTGAAATTTTTCTTTTTTTTTTTTTTTTTTTTTGGGGGGGGGGTGGGGGGTGGGGGGGGGTGAGGGGTGGGGGGGGAGGCCCGGTTGTGGGGCCTGAACTCTGGGCCTGGGTGCTGTCCCTCAGCTCTTCAGCTCAAGGCTAATGCTCTACCACTTGAGCCACTGTGCCACTTCGTTTTGCTTATGTGGTGCTGAGGAATGGAACCCAGGGTTTCAGGCATGCAAGGCAAGCACTCTATCCCTGAGCCACCTTCCCAGCCCTGAAATTTTTCTTATACAACCAAAATGGACTAAGAATTTTTACCACAATTTATGAAAAAAATAAAAAAGAAAGAAAATAGAAGGGATACTGCTGCAGAGCAAGAATCGAAGGTAAAATCCTGCCTCTCTCCCACACTCAAAGGTCCTCTTCTTGGAGCATTACAGAGCTCCACACCTACCCACATAAGGCTACTGGTCACCAGACATCAAGGGAGAGGTCAGGCTGCAGAAGTAACTTCCAGGGCAGCCCACTCATCAAGCACAGACTTCCTGGGGCCCACCCAGTGACCATGACAGAAAGGCAACTCCACATCTGTTCATTAGCTAAGATCCAATCGCTAACAAGAATTTGCTGGCAAGGGCCCCTTCAAAGACACTGAAGGTTGGGGATAGGTCAAGTTCTCATCATTCCTGAGGGATGAACTGAAGAGCAAGAGGAAGAGCATATAATAGTTCCAGTTGCCAGAATTTCTTGGTAACCAACTCTCAATGAAGCAAGAAAAAGTTCTAACCCTCCCCCCGCCCCCCCCCCACACACACTTTTTCCTATCTTGAACTCAAGGTCTCTTACTTGGTGGGTAGGTGACCTACCACTTAAGCTACCAGCTCTTTTTTTGCAGTGTTTATTTATTTATTTATTTTTGTGTCATGGGGCCAGAGCTCTGGGCCTGGGCACTGTCCCTGAGCTCTTCAGCTCAAGGCTAACGCTCTACTACTTGAGCCACAAGGCCTCTTCCAGCTTTTTCTGCTTACGTGGTACTGAGGAATTGAACCCAGGGCCTCATGAATGCAAGGCAAGCACTGAGCCACCTTCCTGGCCCCTGCAGTGATTATTTTTGAGATAGAGTCTCACTTTTTGCCCAGGACTATGCCTGTTCCACAGTCTTTTATGTGTGCCCATCCTGGGCTTGAACTCAGGACTTGGGCACTGTCTTTGAGCTTTTTTTTTTTTTTTTTTGCCAAGGCTAGTGTTCTACCACTTGAGACATAGCTCAACTTCTGGGGTTTTTTTGTTTGTTTATTTTTTAGCAGTTTATTGGAGACATGAATCTCGCAGACTTTCCTGCCCCAGCTGGCTTTGAATCGTGCTTCTCAGATCTCAGCCTCCTGAGCAGCTAGGACTAAACACATGAGCTCCTGGCATCCAGCAATCCTCCTATTTTATGCCCCCCTCCCTGCTAGGATGACAGGCACACACCATTATGACTAGTTACTGGTTGAGCGGAAGGAGGGGAAAATCTCACAAACTTTGTTGAGGCTGGCTTTGAACTATGATCTTTGGTCTCAGTCTCTCAAGCAGAAAGGTTAAAGGCATGAACCACAAGTATCTAGTTCCTTTTCCCTTTTTGTTTTAAGCCAGTCCTGTTCTTGAACTCTGGGCCTGGGTACTGTTCCTGGGCTTCTTTTGCTCAAGACTAGTGCTCTAGGGGCTGGGGAGGTGGCTTAGTGGTAAAGTGCTCACCTATGCTTGCATGAAGCTCTGAGTTCAATTCCTCAGTCCCACATACACAGAAAAAGCCAGAAGTGGTACTGTGGCTTAAGTGGTAGAGTGCTAGCCTTGAGCAAAAGAAGCTCAGAAACAGTGCCCAGGCCCTGAGTTTAAGTCCCAGGACTGGCTAAAAAAAAAAAAAAAAAAAGACTAGTGCTCTACCACTTGAGTCAAGTGGCACTTCCAGCTTTTCCTGGGCAGTATATTAGAGATAAGAGTCTCACAGACTTTCCTGCCCAGGCTGGCTTCAAACCACGATCCTCAGATCTCAGCCTCCTGAGTAGCTAGGACTTTTCCCTTTTAAAAAAAAAATAAAAAAAGATTTAAGAAACCAGGAAACTGAGAGATCTTTGCTTGGAAGACTAGGATTCAAATTCTATCACTGCCTGATCACTGACATGATTTTACAACTAATCTTTGGTCAAACAAAGATTCAAAAGATATACAGAACCCTATTTTTATGTTTGAATTCTAACTATTTTGTGGGCATAGTATGTAGAAATGAAGCTGTAGATAGATTAATTGAATCCACTCCAATAGTTTACTATCTGTAGGAGAATAGTAGTTCACCAGAAGACACTTCTATCTAGGGCATATGGCCGTAGGACTGACCATCTCCATATGGAGACAAATGGCAATAGATTGGGAATTTAAGTGCAAAGATCTGGTTTTATTGAGGCCAGGGGTTCCTTGGATTACTTCATCCAATTGAGAAAGAAATACCAAAAGTTGCTTAGGAAAGAAATAATATGAGATCATGTAATTCTTTTCTTATTAAGTTTTTTAATCCCAGAAAGATATAGGATCATGCAGAGATACACTAAAGAAAATTAAAACAGTAGCATTTATAATTGTAATTATAAATCTGTGAACTGGGTACTAGTGGCTCCCACCTGTAATCCTAGCTACTCAGGAGGCTGAGATCTGAGGATTACGGTTCAAAGCCAGCACAGGCAAGAAAGTCCGTGAGACTTTTTTTTTTTTTGTCAGTCGTGGGGCTTGAACTCTGGGCCTGGGCGCTGTCCCTCAGCTCTTCAGCTCAAGGCAAGTGTTCTACCACTTGAGCCACAGCGCCACTTCCTGTTTTCTGGTGGTTTATTGGAGATAGGAGTCTCACAGTCTCTCCTGCCCGGGCTGGCTTTGAACCGAGATTCTCAGATCTCAGCCTCCTGAGTAGCTAGGATTACAGGCGTGAGCCACCAGCGCCCGGCAGTCCGTGAGACTTTTATCTCCAATGAACCACTAGAAAACTGGAAGTGATGCTATGGCTCAAAATGGTAGACTGCTAGCCTTGATCAAAAAAAGCTGAGCCAGAACTCAATATGTTGAGTTCAAGCCCCAGTACTGGGAGAAAAAGAAAATCTGTAGTTGAATATTGTGGCTTACTCTTGAAATCCTAGATACTTAGGAAAGTGGTTCCCAGCCAGCCTGAGCAATGAATTCCTAAAACCCCATCTCTTTTTTTTTCTTCTTTTGTGAAATTTGATCTTAATCAATAAAAACTTGGATATGGTGGCACACATAACCTATCATCCCAACTATGCAATAGGAGAAATCATGGCCCAAACCCAAATAACTAAAGCAGCTGGGCACCAATAGCTCACACCTATAATTCTAGCTATTGACGTCTAAAAGATCATGGCTCCAAGCTAGCCCAGATACAAAAGCACATGAGACTATCTTCAAAATAGGACAGAGCTGGGTTAGAGGGAGGCCTGGCTCAAAGTAGTACAGTACCAGCCAAGAAAGCAAGATGAACAGGCAAGGCACGGAGTTCAAACCCCAGTATCAGCAAAGAAAGGAGGAAGGAAGGAAGGAAGGAAGGAAGGAAGGAAGGAAGGAAGGAAGGAAGGAAGGAAGGAAGGAAGGAAGGAAGGAAGGCAGGCAGGCAGGCAGGCAGGCAGGGAGGGAGGGAGGGAGGGAGGGGGGAGGGAGGGAGGGAGGAAGGAAAAAAAGAAAGAAAGAAAGGAAGGAAGGAAGGAAGGAAGGAAGGAAAGAAAAAGCCGAGCACTGGTGGCTCACGCCTATAATCCTAGCAACTCAGGAGGCTAAGATCTGAGGATCTCGGTTCAAAGCCAGCCCAGGCAGGAAAGTCCATGAGACTCTTATCTCCAATAAACAACTAGAAAACTGGAAGTGGCGCTGTGGCTCAAGCAGTAGAGCGCTCACCTTGAGCTGAAGAGCTCAAGGACAGCACCCAAGCCCAGAGTTCAAGCCCCACGACCGACAAAAAAGAAAGAAAGAAAGAAAGGAAGGAAGGAAGGAAGGGAGGGAGGGAGGGAGGGAGGGAGGGAAGGAGGGAGGGAGGGAAGGGAAGGGAAGGAAGGGAAGGAAGGAGAGAGAGAGAGAGAGAGAGAGAGAAAGAAAGAAAGAAAGAAAGAAAGAAAGAAAGGAAGGAAGGAAGGAAGGAAGGAAGGAAGGAAGGAAGGAAGGAAGGAAGGAAGGAAGGAAGGAAGGAAGGAAGGAAGGAAGGAAGGAAACTACAATGCTTAAATGGTAGAGCATCTGCCTAGTAAGAACATAGCTCTGGGTTCAAACTCTAGTACTATCAGTTGGTAGAGCACTAGCCAATAAGCAAAAGTGTCAGGTAACAAGTTCAAGTCTTGGTCTTGAACAGAAAAAAAAAAGGAGAAAAATCTGTGAAGTAGGGATATTTGGGGCTCAGTATAGGTCATGTGCTAGCATGCACAAGATCCTTGGTTCCATTCCTAACCTTCTCTCCTTTGGGAAAAAGTTCATAATCTTTTACTCCCTGCTCCCTAGTATAGGGAATCAACCCAGGACTTTGCACATGCTAGGCAAACACTCTACCACTACCCAGCCAGCCAGCCACATCTGTTACATTGTGTACTTTACTGTTTAAGGGAAATTGGTCAGAGCAACAAAACATTTTAAAATTATTTTTATTATTCTGAAGTATGCTATAAATATTATCAATTCAGCATGTCAATTATGTGCACAACATATCTTTATCAATGTCATCCCTTCTATCATTCTCCCACAAATCAGTTTGTTTTTGGGTCCAGTTGTGGGGCCTGAACTCTGAGCCTGGGCGCTGTCCCTCAGCTCTTGAGCTCAAGGCTAGCGCTCTATCACTTGAGCCACAACGCCGCTTCCGGCTTTTTTCTTTTTGCTTATGTGGTGCTGAGGAATCGAACCCAGGGCCTCAGGCATGCAAGGCAAGCACTCTACCACTGAGCCACCTTCCCAGCCCCCACAAATCAGTTTGAAGATTCCAATTAAAGGGGCTCAAATGGTAGAGTGCTTGCCAAGGAAGCTCAGGGCCCTAGATTCAACCCCCAACATTGAAGTAGGGTGAAGAGGTGGGGGGATAATCCCCATTAAAACATGCAGCTAGATTTGGGATTTTAGGTAGGAATTTTACCAAGTTTAAAATCAGTATTGGCAGGTAGCAAATAAGCACATGAAAAGAAGCTAAACATCATTAGTCACTAGGGAAACCAAAATTGAAACCATAGTGAGATACCACTATAAACCTTCTTAAATAGCTAGTTAAAAAGGCTGACCATACCCAGCACTGAGGAAGGCAGACAGGGGCTGAACTCTCATATGCTGCAGGTAGGACCACAAAATAGTATAAACACTTTAAAAGGAGCTGCGGGCAGAGCTTAAGAGGCAGAATGCCTGCTTAGCAAGCACAAGGACCTGGGTTCAAGCCCCAGTACCACAATGGAAAAAAAAAAAAAGGTTAGCAATTTCAGTTACAGTTTCAGTTACACTGAACTATGGTATAAACTAGCCACTCTCCTAGCTATTTGCCAACAAGAAAAGAAAATAGGCTAGGTGCTCGTGGCTCATGCCTATAATCCTAGCTACTCAGGAGGCTGAAATCTGAGGATCTGCAGCTCAAAGCCAGCATGGGCAGGAAAATCCGTGAAACTCCTATCTCCAATTCACCACCAGAAAACCAGAAATGGCTCTGTGACTAAGTGGTAGAACGCTAGCCTTGAGCAAAAGTGCTCAGGCACAGCACCCAGGCCTTGAGTTCATGCCCCAGACCAATGAAAAAAAAAGAAAGATAGAAAGGACGGAAGGAAGAAAGAAAGAAAAAAGTGTCCATACAAAGACTTGTACACATTCACTGTAACTTTATAATTGACAAAAAAGGGAAGCAGCTGAGATAAATGACTAACAGGTGTACAAATAAATTGTGTGATATTCACATAATGGAATAATTACTCAGCAACAAGGGAATAAAAGAAGGCAGATAAAACAACACATACTCCATGAATCCATTCATGGAAAATTCCCCAAAATGCAAACTGACTTATAGTAAGTAGAAGCAGTTTAATGGTTATCTGGGAATGAGGGAGGCACAGTGGAAAGAGCTTTCCAGTGTATGTACTGTCTAGACTGTGGTAAGGGTTTCACAGGTGCACACATTTGCTAAAACTTACCAAACTGTACAGAGTATATAGAGTTTATTATGCAAATAACACCTCAGTAGCTGATTTAGGAATAAAATATAAAGCTGGACAGAGAAAAATTAAGGATCAGCTTAATTTATTCAATTTATAGGAATTACATAATTTACAGGCAATTGGAAAAAGTATTAAAATAATTAAAAGACGGTAACGGCAATTTATAAATTCAATTAAAAATTTCAAATTAGTCTAATTAGGTGTTCAGATAGAGCCAGCATTCATCAAAAGGACCTCTGAAGTGATTGTTAAACTTTCTAGAATGTGAATAGAATGGAAAGATTTGGAGGCTATTCTTAAGATAAACTTAAAAATCCAAGGAGAAGGAAGAACTAGATTTTAAATTTTTTCAACTTTAACAAATTGAAAATCAACTTTTTCCAGTTAAAGGCACTTCTTGAATAATCTTTGCATTACTCAGAGGCAGGGGTGGGGTATGGCATCTAGAACCCCACCTAGACATGCCACTCACAGGTCACCCGAAATTCACCCTCTTGGGCTCTCAGGTTGTCAGTTTCCTCATCTGTAAAAGAGGAATGATTCCCAGAATAAATAATATGATTAATCATTTACTATGAATAAACTTCATATTGATGCACAGCAGATTGCTAAAGAAAGTACTCAGGCAGAAAGTGAGCAGAGGGTAAGAATGAGCGGCACAATAGCTTACTGCCTAACTGCTGACCTCCTAGTCCCTGGGCTGACTAGTGACAGACAGGAAAAAGGGGAACCCACGCGCAGCTCCATGTCTAGGCATGACTCAGCACAGCCAGGACACGGAATTTTCCGCAGCCTCAGCCTCAGCCTCAGATGTCATGCTGCATGTGGGTCAGGAGAGGAGCAGCACTAGGAGCCTGGCCCATTCCCCAAGCAGATAGTGGAAATGGCCTTTGCCAGTCTCCTGACATCCCAGGCCCCACCCCTGCCCTGGCAGCAAACCAGGACAAAGAGGTAATAGGAGAGCTTGTGGCTGAGGTGGGCTGTTAGGATCAGGGGTTTTGCCTTCAGGGGGAGGACTTAACAATAACAACAGCCACATCCACCTCCCTCAGAGATTACCCAAGAGAAAGCTACAGAGGGGTAGCTCCCCCCCCCCCCCAAGATGACAGAGCCTTGGTTACTGTAACTAAGGAAAGCTCAGGGGAATCAGCAGGGCCTTGGGAACTGATGAGCTGAACTGAAGAGAAACCAGATGACCCTGGGAGAAGAGGCCTCTTCTTGGGGATTAAATTTTCCTTCTAGGGCCATGGTGGCTCACATCTGTAATCCTACCTACCTACCTACTTAGGAAGCTGAGATCTGAAGATCAAGATTCAAAGTCAACCTAGGCAAAAAAAAAAAAAAATCTAAGATACTCCAAATAACCAGCAAAATAACAACAACAAAATAGAAGTAAAGGTGTGGCTCAAGTGGTATAGTGCCAGTCTTGAGCAGATGAAGTTAAGCAAGAATGTGAGGCCCTTGCCAGGCACTAGTGGCTCATACCTATAATCCTAGCTACTCAGGAGGCTTCGATCTGAGGATCATGGTTTGAAGCCAGCCAGGGCAGGAAAGTCTGTGAGACTCTTATGTCCACCAAAAAGCCAGAAATGAAGCTGTGGCTCAAGAGATAAAGCACTAGCCTTGAGCCAAAAATTTCAGAGACAGAGCCCAGGCCCTGAGATCAAGCCCAGGTCTGGCACACACACGTAGACATAAACAGAGACACAGAGACACAGAGACACACAGACAGACAGACACACACACACACACACACACACACACACAAGCAATAGGTTATAAATGGCAGCACAGCCTAGGCACCAGACAGAGGAAGAAAGGACAATTCCACCTTTACCTCCTTGTCACTGTGACTGGCAGAGGTGGAAAACACATGCCAAGTGTTTTTACAACTAACTAGCTGGCAGAGCCGCCTCTCATGTCCCAGACGCATGCTTCCTTGAATCCCTCCCAGCCCTGCGGTGGGTCAAGCCTTACCGCCCTCCTGCCCAGCTTCCCAAGCCACATCCTTCCACAAGTAGGGCCGCCTGCTACAGCTGGCCAGCTGCCAACTGAGCCCAGTCGGGAGTCAGATGTTACTTGTCCGTGAAAACCAAGAAAATGCGGAGACCAAGCTAACAGGAAGATTTCAAAACTCAGAGCATGCCTTTTGTACTGATCAGACATGCCAGGACTTCCATGGGCATTGCCGCTGCTGGCAGTGACCCCGGAAACCCACTGGTCTAGTTGCAGACAGACGACTTACCTTTATAAGTGTCCTGTGGGTCTCTTCCAAAGCCAGAAGCTATCTAAAGAAAAAATAAAATAGCCTCATTTATCAGAGCAGTCCCCAAAGATCGGAGTTAGAACTCAGAGAAGAACTGCTTGTTGGCTTCTAGCTCAGAGGGGCCATGAGGACAGCAAAAGGCTGGAAGTATAACCAGCTTTGTTGTCCAGCTACCTGGGCCCCAGACCTTGATGCTCTGCTTGGTTCCTCATCTGTAAAATGGGAACAGAAACAATGTCCACTTCCCAGGCTCTAGATAGTGCCTGATGAGCTAACACAAAGGACACATTCTGACTCTGATCAGCATGGGTGACAATAAACATTTAAGGCAAACCCTTGTCCAAAACCACTGCACAAGAACAGAAAGTTCCAGAAAGAGTTCTTGTTTTAGCTAAAGTACCTTCTCTTCCTGCCCACCTCATTTGGCCCCAGATCCACTTTCTCCCTATGGCCTGGCCTCTAATCCTCCGTCACTACCTGTGCTCCTGTTTCTTGGACTCTGGTTTCTGTCTCAGGATGCAACATGACACTAATAAGCAACTGTCTAATGGGATCTGAGATGTCTCTGGCTCCCCAACCTATTCCTCAGAGCCCTGAGGTTTCATGCAGAAACCCATCCTGCCATGCCTAAGAGCACAGCCCAAGTTCTGGCCCATAGGAGCCCAGAGTGTTTGACCACTTTTTGGACTTTACAGATTGCTTCTTTTCACACTGTAAGACAGCTGTGAGACAGCTGAAATGACTGGTCAATAAACACCAAATGGAAACAGACCAGCAAGCTGTCAAAGGCATTGAATCCATGTTCACAGAAAACCAGTTGCCTTCGTAGATTATGTCAAGGCTGAAATTCAATGTTTGGGGCACTCATTCAATCAAGTCTTTATTGAGTGCACGCCTTGCACAACGATCTATGCAAGAAGATACAGGCTCTGCCTAAAAAGTGCCAAAAAGCAAATTAAGTTCCTGGGGCCAATTTTGAAACAGATGACACCTGATAGGCCCCCAAGCAGAGAGCCTAGGGCCAATTCCAGTCATGCCATTTACTAGCCTTGTGACTCAGTATACACTCTCTGTGCATATGTGACACACACAGTGCATTCAGGTTAGCTTTTATTATTAACAAGAATAAATCATTATTTATCATCATTACTATTAAAAGAGAGAGCGGGGCTGGGAAGGTGGCTCAGTGGTAAAGCACTTGCCTTGAATGCCTAAGGCCCTGGGTTCGATTCCTCAGCACCACATAAAGAAAAAAGCTGGAAGTGGCACTGTGGCTCAAGTGGTAGAGCATTGGCCTTGAGCTGAAGAGCTGAGGGACAGCACCCAGGCCCAGAGTTCAGGCCCCACAACCAGACCACAAAAAAATAAAATAAAAGAGAGAGCCCCCATCCAACTAATAGGTTTGGCGATGCTTAATATAGTCAAGCCCTGAGTCTTAAAGAATTTTTATAGGACAAGATTAGCAGTCAGGCTCTGCAGGAAACAAGTCACCAAAAGCAGAGGAGGGTAAGAAGCAAGTTTGGGGGGAACAGTGAATAGTCTCATGGGGAACTAAAGCAGAAGTGACCTATGAGGCCAATGGAAGAAAGGATTAGAGTCCTGAATGCCAAGCTGAGGCAAGCTTCCATTAAATAAGAGGAATGAATTATTCTTTGTCAGTTTCCCATTTTCCACTATTAGTCCCTCCTCCTTTGTCCAAGCATCACTGGCTGACACTAAGGCAGCGAAAAATAAACAGGGGGTAATCTTCAATCGGGCCCAGGTGAGATTTCAGTAGGGCGCAAGCATATCCTACTTCTATGAGGACTGTCTCTGAATGAGAAGTTAGCCCAGCCTAGTACTTCTGCAATACAAAGAGTAGGGCCTATTCAGAAGAGAGTAAAGAAGAGCTGGGATGGGACTCAGTGGTAGAGCACTTGCCTACTATGCCCAAGACCCTCGATTCAATCCCCAGCACTGAAGAAAAACAAAAAGTTTGAGCCAGACATCATGGCACATGCCTGTGATCTCAGCAATGGAAAGACTAAGCAGAAGGTTAGCAATTGGAGAGGCCTGACTACACAGGTGGATATTATTAGGAGGCAGCCAAAAAAAAAAAACCAAACAAACAAGAAAAAGGTCCACATTATCTTCCATGAAGCTTGAATAAGAGGCTTATAGCTCACACACAAAGCGTTCGGGAGAGATGGGACTTCTTCCCAAACTTACTGAGCTGTCATTGCTGCTGACCATCTCTTCTCAGCTTCTACCCTTCTCACCTTACTGGCTCTCAATTTGAGCCATTTCTAACTTGTCCCCAGTGCTGTGTTAGGAACCGAGGACTCAGCAGAGAAGGATGAAGACAGCTATTGCGTGGAATGAGAGACATGGGTCTGAGGTCCAGCCCTGTCATTGGGCTCAGGGCCTCCTGAGCATGTTGCTGGAACCCAGCACATGGCCTGGGGTACTGGAAGGGAGAGAGGAAGAAAGCATGGAGCAGGACACCAAGAGGGCAGCAGCCTGTATCACTACATCAAAGGCAGAAAGGGCCAGATGTGGGCCACCAGGACAACCTTTTCATGGGGAGATCTTAGAGATAGAATTAGCACAGCTAATTAGCTCAACCAGGCTGCATACAGCAGGCTTCTGTAAGGGGAGCCAAGGAGAAGGGTTCACTGGGGTAATCTAACATTAAGCAACCACAGTAAGCAAAGCCCCTGGGCAGAGCATAGGGCAACCATAAAGAAACAAAAGAATAGGCTAGAGTGTAGTTCAGTGGTAGAGGCATGATTGAAGCAGGCTCAAGGCCCTGGGTTCAATCCCCAGGACGAAAATGTAAAAAGGGATGGCCGTTCTTAAAGCGCTTACCAGAACACCAACGGATACAACCTATAGTTCAAGTCTACTGCTTAGGCCTTCAAAGTCAAGCCAAACACCTAGCGACCTTTAGATCGGATCTCACTTCCTCGCTGACTCACAAACGCTATTGTCCTCACTTGGTTACCTTTTCTACCCAGTGGCCAACCAGATTTCTCACATCCAACTGAGAAATACTATTTCCTCCATAGTCTCCCTCCACCTTCCAGGACTTCCTCTTGCAGGTTCTGGCTGATTGAAATTCACTCCCCTTCATAATAAAACCTCTAATCAAGCTGGGTGCTGGTTGCTCACGCCTGTAATCCTAGCTACTCAGGAGATTAAGAACTGAGAATCATGGTTCAAAGCCAGCCCAGGGAAGGAAAGTCCATGAAACTTTTTTTGGGGGGGGGGAGGGGAGGGGGGGGTCCGGTCGTGGGGCCTGAACTCTGGGCTTGGGCACTGTCCCTCAGCTCTTCAGCTCAAGGCTAGGCTCTACCACTTGAGCCACAGTGCCACTTCCGGCTTTTTTTCTTTTTGCTTATGTGGTGCTGAAGAATCGAACCCAGGGCCTCATGCATGCAAGGCAAGCGCTCTACCACTGAGCCACCTTCCCAGCTTCCGTGAGACTCTTATCTCCAATTAACCACCAGAAAACTGGAAGTGGCGCTGTGGGTCAAGTGGTAGAGTGCTAGCGTTGAGCTGCAGCTAAGGGACTGCGCCCAGGCCCAGACTTCAAGCCCCACGACTGACCCAAAAACAAAATAAACAAACAAAAAACCCACACACAAAATTCTAATCACTGCTGCTTCGCTTTTGATGCTGCCAGCAGCATCAAAAAAGAGATTTGCCACACAATTCCTCCATGAAGCCTGCTCCAATCCATGCCCTTCAAGTCCAGCCCAGCCCATTTCCCTTCTCCCAAGCTTTTACATGTGGTCTGTCCTGCTTTTGGGGACTCTACTGAACTCCACTGAACTTCCTTTCTTCCTCTGGACTGTACCTTGCCTACACGTGCTCTCTACAAACATCTGTAGTATGTCCATTTGTAGCTCAGGTTTTATTTTTCTCTCCTCCAACCAGTTTGTCGGTAATTCTAAGACAAAGGATTAGCCTCAGCACTTAGGTCAGCTCTCAGCACCCAGTGTAGGTCTCTGCAAATAGTAAATGCACAAGAGGATATAATTAAGAGTTCAAGAGTTACGATGAAGAGCCAACAAACAGAAAGTTGGAAGTGCAAAGCTCAGCACAAGCCCCCCAGGCACAAGTATGTGCCTTACATACAGGAAAAGGGTAACATGGGAAAGGCCAGCCAAGGCTGTTGGTGGCACTGGGTAAGAGGGAAGGCACATGGCTGACCCTGGGGACTCTGGTGATGGAGCAAGTGCTGCCGCTTCTTGGCACCTGTTTTCGCAGCTGCAATATGTGAATGATAAGCCCTGGCTTATCTCTCTAATAAAATGTAATCAATTTTTTTAAAGAATGTCAAAAGTATCAGGCGCCAGTGCGCACCTCTGTAATCCTAACTACTTAAGAGGCTGAGATCTGAGGACCACAGTTCCAAGCTAGCTCAGGCAGGAAAGTCCATGAGACTCTTTTATGTCCAATTAACCACCAAAAGGCCAGAAATGGAGCTGAAGCTGTGGCTCAAGTAGCAGAGCGCCAAGTTTGAATGAAAAAGCTAAGGGACAGCACTCAGGCCCTGAGTTCAAGTCCCCGTTACCGGCGCACAAACACACATATACACAGGATACGTCAGAGCTGCCCGGAACTTGGCTTAATTCCGTAGTGTGAGATGAGGAAAGAGCTCTCTAAAAGTAAAACTACTTGTACAAAGTACACAGGGTAACATGCTGGGAGGAACCTGCAGGGCAGGTCCTAAAAGCCAAGGATCCTGACTCCTTGCCCCAGGAGAGCCTTGCTGAGTCAACTTCATAGACTGAAAAAGGGAAAAAAAAAAAAAGGCGGGGGGAAAAGCCAAGACAGCAGGAAAGTAACAGGCCGGGCCAACCTCAGACGAATCCCTGCTTCAGGGCACCTGCACCAACATGTGACAGGGACGTTGCCTGGCGCATCCTCCGGCAACAAGGACAACCCTCCCTTCACGCCCGGGCTCTGCCACCGCCAACCTGATGGGGACAACCACGGTGGCCGGTTCTAACAGACTTGGGGCTCCAGGCCTCGGGGGGCCGGGCGCGGGGCCGGGGAGGGCTCGGCGCGTCAGTTTCTACACCTGCAAAATGGGCCGGAGCGCAAGACCAACGCCACCGGCGGCCGCCGTGGGGGCGGGACACGCCGGCGCGGCGCGGGAGCGGTGCCGAACGGACCGGGGTCGTGGGGAGCCGCACGACGCGGGCAGAGGAGGGGGGCGGGTCCGCACCGGCCGGGTCCCCGGCGGGAGGGGGAGGAACGGCGCACGTCGTGCCGCGTCGCGTCGCGCGCCGCCCGCCGCCGTCTCCTCCAGCCGTCACTCGCGAAGCCCGCGTCGCCTTTGCGCGCGCGACCCTTACATAAGCGTCCCTGACGGCGGCGCCGGTGCACGCCCACCCGTTCCGACCCGCCGCAGGAAGAGGAAGGTGCGCAGCGCCGCGGACACTCACCTCCGCCCTGCCGCTGCAAATCGTCGCCGCCGCCGCCTCTCAAGCCGCTGCCTCCACTGACAGGGAACAGCTGCGGTCTCCGCGCAACCGAACTTGCTGCAGTCCCAGCCCCGCCTCCCTGACTTCCTATTGGCTTAGGCAGCCCAACCCCTCCTGGTATTGGGCAATCCACTCCGTCACTCACCGCTCCCCCAGTCAGGACTCCTCCCTGCGCCCGCCTACTCGTCGCGTTTAAGCCTTGGCGCCCCACGTCAACCCCGCCCCTCGCGTCCCTGGTGGGCCTCTGGATTGGTAGAAAAACGGAGAAAGCCCTCCCCCGTCGCGCCACCGCCTACTCCCTTGTCTCCCGAGCCTCACGTGGGCTGCCCGGCTTGGCGGCGGTCCGCAATAGGCGGAAGTTGCCGGTCGCCTGCGCGTTCTGATTGGCTGCTGGCGGGGGTGGGGACGTGCGATTCATTCACTGGTGTAGCACGTGTCTCCTCAAACCGCAAGCATAACAGACCCGCTGGGGCTCGGGCGTCCGGGCCACACGGCCGCACACGTTAGCAGAAGCAGAACGGAAAGGACTGACAGAGGGACCGACGAGCGCGCTACAGGAGCAAGGAGAGCGCGACCTGCATCCCTTAGCAGCTGCGCGGGTGGTGATGGTGGTCTGGAGTCCGCCCCTGTGTGACCTTGGACGAGCAGCTTCACGTCTCTGAGTTCAGTTTCCCAATCTGCAAAGGTCAGCCGCTCAGCACTAGGCTTCGAAGCCTGGTTGAGATTGGCAAGGAAAGCTCCAGAAATTGGGTTCTGTGCCAACCAAGGGAGAGGGAAGAGGCCAAAACAACCGCAACTCCTGTCTTCCACTGAAAGGAGACCGGACAATAATTAAAATACACATAACATAGCAATCGGGCGCGGATTTATATAAAAATAATCTGCTTCCAGGCAGGGGGGTCAGGGGCTGTGAGAATGTCATAATAACTAGAAAACGTGGAGCATGGAGAGGGACTACAACTTTTCTCTTCTTGGACTTGGTTAAAAATTTGTGACTCCAGACTTTCCTTCCTTCCAACTTATCTGTCAAATCTCAAAGCTGAGTGGATCCAACACTGGCATTTCAGTGGAGAATTTAAATCCCAACTTTCTAGATTCACACATTCCTGTTCAGCACCTACTATATGTCTGTGCCGTTGGGGACAGTGGTGGGCACAACCCATCCAGCCCTACCATTATGTCATAGAGTTCCACTTTCTGTTGGATGTTCTAGTCCAAAGACTTCCAACTTAACATGTGTGTGCTTGTTCTGAGGCTTGAACTAAAGGCCTGGGCACTGTCTCTGAGCTTTTGTGCTCAAGACTAGTGTTCTACCATGTGAGACACCGCTCCACTTCTAGCTTTTTTGGTGGTTAATTGGAGATAAGAGTCTCAGGGACTTTCCTGCTCATTTTGGTTTCAAACTATGATCCTCAGGGCTGGGAAGGTAGCTCAGTGGTAGTTCGCTTGCCTTGCATGCATGAGGCCCTGGTTCCATTCCTCAGCACCACATAAGCAAAAAAAGAAAAAAGCCAGAAGTGTCACTGTGGCTCAAGTGGTAGAGCGCTAGCCTTGAACTGAAGAGCTGAGGGACAGCACCCAGGCACAGAGTTCAGGCCCCATGACCGGACCCAAAAAAAAAAATCAAACTATGATCCTCAGATCTCAGCTTCCTGAGTAACTAGGGTTACAGGCATGAGCCACAGGCAGTTGGTTCCAACCAAACTTTTAGTTATTCAGAAAAGAGTTAAAGCCCTGAGACTTGAGGATGACCTATAATTTATTGATTGTCTCTGTTACTCTTCTAGAAAATATCTACCATGTGACTTCCTGTCTAATCTTCCTGCTTCATAGGTCATAAATCCCTGTGTCCTTTAAAAAGGGCAAGGCTAGAGAGGAAGGAGGATGAGGAAGAGTGACTGGGAAGGTGTCTGATCAAGGTACACTGTATGTGTATATAGACAGATCAGAATGAAATCCTTGCCAGGCACGGGGACTCACACCTGTAATCCTAGATACTCAGGAGGCTGAGATCTGAAGATTGTGGTTGAAACCAGCTTAGGCAAGAAAGTCCATGAAATTGTTATTTCTGTTTAACCACCAAAAGGCCAAAAGTGGAGCTGTGGCTCAAGTGATAGAACACCAGCTTTAAGCCAGAGTTCAGGGACAGTGCCCAGGCCCTGAGTTCAAGCCCCAGTACTGGCACAAAAAAGAGAAAGACAAAGAAAGAGAGAGAGAGAGAGAGAGAGAGAGAGAGAGAGAGAATGATGAAGGAAGGAAAAGAAAAGAGAAGGTGGACTGTGGGTCTGTCTCAAATGGTAGAGTGCCTGTCTAGCAATTGTGTAGCCCTGACTACAAACCCCAGAACCAGCAAAAATTCAAAAAAAAAGAAGGAAGAAAGAAAAAAAGAAGGAAAGAGTGAACAAGACTTCCCCAGAAGCCAAAAGTTCAGCAGGAAAGAAAGGGCCTGAGACGCTCCGCATTTAGAAGGGGAGGGAAAATTAAAAAGACAACAACCTAGAATAGACCAGATTAGGTCAGGGTGTCATCAGTGAGCTGAAAATTGTGAGGAAGAGGTTTTGGCAGAGTCCCTGGACCATATAAGGAGGAAACTGGACCTTGTCAACTGCACCCACTGGAGAAGACTGAGCTGTTTACTTCACCATCACACGGCCTCCCCGTCCCCCCCCCCCCCCCCCCCGCCTCCCCACACACACACCGAGGCCAGGGGGGATAGGACAGGCCTTGATTTCAAAACATCGTGACACCATTTCACTATATCTGAGTCATGAGAATCCAGGGAAGTCCTGACCCCATGAAAGGAGCCTTGGAGAACTTCCTGAAGAAGTCAAGGTCTAAGCTGAGAGAGACAGACAGAGATAGGGACAGAGAGGAGAGAGACAGAGACCAGAGAGAGGAGAGAGATTTCTAGTTAATTTGTCAGAGGACATAGATAAGTGGGTTCCCACAGGGGGAAGGGCCTGAGCAAGGTAGGGAGGGCAAAATGGGGTGGAGGCGCGATGAGGTCATAGAGCTCTGAGCTGCAGTGAGGACAGACAAGGACAGACAGCAAGCTCCACAAATACTCTGGGGGAAGGCTAAGTAGTTGGAAACAAAGAGATCAGGAGGATGGGGGATCCAATAAAGGGCATGAGCTCTTCAAAACGTAGAGATACTTAATGAGCCAGGAAAAGTCCACCTCTCTTAGTTTACAGCTCAGAAGCCTGGCATTGTCCTGACAGGACTGCCCAGATATGTCCGATCTACTTGTCTAGGAGGATAAAAGAGTGAATGACCAGGCTGGGCGCCAGTGGCTCATGCCTGGAATCCCAGATACTCAGGAGGCTGACATCTGAGGATCATGGTTTGAAGCCAACCCATGAGACACTTTTTTTTTTTTTGGGGGGGGGGTCCGGTCGTGGGGCCTGAACTCTGGGCCTGGGCGCTGTCCCTCAGCTCTTCAGCTCAAGGCTAGCACTCTACCACTTGAGCCACAGTGCCACTTCTGGCTTTTTTCTTTTTTTGGGGGGGTCCGGTCGTGGGGCCTGAACTCTGGGCCTGGGCGTTGTCCCTCAGCTCTTCAGCTCAAGGCTAGCGCTCTACCACTTGAGCCACAGCACCACTTCCGGCTTTTTTCTTTTTATTTATGTGGTGCTGAGGAATGGAACCCAGGGCCTCGAGCATGCAAGGCAAGCGCTCTACCACTGAGCTACCTTCCCAGCCCTTCTGGCTTTTTTCTTATGTGGTGCTGAGGAATCGAACCCAGGGCCTCAGGCATGCAAGGTAAGCGCTCTACCACTGAGCCACCTTCCCAGCCCGTGAGACACTTATTTCCAATTACCCACCAAAAAAGCTACAAGTGGAGCTGTGGATCCAGTGGTAGAGCATTAGCCTTGAGCAAAAAAAAATACATAAATAAAAAAAATAGCTCAGGGACAGCACCCAGGCTGCCCCAGGATTCACACTAATTTTTTTTTTTTTTAAGATGCCCAAATTCTGGCAACTTAAGTCTCCAGAGGGCCTGGTTGATGGCAGTTCAGAAGGGTTGAAAGACACAGCAACGACAATGACTTTTGTAAAAACTCCTACTACATCAGAAGATGGGCCAGGACACTCCTCACAGGCTGTCCTGTGCTGTGTGTGTGTGTGTGTGTTGTGGGGCTTGAACTATGGGCCTGGGTGCTGTCTCTTAGCTCTTCAGCTCAGGTGAGCACTCTACCACTTGAGCCACAGTGCTGCTTCCGGTTTTCTCACAGACTTTCCTGCTTGGGCTGGCTTTCGTGATCCTCAGATCTCAGCCTCCTTAATAACTAGGATTACAGGCGTGAGCCATCAGCACCCGGCTGTTCCATGTCTTCTAAGTAGCAAGAACCCTTCTGTGTATGACTGAGCAGAGGAGGGTCAAAAGTAGCTTTCTGCTTTTCCTTCTTTTTTCTTGTGCTAGTACTGGGGCTTGAATTCAGGGCCTGGGCACTGTTCCTGAGATTTTGTGCTCAAGGCTAGTGCTCTACCACTTGAGCCAGAACTCCACTTCTGGCTTTTTGTTGTTTTTTTTTTTTTGCACTTAATCAAAGATAAGAGTCTTTCAGACTTTCCTGGCTGGCTGGTTTCAATTCAAGATCCTCAGTTCTTAGCTTCCTGAGTAGATAGGATTACAGGTGTGAACCACCAGCACCTGGCCTTCTTCTGCTCTTTTGGTAAGTTTTCCTCTCCCGGTTCCAATAAGTGGCCCAGGCCACTTATTCCCAGGGGCTTTGGGAACCACTGGAGCTCCAGGAACCACTGGGGCTCCATGGGTTCCCTACATGACCACTAAGCCATAGTGGGCTTTTGTGAGAGAGAGGAAGAGGAGGCCCCCTGGGTGGCACTTGGTGCTGAGGCTGGTCCTTGTGGGGTTCTGTCAGCACATGACTGAACAGGCAAAGCATGGGTTGGATTGTAGTCCACTCTTGCGCCATTAACCATTTGTGCAGCGTGCGAACTGTGCAGTTGCACAAAGCAGCCTAATATTCTTGTCCGGGTACAGTTTTAAGGTTAAAGGAGCCTAAATCCCAATGCTTCCCTCCCCCATTGGGAACCCTAGGTTCCTGATAGCCTGTAGCCTTCCACCGTCAGGGATCTACTAAGTCTTTCTTGCCTCTCCCTGTTCTGATCACGTCAGTCTGGGAAGTTCCATGGGCCCAGAGGTCCGTCATGTAGTCTTCACAGATGTCCAGCCCCTCTTCCTGCCCCAGCGGGCCCCAATCTAGTTCTCCTCTGAGCTGTTAGCTTACAGAAGTCTCTGAAAGTTCAGAGGTCTTTCCTCTTGCATTTCTTTTGTACATGTTGTCCCCCAGAAGCAAAGGGGAAAGCAACGAGATGGGTAGGCTACCCTCATAATTCCCAAGTTTTATTGAGGTGACACACAAGCAGATCCTTTTACTTAGCCTGCAGAGCCTGATCACTGTCCCTTAACTTTCTCCCTCAAGGCCAAGACTCTCCCACTTGAGCCACAGCTCCAGGTCTAGCTTTTTGGTGGTTCATTGGAGATAAGAGTCTCACAGAGTTTCCCATCCAGACTAGCTTTGAATTGTGATCCTCAGATCTCAGACTCCTAAACTAGCTAGGATGACAGGCGTGAGCCACAGGCATCCGACCTAAGGACTTCTAAGGAACACAATGTAGCCGGAGAAATGAGATGTCACACCATAAGGAAGTCCCCAGAGACCCTGGCTCCTATCTTGCTCCCTATCTCTGGCTTTCTCATTTGCTAACTTGGGTTGAAGGCAGCTGCCACGTGGTGAGCTGTCTGGGGAGAGCAAAGTAGTAACATCCCACCACCAACAAGAAACTGAGGCCCTCAAGCCAACACCTCTCAAGGAACAGAATTCTGCCAACAAGCCCAAGAGTGAGCTTGGAAATACATCCACCCCCCAGGAGAAGGGCCGCGATGTGCACCTGTGCAAGACCAGAGCCAGTCCTGCTGAGGAGAAGTCATACACAACCCCACTGTGAACTGACAGCTGTGTGCCAGCTGTGTGCTGGCCTAAGCCACGAAATTCCTTTTAAGCCACTAAATTTCATTTATTCTGCCACAAGGTTTAAATAAAATCCATGCAGGGATTAAATCTAGGACCAGTAAAAAAAAAAAAAAAAATGCTTTAAACAATGGCAGTTAAGGGCTGGGAAGGTGGCTCAATGGTAGAGTGCTTGCCTTGCATGTGTGAAGGTTTGATTCCTCAGCACCACATAAGCAGAAAAAGCCGGAAGTGGTGCTGTGGCTCAAGTGGTAGAGCGCTAGCCTTGAGCTGAAGAGCTGAGGGACAGCACCCAGACCCAGAGTTCAGGCCCCAGGACTGACAAAAAAAAAAAAAAAGGCGGTTAAAACTATAAGCTAGCTGCGTACAGTGGTGTGTGATGCATGCACACACGTGCATGTTCATGCTGAGGTTGGAACTCACAACCTCGTATCTGACCCAGCTGGTGCTCTTCCACTTGAGCCATACCTCCACTACTTCTGGCTTTTTGGTAGCTCTTTATAGATAAGGGTCTCACAAACTTTCCTACCGTAGCTGATTTTGAGTTACTCTCAGCTCTCCTGAGTAACTAGGATTATAGATGTGAGCCACCTGTATCAAGCTTGCAAGAAGCTTAATTATGAGAATCTTGGTTCAGGGTGGCCCAAGTCAAAAGTACTGGGCCTGGGAAGATGGCTCAGTGGTAGACTGCTTGCCTCACATGTGTGAGGTCCTGGATTCGATTCCTCAGCACCACATAAGCAGAAAAAGCTGGAAGTGGTGCTGTGGCTCAAGTGGTAGAGCACTAGCCTTGAGCTGAAGAGCGGAGGGACAGTGCCCAGGCCCAGAGTTCAGGCCCCACGACCGACAAAAAAAAAAAACAACAAATTCTGGTATTAATAACTGCCCTCCCTCCAAAAATAATAATAATAAGACAGAGGAGGAAGAGGCAATATATTCTGGTCCCTTCACCTACACTCCTACCACATAGCTTCAGAGAACTCCAATATTTAACACCCAAGATGTCTGGTCCCAGGACACAGGTGAAAAAAATGTCCTGACCTTCCAGGGCACCCAGTCCTCAGATAAGAGGGACACTTGTGAGTGAGCTGGTAGACTACAGAGAGGGCAAACTGCCCTACCTAGTTCCAGGGGTCCAGCAGCCTTCTCCTGGGGCTTGAACTCAGGGCCTGAGTGCTGGTCCTAAGCTTTTATGCTCCAAGCTAGCACTTGATCCACAACTCCATTTCCAGCTTTTCTGGTGGTTAGTTGAAGAGTCTCCTGGCTTTCCTGCCTGCACTGCTTTGAACCGTTATTACTCACAGCTCCCAGCTTATCTGGAAGATTTTGCTCACAGAACAAGGTATGGAAAGGCAAAGGAGAGCTGGCCAGGTCAGACAGGCGGCAAGCAGTGCAGAAGGAAAGCCTTCCATCCTCAGCAGGTGAGGGAAGTCATTTTCAGATTATCTGGGGTACAAGAGAGGATTCTGCAGTGAGGGGCTCACCCAAGAAGCGGTGATTCAGCAACAAAAGCCTGAATCAGCGCCAGGCATGGTGGCTCACGCCTGTCATCCTAGCTACTCAGGAGGCTGAGATCTGAGGATGGCAGTTCAATGCCAGCCTGGGCAGGAAAGGTGTGAGACTCTTATCTCCAATGAACCCTTAGAAAACCGGAAGTGGTGCTGTGGCTCAAAGTGATAGAGTGCTAGCTTTGAGCAGAAGAGCTCAGGGACAGCGCCCAGGTCTTGAGTTCAAGCCCCATGACCAACAAAAAGAAAGCCTAAATCAGCAGGGGGCTGTGTCTGAGCTCAGGGGAGTGTGCCTCTGTGTGGGGGTCGGGGGGGGGGGGGGGAGATGTGTACATACGGAGGTCTGTTGTCAGGAATAGAACCCAGGACCACTTGAAAGCTGAGTAAGTGCTCTACCACTGAGCTCCATCTACAGCCCTGAGAGCTGGGATTTGAACTGGCTGCATAGACTAAGAAGGTTGAAGACTGAGTATGAGTTTTCTTACATTTTAACCAGGAGCCACTATGGCAGTAGACTAAACTCTCTCGAGTGTGCGCAGATTTGGCTGGTGTGCGTGGGGCAAGTGGGAGCAGAGGATGGGGCCCCTTTGTTTTTTGTCTTTTCACATGGACTCCTCTGGGGAGTTAAGCCTGGCAGATAGTAAGAGATCCAGTGAAGATCCCCAAATTCTAGAAGGGATGAAAAGGGGTGTGGCCAGGCCGGGGGGGGGGGGGGGTCGGGATTGCTGAGCAATGGTGACAGCCAGCTCACCTTTGACCCCAGTCAGAGGTGGCCTGCACGTCAGTCCAAATACAAGGAGGCGGGGCACATCATATCCTGCCTGTTGCTGTTGCCCTCAGTGGGAGCACGGGCTTGGAAGGCAGGCTGACCACCGGCTCTGCCCCTCCCAGGGAATGTTCTCTAGCCAAGTGCTAATCTCCCTGAACTTCAGCATCTTGACCCATCTAAGCTGAGCATGGTAGCTCACACCTGTAGTCTTGGCTACTCAAGAGGCAGGGAAGGCAAGAGAATTGCAGGAAGCTAGAAGTTCGGGGCCAGCCTATACCTCCTAACAAGACCCAGTCCCAATCTCTAATAAAACAGGAAATTAGGGCTGGGAAGGTGGCTCAGTGGTAGAGCGCGTGCCTTGCACGCATGAGGCCCTGGGTTCAATTCCTTAGCACCACATAAGCAAAAAGAAAAAAGCCGGAAGTGGCGCTGTGGCTCAAGTGGTAGAGTGCTAGCCTTGAGCTGAAGAGCTGAGGGACAGCGCCCAGGCCAGAGTTCAGGCTCCACAACTGGACCCAAAAACAAAACAAAAAAAAAAAAAAACAGGAAATTAGCCAGTTGCCAGTGGCTCACACCTGTAATCCTAGCTACTCAGGAGGCTGAGATCTGAGGATCGCACTACAAAGCCAGGCCGGGCAGAAAAGTCTGTGAGACTCTGATCTCCAATAAGAACCACTAGAAAACTGGAAATGGTGCTGTGGCTCAAGAGGTAGAGCGCTCGCCTTGAGTTGAAGAGCACAGGGACAGCGTCCAGGCCCTGAGTTCAAGCCCCATGACTGACAAAAAAAAAAAAAAGGAAAATAATCTCTACCTCTTATGACCGGCATAATGTTACAATGAAATCTACACTGAGATTTTTCTCCAGAACCAATGAATATGCTAATAATAATAATAATAGCAAAACAAAAAGGAGTGTGGCCCAGACATCTGAGGTCTCTTGAACCTTCAAAGTCTACAATTCTAGGCATTCTTCCAGCCTCACCCAAGAACCCCACCCTCTCCTCATCTAACCCCCAGTCTCCTGCTGCTGCTGGTAGCCTCACTTTGAGGGGCTTAATTTTCTTTTCTGTGCTGGGATTACAGGCATGTACCACCACACTTAGCACTTTTTAAAAAAAATTTTTTTGTGTGTGCCAGTCCTAAGGCTTGAACTCAAGGCCTGGTGTTGTCCCTGAGCTTTTTTTGCTCAAGGCTAGTGCTCTATCTCTAGAGCCACAGCTCCATTTCCAGCTTTTTGGTATCTCACTACTTTCCTAGCCAGCCTGGCTTTGAACCTCGGTCCTCAGAGCTCAGCCTCCTGAGTAGTTAGGGCCTACAAGTATGAGCCGCCAGTGCCAGATTTAAAATCATTTTTTAAAGATTAGCATATATTTGTTGTACAAGGGGAATTGATTGTCTGGGAAGGTGGCTCGGTGGTAGAGTGCTTGCCTTGCATGCATGAGGCCCTGGGTTCGATTCCTCAGCACCATATAAGCAAAAAGAAAAAAACCGAAAGTGGTGCTGTGGCTCAAGTGGTAGAGCGCTAGCCTTGAGCTGAAGAGCTGAGGGACAGTGCCCAGGCCCAGAGTTCGAGCCCCACAACCGGACCCCCCCTCAAACAAGGGGAATTGATCGTGACATTTCCATGCAGATACACAAGGGATCCTCAGCAACCTCACCCCTTTTCATGCTCCCCCTACTGCCCCTCCCCTTTCCCTACACGATCTCCACTGGGCCTCATTTTTCTGTTTTCATAGATGCAAGCAAGCCATTTCAGCCATCTTGATGCTCATTTACTCTCCCTGTCAGCTAAACTCCCACTGGCACCGACTCCCTAACAGAGCCTATTTCTGCCTCATTGCATTTCCCAAACCACCCATTTTATAGATGAGGAGGGTTCGCTGCGTAGCCACGCTCTGTGGACCACGTTTCATTTGCATAAAAGTCTATGAGTCAGCTTTCCCAGCTACAGACCAGGAGCCCGAGGAGAGAGCGCCCACCAGCACAGAACGTCTTTATCTGGTTGCACTTCGTTCTCAGAGCCTGAGACCTTAGCCCTGTGGGGCTAGATCTAGAAAAATCTAGCTAGATCTGGAAATATCCAGGCCTCTTGAGTCCTCTCTCACTCTTTGGTGGTACTAGGGTTTAAATCAAGGCCTCGGACTTGCAAGGAAGGCACTCTCCCACTTGAGCCATTATGCCAATCTTTTTTGCACTGGCTGCTTTTATTTTGCTCCAAGACTGGAACTTGAACTTGGTATCTGATGCTTTATGCTCATTGGCAGGGGCTCTACCTCCTGAGCCATACCTCCAACTGCTGGTTATGTTTGAAATACGGTCTCACTTGATGTCTGGGCTGGCCTGGCTGGTGATCCTCTGATTAGTGAGTTCCTTGACTGGAATGACAGGCGTGTACCACTGAGCCGAGCCAATGGTTGAGATGGAATCTTTTTCTTTCTTTCTTTCTTTTTTGCCAGTCCTGGGGCTTGAACTCAGGGTCTGGGCACTGTCCCTGAGCTTCTTTTGCTCAAGGCTTGCACGCTACCACTTGAGCCACAGCACCACTTCTGGCTTTTTCTATTTATGTGGTCCTGAGGAATGGAACCTAGGGCTTTATGCATGCTAGGCAAGCTCTCTACACTAAGCTGCATTCCCAGCCCCTAAGATGGAATCTTGCAAACTTTTTGCCCATGGCTGACCTCAGAGCATGATCCCTGATCTCTACCTACCAAGTAGCTAGGATTACAGGCTTGATCCACTGTACCTGGTTTTTGTTTTTTGTTTTTGTCAGTCATGGGGCTTGAACTCTGGGCCTGGGTGCTGTCCCGTAGCTTTATTGCCCAAGCTGGTGCTCTACGACTTGAGCCACAGCTCCACTTCCAGCTTTCTGCTGGCTAGTTAGAAATACAAGTCTCACTGACTTTCCTGCTTAGGTTGGCGTTGAACCTTGATCTTCAGATCTCAGCCTTTTGAGTAGCTAGGATGACAAGCAGGAGCCTTCGGTGTCCGGCCTCTACCTAATCGTTTAAGTGGACATTGAATAGCATGTGCTCGCTCAGCATTATGCAATCAGCCTCTGGAGATCCCAGCTCATAAAATTAAGAATCTACAGCTATTAAACAGGCATCTGCGGCAGCTGGCAAGCCCCATATTACCTTGTACCTCTCCAACTGTGATGCTCCTAGGTTGATGCCATCCTGAATTATAAAATCCTGTCTCTGTTTTGCCTTGGAGACATCTGTATTCAGTGTCCTCAGCATGGATGTGAGGCCAAGCCAGGGCCACGCAAGAGGCGGGAGGACAGTGACTTCCAGACCGGCCTGGGCTACACAGCAAGGCCTTATCTCAAACAACTGGGGGGGGGGGGGGGGGGAGAGAAGAGAGAGACAGACACAGAGACAGAGAGCACTCTACCACTTACACCACAGCACCACTTCCAAGTTTTTTTGGGTTTTTTGTTTTGAATGGTTCATTGGAGATAAGAGTCTCATGGGGACTTTTCTGCCTGGGCTGGCTTCGAACTGTGATCCTCATATCTCAGCCTCTTGAGTAGCCAGGATGACAGGAATGAGCCACTGGCGCCTGGCCCCAATCTCTTTGCCAAACTCCTCTAGTTTACCTTGAACTGGTTGAGAAGTATTTAGAGAAAGAAGGGCTCAAGGGAGAAAAGACAGTCGGTTCAGTTCCAGAGGAATCCACTAAACCCCAGGAGTCAACTATGAAAAAGAGATTTCAAGATTAAACGTTGTATATTCTTGGCTATTCTCTGCCAGTGCTAAAAGAAAAAGAGAAAGAGCCAGGTGCTGGTGGCTCACGCCTGTCATCCTAGCTACTCAGGAGGCTGAGATTGAGGATCTCGGTTCAAAGCCAGCCTAGGCAGAAAAGTCTGTGTGAGATTTATCTCCAGTGAACTACCAGAAAACTGGAAGTGATGATGTGGCTCAAGTGATAGAGCACTAGTCTTGAGAGGAAGAGCTCAGGGACAGCGCCCGGGCCCAGAGTTCAAGCCGAAAGAAAGAAAGAAGAAAGAAAGAAAGAAATCCATTTCAGAAGATAAAATATTCAGTGTGCAGAGAGGGACAGAGAGATGGAGACAGAGAAACAAGACACAGAGACAGAGATGAGCACCATGGGTCACACCTGTAAGTCCTAGCTACTAAGGAGGCTGAGATTTGAGGAAAAATCTCTGGAACTCTTATCTCCAATTAACCACACACACAAAAAAAAATAATAAAGATAAAAAACCTGGAAATGGAGCTGTAGTTCACGTGAGAGACTGTCAACCCTGAGCCACAAAGTTCAGGGACAGCATCCTGGCCCTGCGTTCAAGTCCTAGAACAGGTACTGAGAGAGACAGAGACAGGGGGAGAGAGAGAGAGACTGAGAGACTGAGAGGGCCCCTTGGCCTGTGCTCCCTGCCCCAGAAGGTGGGGAGGGTGACTCAGGATGCTTGACCCCGTAACCTGCCCTTTGGTTTATGATGGCCACCTCAGTCAGCACCAACCTTTGGCCCCAGGAGCTCCTTCATCAGATGGGTAGAGGCCCTGGGCCTCCGCAGAGGGCTAGCAGCTTGCCCAAGACAGCAGCTTCTGGAGGCATGGGAACTGGCCCGCGTAGTCGGTCCCTACGAGGACCCCGGCCCTCCTATGGGAAGCTCCAGGAGCCCTGGAGGACACCCCGACTCCGCCGGGCACTGAGCCTCAGACAGGCCCACGAGAAGTCCAAGTCCAAAGGTCTGGATGGTGGCATGGAAGGGCTAGACACCCCTACTTCTGAACGGCTGTCGGGGACCCTGGAGGACACAGAGCAGCTGATCCAAGCCCAGCAAGGAGGCAGCCGGCGGTGGCTGAGGCAGTACGGACAGGTATGGCTGAGGGCTGACCTTAGGGTGGTCCAGAGGTAGACACATATAGTCCAGGATCAGGAAAACAAGGCAGCTGTCTGGAGGAGGCTAGAGGACACCCCTGGGGTATATTTCAGATTCACTCCATATCACTGAGAGTCATTTAAAGTTTCAGAGGAGAGCAAGTGGGAAAGGAAGTATTAGTCAGAGCTGGATTTGATGGCTTTTGTGGGGGTTTTGGGGGAGGGGAGAGAGGGTTGTTGCTGGTGGTGGTGGTGTGTGTGTGTGTGTGTGTGTGTGTGTGTGTGTGTGTGGTGTATGCCACTACTGGATACCAGGGCTTGAACTTAGGGCCTCATGCACTTGCTTGGCTTTTTTGTTTGTTTGTTTGTTTAACTGATGGCTGGCATCTACCACTTGAGCCATATCTCAACCTCTGGCTTTCTGGTGGTTAATTGGAGATAAGAGTCTCACAGACTGTTTCTGTCCAGGCTGCCTTTGAATCTCAATCTGCAGATCTCAGCCTCCTGAATAGCTAGGATTACAGGTGTGGCCACCAGATGCCTGTCTGGGTCTTTTTTTTTTCCCCAGTCCTGGGCCTTGAACTTATTTTTTTTAGGTAAGATCTTGTTAGGCAGTCCAGGCTGGCCTTGAACTTATGATCAACCTGTCTCTACCTCCAGAGAGAGAGAGGGGTCACAGGTACATGCCACCACACCCAGATTCCAGAGCTGTTTTCCATGATCAATGTACAAAATGTTCAATGGGTGAATGAACAGGGCAGGAGGCAAGGAGATCAACCAGCTCAACTTCTCACAAGTTACATTTTGACCTCCCCACACACAAGAAGGGAGAAAACCTAGCGTCCCCTCCCCTGCGCCCCCCATCCCCCGCCCCTTGATCTTCGTTTGCACGGGCTCTAGGCTCTGCCTCCTCCAGCTCCCAGGGTCCCCCGGGAGCAGCCTTTTCTCTGGACTCTACCCCCACCTGGTGGCTGTGAGTGGAATAGCACCTGAAGCCCACCACTCAACCAGCATCTCCTCCATCTTGGTCTTCCAGCAGGTGAAGAGAAGGTGGGACAGCTTCCTCGCCAGTTTCCCCAGTGTGACCTTGAGTCGGCCAGCCTCCGAAGAATCCCCCACTGAGAACCACCAGCTAGAGCTGTAGGAAGCCCCCCTGGGAATGCCTGTCAGCTGATCCTCTGCACCTCTGCCTTCCTGGAGGAGGCCTCTGGGATCAACTCACTAGATCTCATGTGGGGTTGCCCCCCGTGGGCCGGCCCTGCTGCCCTAATGTCTTGGCATCAAGCCGCACAGGACAGAGCTCTCTGCCCACTGAGTTCGGGAGCCCTTGGACTATAACACATATGAAGATTTTGGAAGTGGTTCTCCCCCAACAAGATTGGGGACGTCAGTGCCCTTGGCCCCCCACAGAACCAGGCATTCACTTCCGGGACAGAGTTCAGTGAAGCCAACCCATGGCTGAGAGGCTCTGGGACATCACCTGGTCACAGCGCCAAGCTCCACCTGTCCTTCTGGTCACCTGCTTGTGATGAGCCAGAATATGGCGGGTCTGGGTCTAACTTACAGATGGCGAGCCCTGGAGGGCAAGGACCCCCTCTGGCCAGTCCTCTGTGCCGAGAGGCTCAGGCCTGAATGTTTCTGCCTTTGGGCCTCATAGTATCCCAATGAGAGAATTAGGGGAGCCTCCCATCCCCATTCAAGAGGGAGAAACAGAGGCCCAACGTGGGTAAAGAGGGAAACTGAGGCCAAGAAAGGGAAGGGATTTATTGTTCATGATATCTCTAGCCCCACCCCAACCCCCACCCCATGGCACCCAAGACGGGGGCTGAACACAAGTAATAAAGGTGCTGAGCTGAAGTAAACAATTTGCCTCCTGACTAACTTGCAAGCTCAGCTGTTCCCAATAGCAGTCTAGGCTGGGCCAGAGTACAAGCAGAGCTTATGCTGAGGCTCAGAGAGGGCAAGGGGCTCTCTCAGGGCCACACAGAGAAACTGGATCTGACCTGAAGAGCCTGAGTTCTTTGAGAGGTTCAAGCACTCCTTGTGGGCCTCCTAGAGCAGGCCCAAGGTCAAGGAAAGCCAGGCATCCTGACACAAGGATGACCCAGCAACAGAATAGTGGGCTTCCTGATCCCCTACAGCTCAGAATCCTAGCAGGGCCACTCAGGTACAAGAAGGATCTTGGGAAATTTTTATCCCAGACAGTCACTAGAGCCTGGCCTGGAAAGCAGATGGTATGATTTGAACACAAGCTCATTAGTTTCAAACTTCAGATTGCTTCTTAGTGCCCCCCCCCTTTTTTTTGTCAGTGGTGGGGCTTGAACTCTGGGACTGGGCACTGTCCCTAAGCTCTTCAGCTCAAGACTAGCGCTCTACCATTTGAGCCACAGCACCATTTCTGGTTTTCTGGTGGTTTTTATTGGAGATAAGAGTCTCACGGACTTTCCTGCCCAGGCTGGCTTTGAACAGTGATCCTCAGATCTCAGCCTCCTGAGTAGCTAGGATTACAGGGATGAGCCACTGGCGCCCCGCTTCTTAACCCCCTTCTACTTTAGCAACCAGAGTGTGTCAAGGAACCCCAGGACACCAGAAAGCTGTTAGGCTGCACAACTCTGACCAGGCCTCTCAGTGTCTGGGAGGAGGAAGCCGAGACTAGAACTGGACAGGACTTCTCAGCCTGCCGTTCTCCTTTTAGCCTGAGATTTGTCTAGTGATGAACTTCTTCCTTCATCCAGATCAAAAGTGCCACAGAGAGCCATGCTGGTGGCTCGTGTCTGTAATCCTAGCTACTCAGGAGGCTGAGACCTGAGGATCAAGGTTCAAAGCCAGCCTGGACAGGAGAATCTGTAGCACTCTTAACCACCGAAAAGCCATAAGTAGAGCTGTGGCTCAAGTGGTAGAGTGGCAGGCTTGAGCAAAAGAGCTAAAGGACAACACCCAGGCTCTGAGTTCAAGCCCCAGTACTGGTACAAAAAATTCTACAGGAAGCCAGGTGCCAGTGGCTCATGCCTGTAATCCTAGCTACTCAGGAGGCTGAGATTTGAGGATCGTGGTTCAAAGCTAACGCAGGCAAGAAAGTCTGTGAGACTTATCTCCAATTAACCCACCAGAAATCCAAAAGTGGTGCTATGGCTCAAGTGGTAGAGTGCTTGCCTTGAGCTGAAGAGTTCAGGGACAGCACCCAGGCCCAGAGTTCAAGCCCCACTACCAACAACAACAACAAAACTTCTACAGGGCCCTGGCCTGTTCACTGAATGTCAGTGCCTGGATGTAGGCCTGATATTTAGTGGGTGCTCCATAAATGACTGACTCAATTAAGGTCCTGCTCAAGGTCACCCAGTGAGTTGACAGCCTGATCTGCTGTGGGCCTGGGGGTATATCTCCTGCCTCAGCATATCATCAACTTGACTTCTGGGGAGCACATTTCTGGGGTCCTTAACAGAGACTGCTCCCATACCTCACTCAGCTGGGTCATTTCCAAAACTGGCCATGGTGTCCCTCCCATTATGGGTACCTTTGGCCTTGCATCCTTGTCACATGGACTGTCTGGAGCTTGGGCTCAGTCCCCAGGGTGGCACTGTGGGGGGTGGGGCTTGGCGGGAGGTCATTATGTCATTGGGGAGTGTGCCTCCAAAGTGGATCTCGGGCCCTCAGCCTCCTCCTCTTCCCTCTTTGCCTCCTGGCCCTCAGGTAAGCCATTTTGTCCTGCCACGTGCTCCCCCATGGGGTGCTGCTTTGCCACAAGTCCAAAGCAACAAGGCCATCCAATCCTGGACTGGAACCTTCACCACTAGCAGCCACTATAAACCTTTCCTCTTTTTTGGGGGAGGGGGGGTCCAGTCGTGGGGCCTGAACTCTGGGCCTGGGCGCTGTCCCTCAGCTCTTCAGCTCAAGGCTAGCACTCTACCACTTGAGCCACAGCGCCACTTCCGGCTTTTTTCTTTTTGCTTATGTGGTGCTGAGGAATCGAACCCAGGGCCTCGAGTATGCAAGGCAAGTGTTTTACCACTGAGCCACCTTCCCAGTCCCAGCCTTTCCTCTTTATAATGTGTTTTTCTCAAGTGTTTTGTTAAAGTACTAGAAGGCATATAAACACATTTCCTACCGAGAATGGAGTCCATTTCTCCTTTCCTCAAATCTGGGTGGCCCATGTGTCCTGCCTTGACCAACAAAGCATGAATGTGGTAGTAATACTATTCCAGGACTGCAGCACCTAGGGCTTGGAAGAGGCTTGCAGCTCCTTTATCCCTTCCCACCTGTGGGAGCCAGCTGCCTGCCAGAGAAGACGTGCAGGTTGAAGATCAGATAGAGGGCTGGGACTGTGGCTCAGTGGTAGAGTTCTTGCCTCACATGGATGAAGCCCTAGGTTTGATTCCTCAGTACCACATACACAGAAAAAGCCGGAAGTGGCGCTGTGGCTCAAGAGGTAGTGTGCTTGCCTTGAGCTAAAGAGCTCAGGGAGAGTGCCCAGGCCCAGAGTTCAAGCCCCATGAAAGAAAGACAGAAAGAAGAAAGACAGAAAGGGAGGGAGGAAGGAGGGAGGGAGGAAGGAAGGAAGGAAGGAAGGAAGGAAGGAAGGAAGAAAGAAAGGGAGTCAGATAAAGCAGGACTGAGGTGTCCCTGCCAATAGCCAGCGCCCAGCACCAGCTGCCAGTCCTGAGGCCTCAGCCCAGCTCCCGCTGACTGCAGCCTGTCATCCAAGCGGACCATGGAACCCAAGAACCACTCGGCCCAGCCAACCCTCAGAACTGGGATGTGAGAAACTCTCTGGCTTCCCACCATTAGATCAAGGGCTGTTGTCACAAATAACTACACAGCACATGGCTTAAAGCAACAGAACTTTATTCTTTCACAGAGCTGGAGGCCATCCATGTATCCAAAAGTAGCCTCTCCTTGTGTGGGTTTGGGCCTGGGAGCTCACTGCTTACAGATGGACTGTGAGTGTTGCTTTGCTACAAGATACAATAAATGCTGACCAGGCAGTGGAGAGAGGATTCCTGAGCCAGAAGACGCTCTGGGCTGAGATGAACATCTGTGTGTGTGTGTGTGTGTGTGTGTGTGTGTGTGTGTGTGTGTGTGCGCGCGCGCGTGTCTGTGCGTGCACGCGTGCACACACTCACTCACATGTTTACCAGTACTTGAGCTTCAACTCTGCACCTCATGTTCTTGCCTGGCTTTTTTTGCTCAAGGCTAGCACTGGAGCATGAAGCAACTTGTTGCTGTTTCACTGGAGATAAGAGTCCCACCGCCTTTTCTGCCCTGGCTGATTTTGAACCATGATGCCCAGTTCTCAACCTCCTGAGCAGCTAGGAATACAGGCATGAGCCACCATCACTGGACCTGAGATGGATATCTTGCCCAGATTTTTTTTTTTTTTTTTGTCGGTCATGGGGCCTGAACTCTGGGCCTGGGCACTGTCCCTTAGCTCTTCAGCTCAAGGCGAGTGCTCTACTACAGTGCCACTTCCCGTTTTCTAGTAGCTTATTGGAGATGAGTCTCACAGACTTTTCTGCCCGTTGCTCAGCTGCTTATGCCCGTTAAGACTCCCTGTGAACATCAAGGCTGCAAGCAGGCGGCAGCACATACTCCACATACTCGGTGCAAACTCTCAGCTGCTCTAACAAGAGAGGCCACGAGGGGAGGGGAGCAGAAAGCCCTGTCCCAGCATCTTCCTGGGTGAGGCTGTGGATACCAGCAGGGAGGGCCTGCTGGTCCAGCACACCGGGTTTAAGATGAGGATGGGGAGGCTCCACAGTAGGCTAGAGACACAGTTGGGGTGCTTCTCCAAGAACTTCTTCCTCCCCTAGCTCTTCATCCGCAGCAGGTGTCCAAAGCCTTGTTTCTTGGGGAACACTGAGTTCAGCAGAGCCAGTCCACGCTGCAATCTGAGCCCTTCGCTGAGTGACCTTGGAGAAATCACTCCCCTTCTCTGTTCTTAATGGTCTCCTTTGTAACATGAGGCTGGTTCCATATCTCCTTCGGGCTGCAGGGCAGCTGAAATGCCAAATAGGCAAAAGTATGCAAATGCACACGCGGGTAAAAGTAGGCGAATGCATGCAAAAGTAGACAAATGTCCTGAGACAGAACCTCATCTCCCTTTCTCATCTCCCCCTCGTCCACGGGGAGAGCAAGGTCTGATGCCATCTGTCTTACGCATGCATCCTGCCTCCAGCTTTGCTAGCTGGGTAGCATCAGGCCACTGGCTCCACTTCTCGGTGCCTTGATTTCCTTATTTGCTTGATAAACTTGATAGCAGCGGCTCCTCCAGGGGCTGTGGGGTTACAGAGTTAACACACAGAAGACACTGAGGCAGTGAGTTAGCCCTTGGTTCCTGGTCATTATTCCCAGGGGGTTCTGTGCCCGTGGCCTGGGCAGAGCTCCTCTCCATACCTCAGCAGCCTTCTCTGGAAAATGGGGGTGTTAATAATAGCCCCTGGCCCGAGACACCCGGAGGATGAGATGGGCCAAGGTACATACTGTGCGGAGCCCAGGGCCAGGCCGCAGACGCTCCCGCTCCAGCCTCGGGAAGCCCGGCACCCGGAGCCTGGGTGTCCTCAGCTCACCTTGGCTGGGCCTGGCCCTGGCAGGGCTGTGGGCAGCAGGGAGGGGCCAGCACATCCAGGAAATGGGGACCAGCCGCAGAGCAGATGGGGAGGGCCCCTCCCTCAGAACTATGTGGGAATGGGCAGGAATCTGTGGGAAGAAGTCATGGCTTCTACCTCACTCCTGCTGTGGCTACTACCTCTGACCCCCTCTGCTCTTCCCTGACGAATCCCTTCCCCCCACCTACCCCAGCCAGGCCAAGTCTCCCTCCACGCAGCTAGCACAAGCAGTTGATCTCCAAGCCTCCATCAACTCAAAGGATGCCACATATTCCCTCCCCATCCCCACCCCCCAAAGTCCAGCAGGGACACCCCCCCTGCAGGACTTGCTACACTGCAGCTACTGAATCGGGGTGCAGAGGCCCCCAGAGAAGAGTGAGGTTCGAATTTAGAAGGTTGCATCCAAGAAAGAAAAGCAGCCAGGCCTCTGCTGTCTCATCCTTGTAATCCTAGCTACTCAGGAGGCTGAGCTCTGAGGACCAAGGTTCAAAGCCAGCCCAGACAGACAAATCCAAGAGACTCTTATCACCAATTAACCAGCAAAAAACTGGAATTGGAGGTGTGGCTCAAGTGGTAATGTGCCAGGCTTGAGTAAAAAAGCTCAAGGCCAGCAATCAGGCCCCTGGGTTTAAGCCCCAGGACCAACACATGCACACACACACACACACACACACACACACACACACACACACACATGATTTGTTGTGGCTGCTGCTACTCCTCTTCCATTGCTCGTGTGGTGCGTGCAACTTTGCCTCCACCACACCGGAAGGGCACTGAGGACCCGGAACCCACCCATCACCACCACCAGGTGGGACGTCTGGCCTTCCAGCCCTTTCCAGCTGCAGTGGGAGCACACACTTGTCTCTGTATATTTGGAAAGCTGTGGGTGTGTTTATTTGCCGGGAAGTCTGGGTCTCTTCCTCTGTGAGTGCTAGAAGCCACAGTGACTGAAGGATACAAAGCCGGGGTGGGCAGAGGCCAGGGCAGGGCATGGGAGAACAGGAAGCCACCACAGAGTAGGCAGTTTTTAGAGGTGGCCTAGTCGGAGGTCTTGGCCTGGGCAGGCCCACTAACTTGCTGAGTGGACTTAAATGAGCATCTCTGGGCCTTAATTCTGCATCTTGGCAGTCAGGTCCACAGTCAGCCTGACCAGGTGTGTTTCTTGCTCACTCTAATATGGCTAATTGCTAGAAGATTGCACTTTCTCTTTTTTGTGTATGTGTGCCAGTTCCTGGGGCTTGAAATCAGAGCCTGCTGCTGTCCCTCAGCTTTTGTACTCAAGGTTAGCACTCTACCATTTGATCCACAGCTCCACTTTCAGCTTTTTTTTTTTTTTTTTTTTTTTGGTGCTTAATTGGAGATCAAAAGCTAGCCCAGGCTAGCTCTGAACTGTGATCTTCAGATCTCAGCCTCCTGAGTAGCTAGAATTATAGACATGAGCCACAGGCACTGGCTTCCTCCAACCCCAAAACACACTTGTCCAAGATGCAAGGAAGAATCGATAAGAGGATCACAATCTTAAGATTCTATCTGAAAAGACAAATGAAGAAAATGAAGGGGGCTCGGGGTTCACACCTCACTATTGCCAAAAAATAAAGAAATTGGGCTGGGAAGGTGGCTCAGTGGTACAGCTCTTGCCTTGCATGCATGAGGCCCTGGGTTCGATTCCTCAGCACCAGGTACGTAAAAAGAAAAAAAGCCGGAAGTGGCACTGTGGCTCAAGTGGTAGAGCGCTAGCCTTGAGCTGAAGAGCTGAGGGACAGCGCCCAGCCCAGGGTTCAAGCCCCACAACCAGACCCCCCCCCCCAAAAAAAAAGAAATTTAAACTACAGCCATTGATTTGATTTTTTACAACAGATATATATGTCTGATATATATATATATATATATATACATATATTCAGCTTTCCATGTCTGTGAGTTACATTATACACTTACAGATACAACTGTCACTAAAGGAAAATAAGGGTCCAAAGATGTCCCTAAGAGAGAGAGAGAGAATCTCAACTTACTCCTGTGTAGATATTTGACCCCAACACAAAAGAATTTCAGGATGAGAAAGCAGCTGAGACTCAGTTTCATTCCTCAACCAAAAGCAGAAAATACCCAGCACCAGTAGCTCATCCCTATAATCCTAGCTACTCAGGAGGCTGAGATCTGAGGATGGCAGTTCAAAGCCAGCCTGGGCAGGAAAGTCTGTGAGACTCCAATTAAGCACCCAAAAAGCCAGAAGTAGAGCTATGGCACTAGTTGTAGAGCACTAGCCTTGAGCAAAAAAAGCTAAGGGACAGGCCCAGGCCCTGAGTTCAAGTCCCAGGAACCAGCAACACACACACACACACACACACACACACACACACACACACACACGCCTTAAGCAGCTGTTGTTCAGCGGTATGTCATCAATCCATTTTTAGCATCAGGAATATATACGCTAAAGTAATATAGAGCAGGAAGATTAGCTTAAACATTCCTTTAGATAGGAATTCCTTTGTTCTGAGCACCTGGTTTATTTAATCATTCTGCTTGCTATAAAGTTTTCACATCAGCTTGGCACTGAGACATTTAGTCTCGGTCAGTATTACAAGATCCAAGTCATTCCAACATGGATGCCTTTTCTCTTCCTGCAAGTATTCTTCTACCGCAGGAGTCATTTGATCAAATATGTTTCGCATACTAAATGTTCTTCTAGTTTTGTTCATCTAGTTCCCAGGACATAGGCCACAGGGGTTGATTTTTCTACTACAGCTCACTTGGGAAGTATGAGACTAAAGAAAAAGATATATGTGTTCCTAATCAACTTATCATCAATATGGCATTTTTCTTAATTTGGTTTGGTGCTTATATCCTACAGCACATAATTTACCCTGCATCACAATCAACCTTGAAACAAATACCTTTGGGGGCGGGGGGGAAGCATCCATACTGAACATATACAAACTTTTTTCTTGTTATTATTCCTTGACTAAATACAATATAAAAATGGTATAGCAAGCATGCCTGTAATCCTAGCTACTCAGGAGGCTGAGATCTGAGAGTCTTGGTTCAAAGCCAGCCCAGGAAAAAGTCTGTGAGACTTTTTTTTCTTCTGGTCCTGGGGCTTGAATTCAGGGCTTGGGCACTTGAACTTTCATGCTCAAAGCTAGCACTCTACCACTTGAGCCACAGTTCTGGTTTTTTGGGGGGAGGTTTTTTTTGGGGGGGGGAAGTTTAGTGGAGATAGGACTTTCCTGCCTGGGCTGGCTTTGAACCACAATCCTCAGATCTCAGCTTCCTGAGTAGCTAACAGGCATGAACCACCAGCACCCAGCTTATCTGTGAGACTCTTACCTTCAATAAACTACGCCCCCAAAAAGCTGAAAGTGGAGCTATGGCTCAAATGGTAGAGAACAAAATAAAAGCTCAAGGACAGTGTCCAGGCCCTGAGTACAAGACCTCAGAGCAGAACAAAAAAAAAAAAGTATAGTATTTACATTGTATTGGCTGTTATAAGTAATCTAGGGATCACTTAAAATACACAGGAGGATGTGCAAGCACTGTATCATTTTATTTTTAAAAGTGTGTACATTGGAGGATTTTTATACCCTGAGGGAGGTTCTGGAATAAATTTCCCCATGGATAACAAGGGACAATTATAACTATATACCTTCTGTAACAAATTTTGTTAATGATCGTCCCTGTCATCCTAAAGGGACCAGTGGGTTTAACAGGTACAAATTGGTCCCTGATAGGAGAATGACAGGAGAGTCATTGGGATAAGATCCCATTCACAGGAGGGAACTCTGAACCCAGCTATGAGGACAGTGGGTGTGGGCAGAAACAGTATGTAGGATGAAGAAGAGTCTGAGCCAAGTCCTGAAACAAGTGTGAGTGAGGCATGCTGGGAAAGCACCTTCCAGTTGAATGACAGAATTCCCAAGGGTATGAGAGCTCCTAGCCTAGTACAGGAGAACAGCCAGCCCCGCCCACCTCCTGGCTGGCCCTCGAGGGCTGTGTCAGACAAGGTCATGGGAATAGACTGGGTAGGACAGGGGTGCTGCCCAGGGAGAAAACCCTGAAGCTAAGAAACCACAGATCAACATGAAGGGTCTGCCCAAGGGGGAAAGTCAGCCTTAGGACTGAGTTTGGTTATACTCTCCACCCAGTCAACGCTCTACCCTAGGGTGACTAACCATACAATCAGTCCTACATATCTCTAGGACTATGTGCATGGGTTCAACCAACTTCAGATGGAAAATGCGAGGTTGAGGGCTGGAGAGGGGGCTCAAGAGGTGTGATGCCCTGAATTCAAACCCCGGTATCAAGCCAGGCGCTGGTGGCTCACGCCTGTAATCCTAGCTACTCAGGAGGCTGAGATCTGAGGATCGCGGTTCAAAGCCAGCCCGGGCAGGAGAGACCGTGAGACTCCCATCTCCAATAAACCACCAGAAAACCGGAAGTGGCACTGTAACTCAAGTGGTAGAGCGCTCGCCTTGAGCAGAAGAGCTGAGGGACAGCGCCCAGGCCCAGAGTTCAAGCCCCATGACCGACCAAAAAAAAAAACAAACCCCGGTATCAACTCCCCGCCAAAAAAAAAAAATTAAGGAAAAAAATAAATGGTCACTGACTTCCTTTTCTTGACATTGTTCCCCAGACAATACATTTTCACACACATTTATATTGAAATGGGTAAATAAAACAATTATTTATGTACATTTATATTGTAAAAAATAATTAATATAGGGGCTGAGAAGGTGGCTTAGTAGTAGAGCGCTTGCCTTGCATGCATGAGGACCTGGATTTGATTCCTCAGCACCACATAAGTAGAAAAAGCTGGAAGTGGTGCTGTGGCTCAAGTGGTAGAGCGCTAGCCTTGAGCTGAAGAGCTGAGGGACAGCTCCCAGGCCCAGAATTCAGGCCCCACAACCAAAAAAGAAAGAAAGAAAAAGAAAAAGAAAAAAAAAGATAATTAATATAGAGCTGACTGAAAGCACATGGGAGAAATGAATCTCTTTTCATATATTAAAATAAAGATTAGGGCTGGGAAGGTGGCTCAGTGGTAGAGTGCTTGCCTTGCATGCATGAGGCCCTGGGTTCAATTCCTCAGCACCACATAAGCAAAAAGAAAAAAAAGCCGGAAGTGGCGCTGTGGCTCAAGTGGTAGAGTGCTAGCCTTGAGCTGAAGAGCTGAGGGACAGCACCCAGGCCCAGAGTTCAGGCCCCACGACCGTACCTAAAAATAAAAAAATAAAATAAAATAAAATAAAGATTGTTAAAGCTTGAAGAAATGGAAGGATGTGCATGGGTTATTGCAAATACTAAGCTTTATTTATTTTATTTTCAGTTCCCATGCTCTCTCAGCAAGTACTCTACCACATCCCAGCTCTTTTTTTTTTTTTGCCAGTCCTGGGGCTTGAACTCAGGGCCCAGGCACTGTCCCTGAGCTTCTTTTTGCGCAATGGTAGTGCTCTACCACTTGAACCACAGCACCACTTCTGGCTTTTTCTATGTATGTGGTACTGAGGAATCACTTAGGGCGTCGTGCATGCTAGGCAAGGCTCTACCACTAAGCCATATTCCCAGTCTGCCCCTTTTTGCTGTTATTTTGCTATTATTTTGTTGTTATTTTCAAGACAGTGTCTTACTTTTCTTTGTCCAAGGCTGCCCCAAACTCCAATCCTTCCTATCTCTACTTTCTAGGTAACTGAGATTACAGGTGTGTTCCACCACACCTAGACCTATGCATTTTATGTAAGGGACTTGGGTATCTACAGGTTTGGGTATTTGAGGGGAGAGTTTGGAATGAATGACCTGTGAATACCTAGGGACAGTTCTGTCTGGGGAAAAAAATGTCTTTAGGGAGGTAACTAAGGTTAAATGAGGTCAGAGGAGTAGGACCCTAATCAAAAGACTAGTAACTTTAAAATAGAGGTACTAGGGCCAAGCATTGGTGGCTCACGCATGTAATCCTAGCTACTCAGGAGGCTGAAATCTGAGGATCACAGTTCAAATCCAGCCTGGGCAGGAAGGTCCATGAGACTCTTATCTCCAATTAACCAACAGAAAACCGGAAGTGGCGCTCTAGCCTTGAGCCGAACAGCCGACTCCTCCCCTCACCCTCCGGGGAGGCCCTGGCAGCCATGTTTACACCATGTGACTGTGCTCTTGGCCACTTCTGGGGTGATCACAGGACCCAAACCAGCCAATCACAGCCCTCTCCTGAGACTGGCCCAGGTTAAAGTGGATTCTAGAGCCTAGAGTAGCCAATCTCCCCCCAAATGGGATGTAAGAGAGAAACAGGTGGAAAGGCACTGTGCTCATCACGGAAGCTGGGAGATGCTGCACCTTTGTGTGTGGGGTGAGCGGGGGGAGAGGTGAGCCTGGGGCTTGAACTCAGGGCCTGGGTGCTCTCCTGGAGTTGTTTTCCTCAAGACTGGTGCTCTACCACTTGAGTCCCAGCTCCTCCACTTACACGGCTTTTTGGTCGTGAGAGATGAGTCTCATGGACTTTCCTGCCTGGTGTGGCTTTGAACCTTGATTCTCAGATCTCAGCCTCCTGAGTCCCTAGGATTACAGGCATAAGCCATCTAGCCAGGCTGAGACTCTTAACCTTATCCCCAAGGGAAACTGAGGACATCTGTGCCCTGGATTAGGGCGGGGACAAAGGACCTGACAGCCCAGCTGCCCAGGGCCTCCCTCTCGGCTCTGCAGAAAGCCAGAGCCCGCAGCCCCAGGGGGCGCAGCCGTGCAGGGGATCTGCAGAGCCTCCCTCAAACCTCTTCCTTCAGGTTTGCTATTTTTACCTGGAGAGTTCTTGGCTCCTGAGTGGGAGGCGGTAATGAGAGAGTGGGAAGGGGAGGAGGAAGAATGTATTCCTTTTATTGAAAGACTGGGTTTGGATGGAGGGGTCTTTATAATTTTTATTTTCCCCCCTCATCATGTCTGGGGGAGAGCCCCTCTCCCCATCCTGAGAAAGTCCTTCCTCATCAGATTTTCTCCTTTAGACTCTTCTACTGATCTGTTTATTCATGAGCTCATCGCTTATTATTACTACTTGTTACTATGGGTTTGAATCCCACTTCTGCCACCTACTAGTGTATGTTCTTGGCCACATTTTGGAACCTCTTTCTGTCTTTGATTCTGAATGGTCCATTAGGACTGAGAAAGGAAACCTCATCATAAGGGTGGCTGGGAAGATTGAATGAGTCAGTACAGAGAACAAGAACTTCATACTTGTGGGATTAGGGGAGGGTTTTGTTGGGATTTGGGTGTGTGTGTGTGTGTGTGTGTGTGTGTGTGTGTGTGTGTGTGTGTGTGTGTGTGTGTGTGTGTGTGTGTGTGTGTGTGTGTGTGTGTGTGTGTGTGCTGGTCCTGGGGCTTGCCAACTCAGAACCTAGGTGCTGTCTCTGAATTATTTTGCTTTCCTGGCATTATGCCACAGCTCTGCTTCTGTCTTTTGTTGATTAATTGGAGATAAGAGTCTCACAGACTGGGGGAGGGGCAGATGGGAGGGCAGGGATGGTAAAGGGAAACAAAGGAGGAGGCAACAATACTGAATAAAAATGTACTCATTACCTTGTTCAAGTAATTGTAACCCCTCTGTACCGTATTTTCACACACACAAAAAAAACTTATTAATTAAAAAAAAGAGTCTCAAGGACTTCCTCCCCAGGCTGGCTTTGACTGTCAGTCCTCAGAACTCAGCTTTCTGAGTGGGATTATAGTCATGAGCCACCAACACAACCCAACCACATATGCGTTCTTGATTTTTGAATATTGGCGGAGCGTTGGCTAGATGCGTTGAAGAGCATCTGTTCTTCAAGTCTCCAGCGTTCAGCAGAGGCAAGCATATGTGAATATGTTAGAGAGACAGTCCTGTTGCTGAGGAGAGGAGAGTGCCTGGCTTGCTGGAACAGTTATGGGAGGCTTTACAGGAAAGGGTTTTGAAGGATGAGGAGGAGTTTACATCCTCTGGAAAGAAGCAGACAGAGTCCATTCCAGGGAAAAGTAAATGCATTGAGCAGAGTATAGAGATAAGCAAAGGCATAGGGTATCTGGGGAAGAGAGGGTGCATTCCAGCCAAAGCATAAAGCTTGTGGCCTGGGAGATAGCAGTGCTGGAGGGGCAGGGAAAGAAATGGAGTGAAACTATTTGTCCGGCGATTTCTGTCAGAAATATTTAGGGAAAGTGGTTTCCTTCCAGTCTAGAAAAACCAAGGATAAGCAAGTGACAAGCTGATGACTCACACATATAATCCTAGCTACTCAGGAGGCTGAGATCTCAGGATTGTGGTTACAAATCTGAGAGATTGTTATCTCCTATCAGCCAGCAAAACGCTAGAAGTGGAGGTGTGGCTCAAGTGTTAGAGTGCCAGCCGAGCACAAGAGAACAAGGCCTTAAGTCCGATGGGGAGAGGAGGGAGAGAAGAAAAGGAAAGAATATAGTCCCAGGAATTACCTTGAAGAGCAGTCTTCCTTCATTCTTTCCTCCCCAGTAGAAACTGAGCTAACTGTACCCCGGGCCCCCTCATGGGGAAGGAGTCAACAACCTCACCTCAAGTCCAGGCTCCAGCCCTGATATGCTAGGCCCTGAGCTGTGGGCCCAACAGATGACAGCTAGGAGGTAGGCAGTGTCTACAGACAGTGAGCTTCATCGTAGAGCTGGAAGTAGGCAGTGCCAAGCTCTCCAACCTCTCCCTGGACTCCATGCCCAGCCCTGGCTCATGCCCCAGGGTCTTCCCAGGCCTATTCCAGTTCTGGGTTCACTGGCTGTTCAGCACCCTGATGTTGACACCTGCCACACGTCCAGATACTTCCTGATGCTGCCCTATAGGTGAAAGGTCATGTCTGGAGATAAAAGGGCTCAGGACTGAAGCCAGGATGAAGGATTCACTGGCCCAGTAAGATCAGGGTTCTGGATATGGAAGTGCTTTAACCTTTCAGGATTGAGATAGTGAATATGAAACAGGTTTGGAGCATGCCCAACAAATGTCAGTCAGACTTTCCTGCCAGTATCCTTTTGTGTGCCTGATGTTTGTCTTCTTTTGTCTTGTAATTGTTGTTTGGCTTTTGGCAGTACTAGGGATTGAATTCAGAGCCTCTGGTGCTCTACCACTTGAGCACTTCCATACACCTCCGGCGCCCTCCGCCCCCCACCAGTCCAGGTGCTTGAATTAAGGGCCTGGGCACTGACCCTGAGCTTCTTTTGTGTAAATCTAGCCCTCTACCACTTGAGCCACAGCACCACTTTCAGCATTTTTCTGTATATGCATGCTTCATTAATGCAAGGCAAGCACTCTACCACTAAGCCACATTCCTAGCTCTCCATACACTTTTTTGCCTTGGAGATATGTATGTATATATACATATATTTTTCCCCCTATCCTGGGGTTTGAACTCAAAGCCTGGGCACTAGCTCAAGGCTAGTGCTCTACCACTTGAGCCACAGCACCACTTCTGGCCTTCTCTGAGTAGTTTATTGGAGATAAGAGTCTCAGAAACTTTCCTGCCCAGGCTGGCTTCAAACCACAATCCTCACTGGGGCTGAGAAGGTGGCTCAGTGGTAGAATGCTTGCCTTGCATGCATGAGGCCCTGGGTTCGATTCCTCAGCAACACATAAGCAAAAAGAAAAAAAAGCCAGAAGTGGCGCTGTGGCTCAAGTGGTAGAGCGCTGGCCTTGAGCTGAAGAGCTGAGGGACAGCGCCCAGCCCAGAGTTCAGGCCCCCCCCCAAAAAAAAAAAAAACCCCACGATCCTCAGGTCTCAGCCTCCTGGGTAGCTAGGAGTACAGGTGTGAGCCACAAGCACTTGGCTGCCTTGGATGTTTTCAAAGTAAAGTTTCCTTTTGTTACCAGGCCAGCCTGGACTGTGATCCTCCTATTATTCACAAAGAAGAAAAATAGCTGCAGATTATAGCTGGTGTTAGAAAGAAATAAACAGCATTTTGCAGGAAACAGTGGGCGTAAAGGGCCCTTCTAGTCAGGGTCATCCGGAGGTCCCTGCCCTCGGTGGTGACATGGGTTTGGTAAGAGGTTTGGTGAGAGCGGAGGAACCAGCAAGCAGGAGCGCCCTGAGGCAGAAAATGGCCGGCCGGTGTGAGGAATGCCAGAAGGCATGGAGTTGGGAGGTTGGTTGGTGAGGGGGTTGGGGGCCTGGCAGTTCAGAGACTCCAGAAGAGCCACGTCACCAAGGTCCACCTCATGGACCACAGGAGTTTGCTGTCTTTTTCCCCGCGCAGCTCTGAATTTGGAGCATAACTTTTCTGTACAGATCATGCTGGTGAGGTGCTGTGAACATTCACATACCGGGCATACTTGGGATACCAGGGCTGAGAACCAAGATAGGATAGAGCAGCACTCCAGAATCCTTTGTTTTAACCCATTTTCTGATGCTATAACAATGCATAAAACAGAGAGGTTTGGGCTAGTTCTGATTGTTCATCCCTGTAATCGCAACACTAAGGAGGCTGGGAAAGGAGGATCGTGAGTTGAAGGCCAACTTGGGCTACAAGTAAGAGCCTGTCTAAAAAAAAAAAAAAGCCATCCACCGGTGGTTCACCTGTCATCCTAGCTACTTGGGGTGCTGAGTTCTGATGATTACAGTTCAAAGCCAGCCTGGAGAAGAAAGTCCATGAGACTCTTATCTCTAATTTACTACCAGAAAGTCCAGAAGTGGAGCTGTGGCTGAAGTGGTAGAATGCTATCCTTGAGCAAAATAGCTCAAGGACAGCAACCAGCCCTGAGTTCAAGCCCCAGGACTGACGCAAAATAGAAAAGAGAAGGTAGCATTCCACCACTTGAGCCACACTTTTGCTGGTTTAATTAGAGATAAGAGTCTGTCTGGCCTGGTGCCAGTAGCTCACACCTGTAATCTCAGGAGGCTGAGATCTGAGGATTGCGGTTCAAAGCCAGCCCCAAGGGGGAAAAAATTATGAGACTCTTATCTCCAATTAACCAGCAAAAAGCTGGAAATTGAGGTATAGCTTAAATTCAAACGACAGTACAAGACCCTGAGTTCAAGCCCCAGTACTGGCAGAGAGAGAGAAAGGAAAGGAGGGAAGCTGGGAGGGAGAGAGAGGAGGGAATGAAAGAGAGAAGAAAGAAAGGAAAGGAAAGGAGGAAGGAAGGAGGGAAGGAAGGAAGGTAGGAAGGAAGGAAGGAAATGAGCTCAAAAAAAAAGGAAGAAAATGGCAGCAAAAACCCATGATCTGGGTTGTAGATGTGGTTCAGTGGTGCAGCACCTGCCTAGTCCTGAGTTCAAACCCCAGTAAAGGGGTGGGGGGGGCCAGTACTCAGCCCCTTCCCCAGCCCAAAGACATGGCTAACCACCGTTTATCTTTTATCTTTCTCTTCCAGGACTCCCCAGGGCCTCGCCTTCTGGATCAAGGATGTCTGCTCTCCACAAGGCTGGCACAAACTCAGCCGCCCTCCCTCCCCCCTCCCTCCCCCTCCCCCCCACTCCTGAGGCAGTGTCCACCTGCTACTCTCAGCTCCAAAGGCGCAGAGTGTGGACAGCCCAGCAGGCGCTGCGGCCTTCCCACACTGGCTCCCCACCTGCGATCCTCACCCCTTCCCTCCCAGACCCCGTCCTCCCGGAGGCCTGGCCAGGTGCCCGCCACACGTGGCACGGTCCCCCGCAGACCCGGCCTCGCCTGACGCGTGCCCTGTCTCCTCGCCAGACTGCGCGGGCAGGGAGGGACCTGTGCCCCGTTCCCGGAAGATGGAGGATCGCCCACACCTGGCGCTGCGCCCGCCCGAGAGCCCGGGAGGCCGATGGAAATATCTCCCGCATGATTCATTCATGTCTCTGCGAGAGAAGCAGCGCCCTTTAAGGGGTGCACAGGCAGGGCTCTGGAGGCACACAGACCTGGATTCGAGTTCGGGCTCTGACCTTGGGCACTGTGACCTCTCCCAGCCCGTTCCCTTTCGTTAAAGGAAAAACAAAGTGACCCCATGAGGTCACTGTTGGGATTTGTGGGTTCACTTTGCTGACCGGGATTGCTGTGACCTGCAGCTCAGATCGTCAGAGAAGGAAACCTTTTTGTGCCGGTCCTGGGGCTTGAACTCTGCGCCGGGGCGCTGTCCCTCTTGAGCCACAGCGCCTCTTCTGGCTTTTTGGTGCTCCGTTGGAGAGTCTCACGGACTTTCCTGCCCAGGGTTGACTTTGAGCCTCGAGCCTCAGAGCTCAGCCTCCTGAGTGGTCGAGATTACCAGCGTGGGGGGCCGGCTCCCCGGCATCCATTTTACAGATAAAGAAACTGAGGCCTAGAGAGGGGGCCTGGGGCTTAGCGGGGCCGGCGGGCTGAGGCCCCCGGGGCCTCCCGGGCAGCGGCCTCCCCGCGCCGGGCGCCGGGCTCCCGGGTGGGGTGGGGGGGATCCTGGAGCGCGCTTGGGCATCCCGGGTTCAGTTCCCGGAGCGGGGCGCGCGCTGGCTCGCGGTTGTCACTTTAAATTAAAGGAGCGGGCGGGCGGGCGGGCGGGCGCGGGGAGCGCGCGGCGGGCTCCTGGGAGCGTGCCCGGACTGCGGCGCGCGGTGCCGGCTCCCGTCCGCCCGGGCCCCGCCGCCGCCGAGCCCCCGACCCGCGCGCGCGCCGGCCGGGCCACACTGCGGGCTTGGCGCTGCGGCGGGCGGTTTGTGCGGTGCGCGCGCTGCGCTGCGGGGAGGAGGCGAGGCCGGGCCCGGGCCGGAGCAGCGACCGAGCGAGCGGAGCGGGGTGAGTACGCGCCCCGCCAACCCCGGCGCGCGCTGCGCACGGACGCACGCGGGTCCCGCACCGCGGGCACCCCCGCACCGGGCCCCGCACACTCCGCGCGCGTCGCGGCAACCCCCCCCCCTGCCGCGCTTGCACCCGGAGGCCGGGCACCGCCGCGCACGCCCGGCGCCCGCCGCGGGGCCCCGGCCACTCCGCACACTGCGCACCGCATCTGCCGCCCGCACGCGTGTGCACACACGCGGGTCCCCCGCCGCTCGCACGCCTCCCCCCAAACGCTGCACCCCTCACTTCCGCATGCCGGTCGCCCCGGCTTCACATCCCGTGCGGGGGGGGGGGTGGGCTTCAGGGTCAGTCCCCCGCCCTCCAGGCCCCGGATACCCCGCAGGAGCCCGCACATCCGAGGGGCACCGCGCACCCCGTCTTCAGAAGGCCCCGCGGACCCCACGCGACCCCTGGACTGTGTAGATGGGGGCCAAGCGTGGGGGCGGGAGCCGTGCGTGCGGGTGGCGGGGCCCCGAGGCGGCCGTCCCGGTCCTGCAAAGGGACTGAGGCCACCTCCGTGGTAAAAAGCCTGCCCTTCCCGGGCCGGCGATGCCGGGCTGGAGAGGGGCAGCAGAAAGGTTTTCTATTAGGAATGGAATGGGGAAACTGAGGCCTGGAAAGCTAGAGAGAGACCTACCCAAGTTAACAGCAGCCAGACTGGGACCCCTTCTTTCCCCCCTCGAAATCTGAAACCTTTGGGGCTCCCAGCCCCGGGGTCCAAGCCCAACGCTCCCTCTTTTTTTCTTTCTAATATGACTGTTGTGTCTAGGCACCGCCGTCCTGTAGCTATTTTGCTCAAAGCTGGCACTCTACCACTTGATCCACAGCTCCACTTCTGGCTTTTTTTTTGGGGGGGGGGTGATTCATGGGAGCGAAGAGTCTTACAGACTTTCCTACCTTGGATGGCTTTGAATTGCGATCCTCAGATCTCAGCCTTCTGAGTAGCTGGGATTACAGGCGGGAGCACTGGCACCTGGCTAGACTCTATGTTCCTTTAGCGCGCAGGTGACTCTGGGCAGGTCATTTGCGGGGGGGGGGGGGGGGGGGGTGCGCGGCGATGACACAGGCCTCCTGGGGACAGCACGAAGCGGGGAGGAGTTGCCCCGAGTGACTGCCGCCCCCTCCAGCCAGTCTGTACTGTGGTTTCTGTGGGCTGCCTGGGGATGGCACCAGGATGTGGTTATGTCGAGAGTGTTGGGGAGGTGGGAGAGTGTTGGGGAGGAGGGAGGCTCTTGCGAAGGTTCTAAAGATTCTGAAGAAACTCGCACTCCGGCAGCTGGAGTCTTCCCCATGCAGTGCTGCGGTTCCTCCAGGCCGCCGCGGGCTTCAGGGGAGAGCTAGGAAGACCACAACACCTTACTGATCATGCTGTGGGGACCCCAACTTAAGGAGACAGGGCAGAGTGGAGGGCAGGGACACAGGCCCTCCCTTCTGCCAAAGCACACATTTTCCTGGAAAGCCATTTCTCTGAGCAGTTCAGGAGGGGGCCTTTACCCATCGTCAGCTTCTGGCCAAGTCCAGCGCTAGCTCTCCCCACCCCCCTCCTGCAAGGCTTGCTCAGGAATCAGCATGGTGGCCCAGAGCCCAGGCCAAGTCCATGGCTCCTGGCACAGAGCCCAGAGTTGCTATTCATGGGGGGAGGGGGGGGAGCTGCATCCTCATTTATAAAATGAGGAAACCCCCCTGATCCATAAGCTCAGCCGCCTGAGAGAGGTGTGTCTCTGCTGGGTGGGTAGCGCCGAGATGGGATTTGAACCAAGAGTCAGGTCTGTGCTGTGTAGCTGTGGTCCCTTAGGTAGAGAGAGTGAGGAGAAGGCTTGCGGGAGGGACATGCCCCTCCATCTGGAGCTCAGAGGAAGCCTGCCTCCCCCCTCCCCTCCCCAAAGCAATGGAAGAAACTTGTCATCTGCGTTGTCAGCATCTGCATCCGAAGCAAATGCACGGCCCCTGTGCTTGGCAGACTTCCAGGCCGCCAGCAGGAGCCGGTGGAAGGCACCTGAGGTGACATGGCGTCAGAGGGGTCTCGGGATCGTGAGTGGCATCATTAAGGAAAGGACTTGTTGCAAACCCAGACCTGGCCGCAGTCTGGCCTCCCGACAATGACTGCGTCCCTGAGCCACTGCTCTGCGCCTTCTCTGTACCTTCCTCCCCCCTCCATGAAGTGAGGGCAACAGGATTTACCCGTCGAGGGGTCTTAGGGAGAACTGGGAATGGAAAAGGCACATGGTGTGGTTGATAGGAAGACACTGTTGGTGGAATAGGTGCTGGACATCAGGACTGTTGGCTTTAGGCAAGTGGCTCAACCTCTCTGAACATCTCCTAGCTTATCTCAAACTCAGTTTACCAGGCTCGTGCACAGAGATGTTCCAGGGGCCGGCAGGTTCTAGAAGTGAGGAGGGGCCAGGTCTGACCCAAAACAAAAGCCTCATGGTTGCTGACGGTGAGTGGAAGCAGACCCACTGTAACTAGTGTCACACTTTTCAAGAGAAACTGAAAATCCTTTTCTCTTTTTTTTACTTTTTATTTTTGTTTTCTTTTCGCAGTGCTGGGATGGAACTCAGCATCTCACATACTAGACAAGTGCTCTGCCACTGAAATCCATTTTTTATTAGAGGCTTCCCAATCGGGGGGAGGGATATAATTTAACCTAGTACTGGTGGCTCATGCCTATAATCCTAGCTACTCAGGAGGCTGAGATCTGAGGATTGCGATTTGAAGCCAGCCTGGGCAGGAAAGTCCCTGAGACTCTTATCTCCAATAAACTACTCAGAGAAAGCCAAAAGTGGCACTGTGGCTCAAGGGGTAGAGCACCGGCCTTGAGCACAAAGAGGCTCAGGGACAGCATCCAGGCCCTGAGTTCAAGCCCCAGGACTGGCAAAAAAAAAAGCCAAGCAAGAGTGTGGAGCCTTGAGTTCAAGTCCCGATACTGCCACACACACAAAATTAAATTATGATTTCTTTAAATTTCAACAAACAAAACACTTCCAAAGGCTGGCAGGATTAGTCCACCCTCCAGGCAGTCACAAGCCCTTTCTACAGAGAGAAAGAAATGAGGCTCAGACTAAGAAAATTAGCCTCACTGCTAGGAGTTAGGGGTCAGAGGCCACTGGAGCCATCAAAGAGACAGAGACAGGTCTGGGATTCCAAGCTGCTGTCGTCCCCTGGGGCTGAGGTCTATAGAAACTACCACATCTGCCTGGTTTTCCATCCCTCCTCTCAGGCAGATGTGCTCTGCGCAGGCCACAGGTATGCCTAGCGGTCATTCACACCTTCCCCTAATTCACAGCTCTCCAGGGAAAGGGTTATGCTGGGGGGTGGGGGGAAGGGGGTTGGATTCCAGGGGTCTGAGTAGGACCAGCCTCATATAGCTAGTTTCTCTTCCTTCCTGCCTCCCCCTCTTTCTCTCTCCTTCCTTCCTTCCTTCCTTCCTTCCTTCCTTCCTCCCCTTCCCTTCCCTTCCCTTCCTTCCTTCCTTTCTTCCTTCCTTCCTTCCTTCCTTCCTTCCTTCCTTCCTTCCTTCCTTCCTTCCTTCCTTCCTTCCTTCTTTCTTTCCTTCCTTCCTTCCTTCTGTGCTAGCCCTAGGGCTTGAACTCAGGACCTGGGTACTATCCCTGAGCTTTTCTTTGTTCAAGGCTAACATTCTACCACTTGAGCCACAGCTCTACTTGCAGCTTTTTGCTGGTTATTTGGAGAACGTTCCTGCCTAGGCTGGCTTTGAACTGGGATCCTCAGATCTCAGCCTCCTGAGTAGCTAGGACTACAAGTGTAAGCCATCAGCACCCAGCCTGTTTCTGGTTTTTTGTCTGAGAATGGGACCACAACTCAGTATCTGATGCTTTTATTGGGCTGGCTCTCTGCCACCTGAGCCACATCTCCATCTCCAAAGCCTGAGTTTCTAACAGTAGCATGCACACTGTAGCACTGGCCATGCTGGCCCAATGTTGGTATTTTCTGTCCCAACTTGGCCTTATTCTTGGGGCTTGAACTCAGGGCCTGGGCACTGTTCCTGAGCCTCTTTGTACTAAAGGCTAGCGCTGTACTACTTGAGCCACAGCGCCACTTCTGGCATGTTCTGAGTAGTTTACTGGAGATAAAGAGTCTCTTGGACTTTTCTGCCCTAGCTGGTTTTGAATCATGGTCCTTAGATCTCAGCCCCCTGAGTAGCTAGGATTAAAGGCATGAGCCACTGGTGTCCAGCTTTGGCTTTACTCTTGATGAGCCAATTTGTGTTGTGTACACAGGAAAGAAGCCTGGCATTATTATTGGATTTCCAGCCAGGCCTCAGCAGGCTGGGTGTGTGTGATGATGCTGGTTACTGTGTGCAGCTCCGCTTCTGCCAGGAGCCAGAGCCACCATGACCTCCTACCCCGTGAGCCATCTGACTTCTAGTTCTTGGGCAGCTGTGTGTGTGTGTGTGTGTGTGTGTGTGTGTGTGTGTGTGTGTGTGTGTGTGTGTGTGTGTGTGTGTGTGTGTGTGTGTGCACTCCTGTGCCAATCCTGGGGCTTGAACTTAAGGCCCTGAGCTTCTGTGCTCAAGACTAGCACTCTACAGCTTGAGCTACAGCTCAAGCTTTTGGGGTAGTTATTTGGCAATAAGAGCCTCGTGGATTTTCCTGCCCATGCTGGCAGGATGATCAGATCTCAGCCTCCTGAGTAGCTAGGATTACAGGTGTGAGCCACTGGCACCCTGCTTATGCAGCTTTTTTGAAACCTTCTGTGGTAAGACACAATGGTTAGGATCTCACTTATTAGTTGTGGGTTGACAACTTTTTAGTTGTGTGGCCTGGGACAAATGACTTTTAATTCCTTAGGTGATCATAGTGCCTATCTTGAAGGGTTGTTAGGACTGAATGAAGCCATTATTAAATGCATGCTTAGATGGGCTGGGAATGTGGCTCAGTGGTAGAGTGCTTGTCTAGCATGCATAAAGCCCTGGGTTCGATTCCTCAGTACCACATACACAGAAAAAAAGCCAGAAATGGCTCTGTGGCTCAAGTGATAGAGCCAAGCCTTGAGCACAGAAAGGCTTAGGGACAGTGCCCAGGCCCTGAGTTCCAAACTGAGTTACATAGTCTTAATAATAATGATGATGATAAAATCTTAAAAATACCCACCTTTATCTATACACATGGAATATTATGCAGCCATTAGAAATGACAAAATAATGGCATTTGCAGGGAAATGGATGGAGCTAGAAGAAATCATGTTGAGCAAGATAAGCCAAGAGCAAAGAGACAAATGGTACATGGTGTCCCTGATAAGTGGATGTTAAATCCAAAATGCTAGGTGATACGACAAAATTAACAGGACTTAAGAAACAAAGGACTTCCACTCATCTGGTCAAATCACTATAAATAACCCCATGCTGCTGATCACATGTATGATATATATGTGTACACCGGAGGGGAACCAGGAAGACCACAGAGAAATAGAGGGAATCAGGAAAAAAACATATAACAGCGGGACCCATCAGCTGCGCTGGACCTTGACCAAAAGGAACTAAGCAACTTAATGGCAGCGATGGGAGGGAGGGAGGGAACAAGTGGGAAAGAGGGAACAGCTGATGCTATGCAAAACAAAAGAAATGTACACATCACCCAATGTGGAAGAAATACTGTATCGCAAAGCTCACAGAACTCATAAATGTTATAGACCGTGATAGACAATTTGCTCCAGGAAAGTTAGAATGTGTTTGTGACTTTAACTGAGCATCACTGTCCCACAATACTGTGAAATTTGGGAAATTATGTAACCACTTAATCACAATAAAAAATTTGAAAAAAAAAAAACCACCTTTGGCCAAACACCCCTCACAGCGGACTGTGAAAACTCTAGTGGTGTCTCACGCCTGTAATCCTAGCTACTCAGGAGGTTGAGATCTGAGGATCGAGGTTCAAAGCCAGCCCAGGTGTGAAAGTCCATGAGACTCTTATCTCCAATTAACCACCAGAAAATCAGAAGTGGCGCTATGGTTCAAGTGGTAGAGCCCTAGCCTTGAGCTGAAGAGCTGAGGGACAGTGCTCAGGCCCAGAGTTCAGGCCCCACGACTGACAAAAAAAAAAAGTAGGACCTAGGGTCAGGGCTGGCGGCTCCCTAAACTCTCACTGCTGTCTCTCATTTTCCTTCTAGTCCAGCACTGAAGGGGGCATTATGGCTGTGGATGTGACAGAATATCATCTGAGCGGTGAGTCCCCCAGGCCCAACCCACCAAGGATCATGCCTGTGAGCCGAGTGCCATTACCTGCACCACTGCAACAAGCTGGGGTGGGAGGGGCCAGCCGTGATTAAGAAGAGTCAGCACCTGCCTGTGGAGGTCCAGGTTAGACTCATGGAGCGTGCAGGGCAGGTCACTCAGCCCAGGTCACTCCACCCATGGCTCCATGTGGCATAGAATTAAAGGATAACCACCATAGGTGGTGGAGAGTGCCAGGATGGAAACAAGCTGGCATCGTTTTTGATGCTGGTTCTGGGGCTTGAACTCAAGGCCTGGACTCTGTGCCTGGGATTCTTTTGCTCAAGGCTAGTGCTCTGCCACTTAAGCTACAGCTCCAGTTCGTTCATCCTTTCTTCCTTCCTTTCTTCCTTCCTTCCTTCTTCTTTCCTTTCCTTTCTTTTCTTTTTTAATTTTATTTTATTATGTATTTATTTATTTATTTATTTTTATCGGTTGTGGGGCTTGAACTCTGGGCCTGGGCACTGTTCCTCAGCTCTTCAGCTCAAGGCTAGTGCTCTACCACTTGAGCCATAGCGCCACTTCTGGTTTTCTGGTGGTTTATTGGAGATAAGAGTTTCACGGACTTTCTTGCCCAGGCTGGCTTTGAACTGCGATCCTCAGATCTCAGCCTCCTAAGTAGCTAGGATTACAGGCGTGAGCCCCCAGCACCTGGCTCTTTTTTTATTTTTTGTAGCTTATTAGAGATAAGTTTCACAGACTTCTTTGCCCAAGCTGGCTTCAAACCATGATCCTCAGATCTCAGCCTCCTGAGTAGCTAGGATGACAGGTGTGAGCCACTGGCATCCAGTTTCATATCACCTTCTTGGGGCTTTTCCTTTCCTGTCTCCAGACCTGCTCCTCTTCTGCAGCCAGGACCTGGGCTAGCTGAGGTACAGTATGAGACAGACACAAAGCTCCATCAGCCTTCTGGGACCGGTGTTGGTCATTTTGTATGTGCCTCCAAAAATATTTAAATAGCCATATGGCCCTTGACAGAAAAAATGTTTGCACCTCTGATCCCACTTCTCACATGCAGGGGGCCTGGCTCTACTTTGCCCAGCACCTGCTCAGACCTAGGGCCTTTCTTCTTACCCTCTTGCCAGGCCTATGCTGCTGTCCATCCTATCTTGGCCCTGCTGAGGCAGAATTCACAACATTCTCCAATGGCCAGACCTTTTCCCATCACACCCTGTGCTCATAGAACATTCTAGAACTTTGCCATGACTGAGCCCATAGAAAACCATAGTTTTCTTGAGCCCAGGAATGACCACAGAAGTCAGGAGTAGATAGCTTGAGTCACGGTGAGCCTCATTACCCCATCTTTCTAATTGGCTTTAGTCTGCCCCATCTCTCATCCCCACTCTGCGGTTTTGACATCAAAACTCTGTAGTTATGTCATCCTGGGGACTGGTTGAGTTTTGTTGTTGTTGTTTTTCCTTCTTAACAATGCTAGAAATGCTGCACATTGCCACCGGGCCAGCCTAATAACCTCAGTTGTCATTTTCAAAAGCCAGCGACATTCCTTCTGTGACAGCATCGAGAACCAGTCCCTTGGTCGGACCTTCGGGCAATTTCCAGAGCTCTGCTGTTATAAATAAGCATCGGTGACTCACAGGACATATAAAACTGGTGGGGAGTTTTTCTCCTTAGAAAAATTCTCCAGGATGGGATCATGAGATATGGAAGTTTCTGTTGTCACCTCCATTTTCTAGGGGAAGAAACAGAAGCCCAGAGGGCTGCTGGTGGGGCGGTGAGGAGACATTATTATTGGTAGAGCAGTGGCCTAGCATGTGAGAGGCCCTGGGTTCCATACCCGCCCTCACCGCCCACCCTGCCACCAAACTGTAATCCTAGCTATTCAGGTGGCTGAGATCTAAGGATCACAGTTCAAAGCTAGCCTGGGCAGGAAAGACTCTGATCTCTAACTGTCAAGAAAAAAAAAAAAAAAAAAAAAAAACAGCCAGTGGCTCAAGCCTGTAATCCTAGCTACTCAGGAGGCTGAGATATGAGGATTGTGGTTCAAAGCCAGCCTGAGAGACTCTTATCTCCAATTAACCACTAGAAAACCAGAAGTGGCCCTGTGGCTCAAGTGAGTTCAAGCCCCATGTCCAACAAGAAACAATACAAACAAAAAACTGGCTGGGCAGGCTCATGCCTGCAATCCTAACAACTAAAGACGCTGAGATTTGAGGATTGCTGGTTCAAAGCCACCTGGGCAGGCCCTGAGGCCAAGCCCTAGGATTGGTGCACACACACGCACGTGTGCACACACACAATCTGTTCCAAAAATAAGTATCAGTGCTGAGCAACCTGCTTCCTGGGTGTGGGTCTAGGACCACTGTACCCCACTAATGAAAGATTACCCTTACAGTCATCAAGAGCCCTCCTGGCTGGGAGGTAGGCGTCTATGCGGCCGGGGCCCTGGCGCTGCTGGGAATTGCAGCCCTGAGTCTATGGAAGCTGTGGACTTCTGGGAGCTTCCCCAGCCCCTCCCCGTTCCCCAATTATGACTACAGGTACCTTCAGCAGAAGTATGGCAAGACCTACCCGGAGGCCAGGCCAAAGGTGAGACTTCTGTCCCTGCAGGCATACACCAGAGAGCCCCTGCACCCCGACCCCCAGGCCCTCCCTCCTTTCCTTACCCCATCCTGGTTAATGTCCCCTGGGTATGGGGACCAGGCCTCCCTTGGGTCCCTGCAAATCATCCACTCCTAGCATGGTGCTAGGGACTCAAAAATTACTTCTTAGCCAGGCTTGGGTGGCTCACACCTGTAATCCTAGCTACTCAGGAGACTGAGATCTGAGGATCGCAGTTCAAAGCCAGCCTGGGCAGGAAAGTCTGTGAGACTATCTCCAGTAAACCACCCCAAAATTGAAGTGGTGCTGTGACTCAAAGTGGGAGAGCTGCCGGGCGCTGGTGGCTCACGCCTGTAATCCTAGCTACTCAGGAGGCTGAGATCTGAGGATCGCGGTTCAAAGCCAGCCCGGGCAGGAGAGACCGTGAGACTCCTATCTCCAATAAACCACCAGAAAACCGGAAGTGGCGCTGTAGCTCAAGTGGTAGAGTGCTCACCTTGAGCTGAAGAGCTGAGGGACAGCGCCCAGGCCCAGAGTTCAAGCCCCACGACCGACAAAAAAAAAAAATCAAAGTGGGAGAGCACTAGCCTTGAGCAAAAAACTTAGGAATAGCATCTAGGCCCTTAGTTCAAGCCCTAGGACTGACCAAAAATAGAAAGAGAGAGAGAGAGAGAGAGAGAGAGAGAGAGAGAGAGAAGGAGGGAGGGAGAGAGGGAGGGAGGGAGAGTGAGAAAAAAGTAGAATTTTTTTCTCTGTGTATGTCCAGGACTGGGGCTTGAACTCATGGCCTCTTATTCTCTTAGTTCTTTTTGTTCAAGGTTGGCACTCTACAACTTGACCATTTTGACATTTTGGACTAATTAAATATAAGAGTCTCAGAAGCCTGGAACTGGTGGCTCACACCTGTAATCCTAGCTACTCAGGAGGCTGAGATCTGAGGATCATGGTTCAAATCCAGCCTTGGCAGGAAAGTCTGTGAGACTCTTATCTCCAATAAACTACTAAAAAACCAGAAGCGGCACTGTGGTTCAAGTGGTAGAGCACTAGCCTTGAGCTGAAGAGCTGAGGAACAGCGCCTAGGTCCAGAGTTCAAGTCCCACCACTGACAAAAAAGAATCTCAGAGACTTTTCTGCCTGAGTTGGCTTTGAACCATGATCTTCAGATATCAGCCTCCTAAGTAGCTAGAATATAGGCATAAGCCACAGGAACTTGGCCTATAACATTATTTTGCATGAGATTTCATTTTTATGCATGAGCCATGATTTACCAAATGCCATTATAAATAATACAGTAGGTGTTTTGTATGTAAAACGGTCTTCGTTTGAGATAATGCACTTTGGACAGATGCCCAGATGCGGAAATACTAGATCACTAGATCATTTTTTAAGGCTCTCAATCTATATTGCTGAATACTTCATCATTTAACACTTGGCAGAGAATTTTTCAAACATCACTCTCCAGATTAGAGTCTCTAGTGCACTCTTATTTGGGGTGCCCAGGGGTACCAGCTCATGCTCTATTGGAAAGAGTATAAACTGGGACAACTTTTCCTAAAGAGTGTTTTAAACACATACTACAAAAGGCATCCACAGAGCCAGGTGCCAGTGGTCCGTGCCTATAATCCCAGCTATTCAGGAGACTGAGGTCTGCAGGTCACAGTTTGAAGAACATTCTGGAGGATTCTATCCCCTGGAATCTCTTTCTCATATCCTGAGACTAGATCTGAGACCCAATTATGCCCCTGTGTCTCTTTTACTCACCTCCAGCGAGTACCACCATGGACTGCCCCACGGACCAACACTCGAGGGCCGCCCAGCCGCAAAGGCAGCCTGAGCATTGAGGACACCTTCGAGACTATCAGCGAGCTGGGTCCCCTGGAGCTGATGGGCCGAGAGCTGGACCTGGCCCCTTACGGGACCCTTCGTAAGTCCCAGTCAGCTGACTCTCTGAACTCCATCTCATCTGTGAGCAACACCTTTGGGCAGGACTTCACTCTAGGCCAGGTGGAGGTGAGCATGGACTATGATGCCACTTCCCACATTCTTCACGTGGCCGTGCTTCAGGGCAAGGATCTCCTGGAGCGGGAGGAAGCCAGTTTTGAGTCCTGCTTCATGCGAGTCAGCCTGCTGCCCGACGAGCAGATCGTGGGCATTTCCCGGGTAAGTGAGGCTGGGGTGTCCAGAGGGGTGCTCTGGGAGGCATTTCTTCCCAGGATGCTGGAGGGAGTAGGCCATTCTGCAGAGCTGGGACGGTTTAGTGAAAAGACTGTTTACAGGGGTGTGTTGGGGAAGGGGTGGCTTCAGAGATGACCCGGTTCCCAGGAGGGACAGGCCACTCCAGGTCTGAGGAGAGGAGGAAAGGGGAAGGTTCGAGCTCCATAAGAAGACTGGATAGGAACTGTGCCCTTTGGTTTAGGGATGGGGTCAGCCTCCAGGGATAGTGCAGAGGAAGCCCTTAGGGAGAGACACCCTGATTTCCCTCTGGAGACCCCAGTGACTGATCCCAGCAGAAGCCAAGACTAAAGGAGCATGCTGACCCAGCCTAGGAAGGTCAGTCTGGGACCAAGAACAAAGAAAAGGAAAGCTGGGTGCAGCCTGGTGCCTGGAAGCCCGCCTGTAATCCTGAGCGTACTCAGGAAACTGAGATCTGAGGATCACAGCTTGAAGCCAGCCCCTTAGACAGGAAAGTCTAAGAGACTCTTATTTCCATTGAGCCACAAAAAGCTCAAAGTGGAACTGCCACTCAAATGGTAGAATGCCAGCCTTGAGCGGAAAGAGTTAAGGAACCGCACCACAGGCCCTGAATTAAAGCTCTTGTGCCATCAGAAAACAAAACCAAAACAGCATCACAACAAAACCAGGGAGAGATCCAACAGGGCAGGGTGAGAAGAGGCCACAACTACCCTCCAAGGCTTAGCCTTAGCCTTGACAGAGAGGACCAAACCAGGGGGAACTCCAAGCTGCCAGAAACACCAGACCAACCCAGCGATCTCTCACCAGAGTGGGAGGAGTCTAAAGACCTGTGAAGCCGAGTGTCTTCAGACTCCTCCGCAGCCCACCTGTGCCTGCTCATCTTTACCACACTACCTATTGTCTGGCAAGCCCTCAGCAATAAACCTTGCCATCCCTCCCCACCCTGTCCCCATCACAGTGGAAAGTTCTAGACTTTTGCATGGAGGGCACTGAGGGGGTGGCAGTCTAGCGGGTGATTAAGAGCCCCCACTAGATACTGACTGGGCCTGGGTTCAAATCCTAGTTCTGCCACATCCTAACAGTGTGCCCTTGGGTCCACCACTTAAAATATTTAGTGACTCAGGTTCCCCCTCTCTCCAATGGGTGTCATAATTATTGAGGAAGAGCTGGGAAGACATGGGAAGACTTTAGCCTGGTCCTTAGGAGGTACTTAGTAGTGGCTCTTAGGACCACGAAGAGCTGCTGTCAGGCCTGATCTGTGCTGTCCAGAGCCAGGGGCCTCCTGAAGGATTCTGGGTGAGTCAAGGCATGCCTTCAAGGAGGGCTGTTGCAGCAGCTGCAATCCCAGTGACACATGCCGACCGACCTGCTGCTTCACAGAGCCCGACAAATCTGTGATTCTCATCTACACCGCCCCCCCAGGACCAGGCCAACAGGACAGTATCTTAGGGCATCTTACAAATGGGGAAACTGAGGTTGGCTTTGCTTAGAAACCCCAAAGGATAAAGAGATCAGGGACCTGATCTCAGGTTTCCTGTCCTGTTCCCCATGTGTTCACGAAGCACAATGCTAGGAAAGTAGCAGGGGTTGGGGAGGGGAGGGATCCCCATGGGCAGGAGACAGCTAAGAGAGTAGGTTAGCCAGGGGAGGGAGAGATGGGCACGGAGAGCCCGAATGTCAAGGTCAGGAGCTTCCACGGGGTTTTGTTCCATGTGGCAAGGAGGCCCAGAGGAGTCTCAAACGGGATTGTGTGGCCAGTGTGGCTCTAGGGGACGCTTTAGGAGGAGTTTTCCCAGAGCCAGGCAGCCATGGAAGACTGGGGTAGGGATGGCTGAATGGAGGGAAGAGCAGGCTTTGTAGCATCAGCCAGTCCCATTATCCAGGTGGCTGCCTCCGGGCTGGGCAACACCCCCCCTGCCTCGGAGAAGGTGCCAGCAATGAGTGTTCCTCTCTAAATATCGCCAGGCAGTGACTCAGGCAGCCCCCACGGAAAGGAGAGCCACGTGGAAAGGCACCTCCCTCCCCAGGGGCAGCCCACGGCTTCCTGGGATGAGGCCAACGGCACCCAGTAGGCAGGACTGAGCTGGGAAACACAGCCTGCCCAGTTCTTGCCTAGGCGCTCTATCCATCGGTCTGTCCACGCATCCATCTATCCATCCACGCATCCGTCATCCTCTGGGTTCAACTCAGCTGTTCAGAAGGCGGGGAAATCCTTGAATGGAGACTCCACAAACAGCTGCCCTATCTCCACTGTTACCTTGGGGCTGGGTTGAGCAGATGCAAAAGAGACAGAAACGTGCACAGCCAGAACTCTGAGAGGTTCAGTGGCATCATGAGACATAAGCACAGGGATCAGATTATAGAGACTTGGAATGCCACTAGAAGGCATGGGCATTCACGGCTGAGCTACCGATGGATGGATCATTCAGCTTTGAGATTGTGAGGACAGGTGAGCCAGGCTCTGGACTCCTCCCCCAGTGCTCTCTCCCTTGTAGTAGCCTCTCAAGTCTTCTTCCTCAGTTTTGGGGCTCCCTGCATGGCTCCCTGTCTTGCAGATCCAGCGGAATGCCTACTCCATCTTCTTCGATGAGAAGTTCTCCATCCCTCTGGACCCCACAGCCCTGGAGGAGAAGAGCCTGAGGTTCTCAGTGTTTGGCATCGACGAGGACGAGCGGAATGTCAGCACCGGGGTGGTGGACTTGAAGCTGTCCGTGCTTGACCTGACGCTCCAGCCCTTCAGTGGCTGGCTCTACTTACAGGACCAGAACAAGGTACATCTCACCAGCCAGCTCGTCCACCCCGGAGGAAAACACATGTACCAGGCACTGGTGGCTCATGCCTCTAACCCTAGCTACTCAGGAGGCTGAGATCTGAGGTTCTTGATCCAAAGCCAGCCCAGGCAGGAAAGTCCCTGAGACTCTGATCTCCAATAAATAACCAAATTCGGAAGTGGAGTTGTGCCTCAAGTGGAAGAGGCACTAGCCTTGAGCAGAAAAGTTCAGGGACAACACTCACATCTAAGTGCAAGCCCTAGGACCAACACACACACACACACACACACACACACATGTGCCAAACCCCCTCAAAAACAAGCCAAAGTCAAAAGGGCTGGGGGTGTGGCTCAGATGGTAAGAGTGCCTGTTTAGTAAGCATAAGACCCTAGTACTGACTACAAGGTAAAGAACACAGAAGTTTTAAGTGCCCAGTAATTGTTAAAGCAAGTGCTGGAACTCCATTCTACTTGGATTCCTCTGTACCACTGTAATGGATCTGACAGGCAACCTGGGAACCAACTTCTAAGGCGGCGGCAGCACCTGCACCTGGCGAAGGGAGGGAGGCAGGGGGAGGGGCTGCCCTCTCTCAATCCTGCCAGCCTAGGAGCTGGGTGTAAGGAACCCCAAGAGCAGCCACTTCCTAATGGAGAAGGGAACTTCTACTGGCCCCTGGGCCCCTCAGGTCCTGGGACAGAAGCCCCATGAGCCACACCTTGTCCCCTAGGCCGCCGACGCCGTGGGTGAGATCCTGCTGTCCCTCAGCTACCTGCCCACGGCTGAGCGCCTCACGGTAGTGGTGGTGAAGGCCAAGAACCTCATCTGGACCAATGACAAGACCACAGCGGGTAAGGCTTTGGGTGGCGGGCGCCTCCATGTGGCCTGGGAAGCCACAGCCCAGCCACGGAGCTGCAGGCAGCAGGGGCAGGGCATGGGGCAGGGGTGCCCCAGCTTCAGCTGAGCTCAGTGCCTGCAAAATGGGCAGGTTAATCCAGCGGGGGACACATGAGGAAGCCTGGGAGTTCAAAGACAGCCTGCTCAGGAAGTCTATGAGACTTTATCTCCAATTAACCACCAAAAAGCAGGAAATAGAGCTGTGGCTCAAGTGGTAGAAAACTAGCCTTGAGCATAACAGCTCAGGGACAGTGCCCAGGCCCTGAATTCAAGCTCCAGGACTGGCAAAGAGAGACAGACAGACAGACAGACAGAGACAGAGAGATCCCCATTCCTAGAAACAGGATGCCACACCTCAAATGGAGGTTGAGGCCACCAGCTCTGAACAAGCACCAGGCAGGCCTAATGCCTCAGCCTTGCATAAGCCCCCAGCCCCTCTCAGAGCCCCTTGGAAGCAGCTGTAATAGATAGCCAAAACCAAAGGACTGATCTATTGGGAGTGGCCAGCCTGGGCAGCTCAGAGCCCAGTCAGGTGCATTAAGAAGTCCCAGGAAATAGCTGATGGACAGCCAGACGGCGACATGGTATTTTAGAGGCGCACGCTGTTCATTAGTCAGGCTCTGCTGCATAGGCATGGAGTGACTCAGGGTTGACATTTGTGCTCAGGCCACGTGGTAAAGGAGAAGTGCTGGATCATCGCAGCCCCCTGGAGCATCTTGTGAGGGGAACTTAATGGTTGTCAGGCCCTGAGGCAGAGCCCAGCCCTCTCCTGACTTGCCTCGTGCTTTGTGAGCCTTGGTTTTCTCATCTGTAAATTGAGACTTTCAACAATGCAGAGCAGGTCATGGTGGTGCATACTTGTAGTTTCACCTACTCTGGAAAAACTGAAGACTCCTTGAGCCTCAAGAATTCAAGACAAGGGCTAGGAAGGTGGCTCAGTAGTCGAGTGCTTGCCTAGCATGTATGAAGCCCTGGGTTCCATTCCTCAGTACCACATACCATATACACAGAAAAGGCCTCAAGTGGCGCTGTGACTCAAGTGGTAGAGTACTAGCCTTGAGCAAAAGAAGCTCAGAGGAAGAGTCCAAACCCTGAGTTCAAGTCCTAGGACTGGCAAAATAATAATAATAACTGAATTCAGTTATTATTATGCTGTGGCTCATACCTGTAATCCTAGCTACTCAAGAGGCTGACATCTGAAGATTACAGTTTGAATCTAGCCTGAACAGGAAAGTCCATTGGACTTTTTTTTTGCCAGATATGCACACATGCACATATGTGCATGCACACACACACACACACACACACACACACACACACACACACACGTAAGACAAGCATAGACAACATAGCAGGGCCCCATCTCACAATAAATTGATGAATAAATTAAATAAGAAAGACCCAACGGCAGGCTATTAGAGATAATGGCAGACCAAAGGGTTGGGAGCTAGAGGCAGTGGGCCAAAGCCAGGGAGGAAGGCTGTGCCGAGCAAACACCATGCTGTCCTCACCCCTCCACACCTGCCTACAGACCCCTTCGTCAAGGTGTACCTGCTGCAAGACGGAAGGAAGATGAGCAAAAAGAAGACAGCCACAAAAAGGGATGACCCCAACCCAGTGTTCAATGAAGCCATGATCTTCTCCGTGCCAGCCATTGTACTCCAGGTAAAGTGGGGGGAGGGGGGAAACGTCACCCCAGGACTGCTGGGCCACTGCATCCCTCAGCTTTGTTTCTCAGGACTTCCAAAGGTAGTGATGATTTCTCTCAAACTGTCACATTTTTTTTTCTTCTGCAGGCCTGAGTGTTGTCTCGGAGCGCGCGCGCGCGCGTGTGTGTGTGTGTGTGTGTGTGTGTGTGTGTGTGTTGGGGGAGGAGGGGCTTGAACTCTGGGCCTGGGCACTGTCCCTGAGCTCTTCAGCTCAAGGCAAGCACTCTACCTCTTGAGCCACAGCACCACTTCCAGTTTTCTGGTGGTTCATTGGAGATAAGAGTTTCATGGACCTAACTGCATGGACTGGCTTTGAACCATGATCCTCAGATCTCAGCCTCCTGAGTAGCTAGGATTACAGGCGTGAGCCACCGGCACCGGGCTGTCTCTGAGCTTTCCTGCTCAAGACTAGCACTCTATCACATAAGCCACAGCTCCACTTCTGGATTTTGCTGGTTCCTTGGAGGTAAGAGTCTCACAGACTTTCCTGCATGGACTGGCTTTGGACCATGATCCTCTCAGATCTCAGCCTCCTGAGTAGCTAGTGTTATAGACATGAGCCACAGGCATTGCTAAGTGTCCACTGACTGGGTGCCAGCCCTATGGGGGTTGAGGACACAAAGCAAGATGACACAGGAAGGAAAGGAAAAACTGGGCACGGTGCTTGTATCCAAAACCTTAGCTACTCAGAAGGTAGAGGCAGAGAATCACAATTGTGTGTCCAGCCTGCCCAAAGTTAGCAAGAACCGCTCTCACAACAAAGACACAGGCTGGCCAGATACTGTGGCTCACCCCTGTAATCTCAACTACTCAAGGACCGAGAGCCAAGGATCAAGGTTCAAAGCCAGCCCAGGCAAGCAAGTCTCTTAGACTCTTATCTCCAATGAACTAGCCAAAAGGCAAAAGTGGAGCTGTGGCTCCAGCCTTGAGCAAAAAAAAAAAAAAAGAAAGAAAAGAAAAAAAAAGCCAGCCAAGAAGGCTGGTCCTGAGTTCAAATGCCAGTACTGACAGCACGAGCCATTTGTTTGCCAAGTAGCTAAGGACACATTGCCTCTCTCTGATCAGAGGAATGAGTCAGGGGCTTCGCTCGACCCCACGGGCCTGGGAGTCATGAGAGCCTCCAGCTGTTCCTGGTCACCAGCACATGTCACCTCCTTCCTAGGACCTGTCTCTCCGTGTGACGGTGGCTGAGAGCAGCAGCGACGGCCGTGGGGACAACGTAGGCCATGTCATCATCGGGCCAGCGGCCAGCGGCATGGGGACCACACATTGGAACCAGATGCTGGCTACATTACGCAGGCCCGTGTCCATGTGGCACCCAGTTCGTCGAAACTAGCAGCCAGACTAGGCCAGGCGGGCAGCAGAGCCACTGGGGCCTGGCGCGAAGTCAGCTCTCTCCCACGTTCTCTCCATCGTCAAGCTGGAGCCGTGAATGCTGGGGGACTCCCCGTGGAGTCTCCATCCGCCATCTTGAATCCTGTCCAAACTGGAGTCCCGGAGCAGGTGTGGCCCTGCACGCAGGGACCCAGGGTTTCCTCCCACTAAGGGCCAGCTGTGGCTATGCCAGGACGCCGGGACTGCAGCAGACACTGGCACACGGGCCACTGTCTCAAAGTCCTCATGATCTCTGTCCCTTGGCTGCAGAAGGACTTGGACTCTTAGAACTGGCCAGCTCTCCCACCTTACTGTTATTGAAGACTTTTTGAAGAGCCAAGCACTGGCAGTGGGAACGTGAGCAAGACTTGAAGAAGCTGAGCTCAGCCAGGTGCCTGGAATCCTAGCCACTCAGGAGGTTGAGGTCTGAGGATTGCGGTTCAAAGCCAACCTGGGCAAGGAAAATCTATGAGACTCTTATCTCCAATAAACCGCCAGAAAACCGGAAGTGGCACTGTGGCTCAAGTGGCAGAGCGCTCGCCTTGAGCTGAACAGCTGAGAGACAGTGCCCAGGCCCAGAGTTCAAGCCCCACAACCGACCAAAAAAAAAGAAGAAGCTGAGATCCCCCTGCCCCAGGGCTACGTGACAGGGATGGGGGGAGGGAGGGAGGGAGGGAAGACTCTTGCACAAGGAAATTGTTGCACTTGGAGGGATGTGAGAGAACTCAGGGTCCTAGGCAGAGCGCATAGCCAAGTGAGGGCAGCGACATAAGCTTTCCTGCCAACAAGCCAGTACTTAGGCCACAGCAGCGGGGAACAGAGTCTCTCTTTGGGCAGAAGAAGAGCAGTAGAGACCCAGGCCCATCCAGAAGACTCAGGCCCCGTGGAAGCTCAAATTTTGCCTTCCCTGGGCCTTAACCATCACAAGAGCCAGAAATCCCAAGAGGCAGACAAGTTGTGGGATTGGATCCCTGCCAAGGGACCAACGGGACAAAGCTCTGCGAGGATTGGCTGGGAATAGACAGGCCTCAGCCAGGCCTAACTCCAGCCCTCAAGACACAGTGTCCTCCTTCAAGATCACTAAAACTGTGGCCTCAGGGACACGTGGCTTCAGCCTGATGGCTAGAGAGGGGCCAGGGGGGGGGGGGGGAGGGGGGGATGGGAAATCGGGCCCCCAGGGGGTCCTGCCTAGGAGCCAAAGGGGCTGGGCTGCATGCTTCCCTCCCGAGTTGGTCTTTAGCATCCAGTTTAGTTGGAATCAGGGTGTCAGATTTTTCTAGGTGCCACGGGATGAGGGGGTGGCCGGCAGCTGACAAAGACAATCTCAGAAAAGCAGAGCTCCCTGCCCTTCACCTTGGAGGTGGGCAGGGACGCGGCGCCTGTGTGATTAGGGGCTGGTGGAGGCGGGCTGTGCAGAGCTCGGCTCACAGGTGGGGTGAGGGGCACTCCGCTGACTCCCAGCCTTGGTCCTGGTGAGCTATGGAGACCCAAGGACTGGTCATCAGTGCACTGAGACAGGGGCCAGCACAGGCACTCAGAGAGAAGGATCACGAGACTGGTGGCCATCCTGGGACCCTTCCTGACCCCAGGCTGCCTGTCCTGTGGCCGGCACCAGGAAGTCCGCACGACCAGGGCACGTGCATGGCGGGGTGAGCCTTTGCAGCTTGAAACCTCCTCCTTCCCCTACTCCTTACCCAGAGGCTTTGCAAGAGCTGGCCCCACCTTCCCACCGTCTCCGCCCCTCGTCCTCTCATTCTAAGTGCATGAACTGTTGACTGTGTATCCAGGATGGCTGTGGTGGGGACCGAGAATGCTGACTGGGATGATTCTAGAACCAAAATAAAGCTGGGGCAGGGAGAGGACTTCCAGGGAGCCCTGCCCCATTCCGTCACCTTTGTTGCTTCTCTAAGAACCAGGATCCCAGGATTCATGGGCGACAGTGTGTACCACTGAGGCCCAGGGGTAACATCACAAGGTCCAATGCCATCAGGGTACCATCAGCTCCACAGAAGGGCTGCTGGGCCAGGCCTGACTGGAGGGTGGTGACAGGGAAACTAAGGAAGGCTTCCTGGCGATGACACTCAGCTGTCTTCAAGACCAAAAGAAGCAGGTCAGGTGGATAAAATAGAAAAAGCACCAGGTGAGCCAGGTGCCAGTGGCTCACGCCTGTAATCATAGCTACTCAGGAGGCTGAGATCTTAGGATCACAGTTCAAAGCCAGCCCGGGCAGGAAAGGCCGTGAGACTCTTATCTCCAATTAAAAAAAACCACTAGAAAACCAGAAGTGGCGCTGTGGCTCACGCAGTAGGGTGCTCGCCTTGAGCTGAAGAGTGCAGGGACCGTGCCCAAGCCCAGAGTTCAAGCTCCACAACTGACAGAAAGAAAGAAGGGCTGGAAAGGTGGCTCAGTGGTAGAGCGCTTGCCTTGCATGCCTGAGGCCCTAGGTTCGATTCCTCAGCACCACATAAGCAAAAAGAAAAAAAAAGCTGGAAGTGGTGCTGTGGCTCAAGTGGTAGAGCGCTAGCCTTGAGCTAAAAAGCTGAGGGACAGCGCCCAGGCCAAGAGTTCAGGCCCCACGACCGGACCCAAAAAACAGGAAGGAAGGAAGGAAGGGAAAGAGAAAGGGCACCAGGTGCTGGTGCTCACACCCGTAATCTTAGCTGCTCAGGAGGCAGAGATCTGAAGATCACAGTTTGAAGCCAGCCCAGGCAGAAAAGTTCATTAGACTTATCTCCAATTAACCACCAGAAAAACAGAAGTAAAAACTATGGCTGAAATGAGACAGTCTCAGCCTTAAGTGAAATAAACCAAGAGAGAATGAGACTCTGAGTTCAAGTCCCAGTATCTGCACCAAAAAAAAAAAAAAAGACAGGAATATGGGTGCTAGCGGCTCACCCTATAATCAATCCTACTTTCTCAAGATGCTGAGATCTGAGGACTGTATTTTGAAGCCAACCTGGGCAGAAAAGTCGGTGAGATGCTTCTCTCCAATGAACTTCCAAAAAATTCAGAAGTGGTAGAGCAAAAAAAGGCTCAAGGACAGTGGCCAGGCCAAGTTCAACACAGGACCAGCACGCACGCGCGCGCACGCACACACACACACACACACACACAGCCTGCATAAGCACTGAGGTGAAGCTATGAGGCACTGGGCTCCTCTGTCCATTCAGTCCAGGCTGTCCCATCCCCCAGCAAGACCAACAGAGGCGAGACAGCGAGAAAAGCAGGGCAGGTGGTGCTGGTGCTGTGGGTCCTGTACACAGGTGGTTGTGCTGTGGGTCTCTTCTGTCTAGACCTGCGTCTGCTGCTTCCTTGCTGTCTGTGTGCCACAGTCCCTCCCTTCCCAGGGCCTCTGTCCCCAATGTAGAGAATGAGAGTGGTGGACAGGGTAAACCAGTCAAAGTTGGAGCATCTCTGACTTTAGGGATTGTGTGGATGGTTCTGTAATCCAAGGCCCTGTCTGGATTGGAGGACCTGCTCCTAAGGTGCAGGACCACATATCTGAGGTTCTGTATTCTAGCATGCACACCCCAGCCCACAAATCAGGACCCCAATCCATCATCCCCAGAGCAGGAAGTCCTGGTAGAGACCAGAGAGGCCACACGGGGGCAGCAGAAAGCCAAATGGCCTCAGCCAAGGACCGAGGGGATAGTGTTGGCAGAAAAATGGGGTAGAGGGTCGGAGACTAGGGTTATGTCCTTCGAGCAGCTGGAAGGGGGGCAGTTGTCTGAGACCTCCATGATGAAGCCATGTGTTCTGTGCATTCATTTTGGCAAGCATTTATTCCCTCATTCATTTCTTCAGTTTGTTTCTCCTCCTATTTTTTTGGTGCCAGTATTGGAGCTCAAACTCAGGGCCTCATCCTGCCACTTATGTACTTAAAGCTGATACTTCACCACTTGAACCACAGCTCCCCTCCAGCTTTTTTTTTCTTTTGGTGGTTCACTGGAGATAGAGTCTCACGGGCTTGCCTGCCCAGGCTGGCCTTGAACCTCCATCCTTACACCTCAGCCTCCTGAGTAGCTAGGAGCCACCAGCATCCAGCTCTTCTTTCTTTGCTCCTTTCCTCCATTCCCCACTCTGTCCTTTTCCTTCCCTTCCCTTGTTAATCCAGCCAGGTTTCACTAGACCTAACACCCAGAACCACAACTGGTGGCTAAAGTCCAGTGATGAATCATCTGAGGTGGTTGTGACCTGGCTGGGCCTGGCCAATGCTGTTGAGCACCCTCTTCTCACCCTCCCCCCGCCCCCATCATCTGGAAGAAGGCACAACGTGGCAGAAATGCATGCGGCTTGGCTGCTGCCTCTGATCTTCTGGGGTCCTCAGGACAATAGACTCTAGGCAGGACCCATAAAGAACTGTGAGCTTGGGGCCTCCAGAAGGCTAAGTCACCCACAGGCCGGAAATCAACAGTAAAAACAACATTCAGTTCTCTGGCCAGGCAGACTGTGTGACCCAGGGCCGCCTCCACACTCCACAAATAAACCTCTGCAAAACTGTGGTCCAGAGCCCAGCCATGTCTGAGAATGAGGACATTTCCTGCCAGCCAGGGCAGGCTGTCATGGCCTAGTGACTAGGAGCCTAACTTTTGCTTGGTTGGCACTCTACCACTTGAGTCACACCTCACTTCCAGCTTTGCTTTTTTGCTCATTATTTTGGAGGCTGAATCTCACAGACTTTTTTTGTTTAGGCTGGCTTCAAACCATAGATTCAGATCCGATTCCCAAGTAGCCTGGATTACAGGCGTGAGCCACTGGTACTGACTTAGCCTGCCTTTCACAGGATACAGCATTGAGCAGCTGGTTTTGACACCCAGAGACCACATCCTGGCTCCCCTTCTTGGGGTCACACCTAGGTCCACATTTCAGTTTGGCCTTTTACTAGCTGCTAAGGTTCTACAAGAGGCTTGCGTCTCTAGGCCTTGGGTAACTCATCTAGTGGGGTACCATCCCCACTGCCTGGTGGCCCGCGCCAGCCCTACACTCACAACTCATGAATGGCGTTATTAGGACACTGTAAAGTGTGACAGCAATCCAGTGTGTCATTACAGCGATTATCTCTATAGCAACCAAGGCTTGGGCCCGCCTCTCAGCGACTCCGCCCTCATTCCAGCCCCACCTGTCTTGCCACTTGGCTGAGTGACAGCACGCGTGATGACGAGGCAGACAGCTGATTGTGGGACTCAGGGCCCCACCACACCGTGGGGCCGGAGCCACACACCCAGCCCCGATGCCAAGCCCTGCCCAGCCCTCCAGCAGTTTCGGGGAGGAAAAGGCTCCTGAAGGGTGGAGCTAGCCTGAGCTTTCCTCCACCCTAGTGAGGAGGGTCTGGCTGCAGTTAGGCACAGATGACACCCTACCTCTGAGTGAGCCCCCGCCGGCACAGCCTCCGCTCCCGGCTGCCTCCGGCCTCCTGGCACCACGGTGAAGGCCAAAAGAGGCTGAGGGTGCTGTGTCACCTGCTCAGCTGGGAATGTCATGCGCGATGAGGTCATGACTAGGTTCATGAAGCTGGTCCAAGTCCTGGATGACGCTTGTGCCTGTTGTTAAAAAGATCTCAATTCTGGCCACTTGGAGGAGCAAGGGGTGGGTGACAGGAAGTTTCCAGTTCAAGACTAGGTGGGTCTCGGGTGCCCCAAGTGCTCCACCATCTGGGCACCAGCCCTGCTGCCAACTCCCACCCTCGGTGTGTGATGCGGAGGGAAGAGGAGGGAAGGGCGGGGTGGGCACCTCACTGGCTTTGCTCTCCCCACCATACCTCTCAAGTCTGCCCTTAGCCTGGCGCCGGTGGCTCAGGCCTGTAAGCCAGCTACTCCAGAGGCTGAGATCTGAGGATCGTGGTTCAAAGCCAGCCAGGACAGAAAAGTCCGTGAGACTCTTATCTCCAATAAACCACCAGAAAACTGGAAGTGGCGCTGCGGCTCAAGTGGCAGACGCTCGCCTTGCGCTGAAGAGCTGAGGGACAGCGCCCACACGGACTCTATCTCTAAAATAACCAGTGCGGATAGCTCACTCCTGTAATCCTAGCTACCCAAGAGACCTGAGAATCACAGTTCAAACCAGGGCAGAAAAGTCAGTGAACCGGCAAAAAGTCCCAAGTGGAGCTGTGGCTCAAGTGGTAGAGTGCCAGCTTTGCGTGAAAGAGTCAAGGGACAGTGCCTGGGCCCTGAGTTCGAGCCCCGGTAGCAGCACACGCACCACACACACGTGTGCACACACTCCCATATACACCCACAGCGTGTGCGGGAGGCATGGCTCCGTGGGTAGAGCGCCAGCCAGGCAAGCCTGGGCCCTGAGTTCAAAACCCCAGGACGCGGCGCTGGCCGGGCCGGGGAGTCCCCCGGGGCCGGGCCCCCCCATGCGCCCGCGATCACTCATTCACTCACTCATTCATTCATTCAGCAAAGATCAAAGCCCCTCCTTCGGGGGGGGGGCAGGTGCGTCCTTTTCCTCCCCGTCCGCACCGGGCCCCGGCTCGGCCTTTTCCACCAGGGCCCGAACACGGAGCACCGAGCACCCGGAGCACCGAGCACCGAGCACCGCGGGCGGGGCGCCGGCCGCAGGGAAGGCGGGGCAGCCCGGCCTCCGCACCTGCGGACCCCGGCGCCCGCGCCCGCCCCCCGCCCGGCCCTCGGCCGCCCCGATCCGCCCCGATCCGCCCCGATCCACTTCCTCCCGCCGCCCCGCCCCTTCCACATTCCTGTCCCGCGGCCGCCCCGCGCCCGGCCCGCCCGCCCGGCCCCGCGCCCCCGGGATGAAGGCGGCCCAGGCCCCCGACGAGGACGCGCCGTCCGTCAAGTCCGTCAAGGTGGTCGTGGTGGGCGACGGCGGCTGCGGGAAGACGTCGCTGCTGCTGGTCTTCACCCGGGGCGACTTCCCCGAGGTGAGTGCCGCCCGCACACACCGCGCCGGGCTGCGGGAGCTGCCCCCCCCTGCCCGGGCTCGCCGCCCCCACCCCCCGCTCTGCCCTGGGACGTTTATCTATCTACAAAGGGGAGGGGGCGCATGGCACCCGCCTGGGAGAGAGGGAGGTCGTGGGGACCGAATTAGGTTACCTGGGTGCCTAGCAGGGCCTAAAGGCAACCCTTGGGAACCCAGCTTGGCCACGGAGACCGTGATCGCTTCAGCCTGACACGATTCAACTCATGTCCTTGCCACTGAATGGCTGTGTGCCCTTGGGGTAGTTCCTTACCCTCTCTGTGCCTTTGCCCAGCAAAGACTGACTGAAAGTTGGTGAACAATGATCCTTGGGAGACACCATCTCTTCTCCAGCCCGTGTCACTACAGGACACATCCGGCTCCCTACTTGGGGCAGGAGAGGATGCCAGCTCTACAGCCGGACGGCTGGGTTGGAACCCCAGTGCCCCTTGGTAACCCGCTCAGAGAGGCCCTTGGGGCGCTGAGGCAGAGTGAATGCAAGGCTGGTGGACAGCTTCTCCTGTGCCTGGTACATCCAGGCACTCTGGACCTGTTTTTCCCCTCTGGGGTTTTCTCAGCAGACACCAAGTGCCAGTGCTGGGCCCCTGGGGTTGTGTGAGGAGTGGGGTCCTAGGAGCCCATCTGTTTGCTCCTCTACCTTCCTTTCCCAGCATCCTCTGCGGTGGAGTGGGTAGAGGCTGCAGGCAGCCTGGGGTCTTCCCACCTGCCAGCCACAGGCTCTGCGGGTCACAGAGTTGAGGTCACTTCTGAACTCTGGACCTGGGCGCTGTCCCTCAGCTCTTTAGTTCAAAGCAAGCGCTCTACTACTTGAACCACAGCATCACTTCCTGTTTTCTGAGTGGTTTAAAGTCTCAGGGACTTTAAACCCGGCTGGCTTTGAACCTGATCCTCAGATCTCAGCCTCCTGAGGAGCTAGGCTTACAGACGTGAGCCACCGGCGCCCGGCTGATGTCATCTCCTTTAAAAGCATGTTTCCGGGCCCCCGTAGGTGTTGCCCGTGAGAAGCCAACCATGATGGGAAGAGTACCACAGGGGTCCAGACAGGACTTAGGTGAGCCAGCACCAAGACCTGATGTCCTAGATGGCGACTTGGTTGATGAAGAGGGGCTCTGCCAAGTTCTGAGAGGTTCCCCTGTGGAAATGGGCGCTGAGCAGTCCACACACTGGAGGGCGCTGGGGGATGGCTCTTCCCTCCTGGGGACTTGAGTTCCATGGCACAAGAGAGGCCTTTATTTTGTTTTTGTTTGTTTTGAACTATTGCCTTTTATGTAGCCCACGCTGACTGCAAACTCTTAATTTCCTGCCTCCAACGTGTGAATGCTGAGCTGCAGGTGTACAGCCGAGTCTTCTGGGTTGTTTTTGGTCTATTTGGGCCTGTACTGGGGTTTGGCCTAGCTCCAGTGTTGGCATTCTGGTGGTTAATTGGAGATGAGGACTTTTCTGCCTGGAGTTGGCTTCAGATCCTGAGCTTCACATCTCAGCCTCCTGGAGTGGCTATGATTACAGGCGTGACCCACTGACACCCAGTGGCCTCTGGTTTTTACAGATTCACAAGATTCAAGACCGAGAAAAAGAGGCTTCACACTGCAGAGGGGAAAACTGAGATCAGAAAGGTAGCCTGCAACCCAGGTGCTGGTGGCTCACACCTGTCATCCTAGCTACTCAGGAGGCTGAGATCTGAGGATCATGGTTCAAAGCCAGGCGGGACAGGAAACTCCGTGAGACTCTTATCTCCAGTAATCCACTAGAAAACAGGAAGTGGCGCTGTGGCTCAAGTGGTGGAGTGCTCCCCTTGAACTGAAGAGCTCAAGGACAGCGCCCAAGCCCAGAGTTCAAGCCCTACAACCACCAAAAAAAAAAAAAGGTAGTCTGCATGCCCAGCAGGGCTCTCTCCACAGCCCAGCGCTGTGCCCGGCCTCTTCCGCCAGGAACCAGCGGCTCCTGCCCACTGCAGAGAACAGACATCAGGCTGGAGATTTGGCAATACTGGGGTTCGAACTCAGGGCCTCCCCACTTAGTAGCCAGGCATTCTACCACTGAGCTATCCAGGAAGAAACTTCACTGGCTTTCACCAGCTGTGGCTCAAGCTCAAGCGCAGATCAGAGGGAGCAAGGTAGAGAATATGACACTAGGAGATCCTGGCCCTGCTCCCTAAGACCATTGGGAACAGGTAGCCCCTCCAGAGGTGTCCTGCCCGGAATCCCTGACACCCTCTCCTGTAATGGCCCCCTGTCCATCCTGAGGCCTGTAGGGTTGACCCATCTCTGCCTGGGCTCCCCAGAGAAGATTAGGTGCTTACTGGTCAGGTGGAAGCAGGGAGGGGACCATGGCTCTGCCCCTGGGGAAGGAAAGGTTAAAGAACCTGACCCAAGTTATGGACTAAGTCTCCAAGATCACATTTCAACGGCTAGCAGAATGGCTGTATAGCCATCCAGATGGACTAGGGACCTAGCCCCCTGCCAGGAGCTGGAACCGGGGTTGGGTCTCCTCAGGACAGGCTGATGGTTGCACTCTAGAGCCACACAGTGTCCCACCTGTGTCTCCCGGGAGCTCAGAGGCAGGCCGCCCACAGCTCAGTGCAGGAGACCCAACCACTAGCAGGTGGATGGCAAGCTAAAGGCTCAGCCAAAGGCATCAGTGCCTGCTCCTTGACAGGCTGGTCCCAGCTGGGAAGCGCCTGACCTGGGCGATCAGCTAAGTAATAAACATTCACACGGGGCCCACCTGCCAGTCTGTGAGGGGACACCTCCCCTTCCCCCTTTTTGTTTTTTGTTTTGGTCAGTCATGGAACTTGAACTCAGGGCCTAGGCACTGTTCCTGAACTTTTTCTTTCTTTTTTTTTTTTTTTTTTTTGGATCTGGTCATGGGGCCTGAACTCTGGGCCTGGGCGCTATCCCTCAGCTCTTCAGCTCAAGGCAAGTGCTCTACCACTTGAGTCACAGTGCCACTTCCGACATTTTTCTTTTTGCTTATATGGTGCTGAGGAATCGAACCCAGGGCCGCATGCATGCAAGGCAAGCAGTTTACCACTGAGCCACCTTCCCAGTCCTGTTCCTGAACCTTTTCATTCAAGGCTAGTGCTCTTATCTACCACTTTGAGACACAGCACCACTTCCAGTTTTTCTAGTGAATTGGAGACAAGAGTTGCACAGAGTGTGTCCTGGCCAGGCTGGCTTCAAACCTCCATTCTGACATCTCAGTCTCCTGCGTACCTAGGATGACAGGTGTGATCCACCAGCACGCATAACACCTTCCCCTTTGAGTGACAGGGCTGATCAAGGCCACACAGCTAGTGGGTACCAGAGCTAGAGCCTAAGCCAGAGCCATCTAAGCTAGGCACCAGTGTCTCATGCTTGTTATCCTACTCAGGAGGCTGAGATCTGAGGATCATGATCCAAGACCAGCCCGGGAAGAAAAGTCCAGGAGACTCTTATCTCCCATTAACCACTAGAAAACCACAAGGAGAACTGTGGCTCAAAGTGGTAGAGTGCTAGCCTTGAGCAAACAAGCTCAGAGACTGCACCAGGTCCTGAGTTCAAGCCCAGGATTGGCAGAAAAAAGAAAGAAGGTTGGGAATGTGGCTTAGTGGTAGAGTGCTTGCTTCCCTACTATTCATGAAGCCCTGGGGCAAAAGCTCAGGGACAGTGCCTAGGCCCTGAGTTCAAGCCCCAGGACTGGCAAAACAACAAGAAAGAGGAGAGAGAGAGAGAAGTGAATGAACATATAAATGGGCGAGGGATGATTATGTCATTTCAGGAGGGACTTTAATCTTCTCTAGCGACTTTAATCTTCTCCTTGAATCCTGGAACAGAACAAGGCCAGGGAGGGTGGGACCTGTTAGGTTTTTAAAAGAAGGTGGCCGAGTAAGAACTGCACCATGCAGGTGGTATTCAGGTAAGGGGTAGGTTTATTCAGTAGACCTGCTGGGACCAGGCAAGGTTGGCACTCCACGCCGCTGGCAAAAGAGACCAGCTGACCCGGGTTTGGCCTTATATAGGGTAGGGGGGCGGGAAGGGTGTGTCCAGGTAAAGGGAAGTAGGATCAGGTGGGAGAAAGGTGTGGCCACCTCAGATTAAGAAGTGACCTCAGCGGATGAGGATGTGACCTCTTCCAGGTGTCCCAGTTGCCTAGGTAACGCTGGCAGCTCACCTCCTGCCCCTCCCCCGCCTCACAAGCTTCCTTCCTCCTCAGGGGTACGCGCCCACGGTGTTTGAGAAGTACAGCGTCCATCTGCAAATGAAGGGCAAACCTGTCTGCCTCCACATCTGGGATACAGCAGGTGGGTGTGCTGACGTTGGGGGGAGGGGGGCTTCTGTGGGCTCCAGATGTCTGGGATAGGGTCCTGCTGGGCTTTGCACCCCAACTTCGGTCATGGGGTTTGAACTCTGGGCCTGGGCACTGTCCCTGAGCTCTTCAGCTCAAGGTGAGCACTCTACCACTTGAGCCACAGCGCCACTTCCAGTTTTCTGGTGGTTCATTGGAGATCAGAGTCTCACGGACTTTCCTGCCCAGGCTGGTTTTGAACCTCCATCCTCAGACCTCAGCCTCCTGAGTAGCTAGGATGACAGGCATGAGCCACCGACGCCCGGCTCCCAACTTCAGCTTCTCTAAAACTCCCAAGGGTCAGCTCTAGGCTAAACTCAGGGGCCCCCAGCAGCTCTCTCCCTGCTATGGGGGCTAAGTTGTCTTTCCTGGGGTTCTACTTGCCCTTCTGCCTCACCCCAAGCCCTGGGCAAAGCAGACGTGGGGAGAACAGGCCTCAGTTCCTCTAGGCTGCCCCCCGCCCAGCCTCTGCCTTGCCCCCACTCACTCCTTCTAGAACCTGGCCTCTGGTCAAGGGGTTCCCAGGCCAGGGACCACCTCCGGCAGGCAGGCTGGGTGGTGTCACCCCAAAGATTCTCCACGTGAGGGCACAGACTCAGGCCTGGTCCACAAGCCCATCTACCCCTGAAGCTAGGGGGAGTCTGAAAGGAGTCCCCCCACACACCAGGGCAAGATGACTATGACCGCCTGCGGCCCCTGTTCTACTCCAACGCCAGCGTCCTGCTCCTCTGCTTCGACGTCACCAGCCCCAACAGCTTCGAGAATGTCTTCAACCGGGTAGGTGCCGGATGAGGTGGGTACAGTGACCATATCCAGGCTCCTGTGCACCCTACCCTTGACTGCCAGTTAGCAGAGGCCGCTGCCCTCGGTGGTGTAGACCAGGAACTCTTCCATCCATACACAGGGTGGCGGAGGCCCAGAGGGTGCAGTTACTTTCTTGGGGTGAAGAACTTGATGGCATGGGTCTACCTTATGCTATTCTGGTAGCTCTTAGAATACTGCAGGGTTTGAACTCAGAGCTTCTTGCTGACTAGGCTTCTGCTGTACCTCTGAGCCATGCCTCCAGCTATTTTTTTGTTGGTTGTGGGGCCTGAACTCTGGGCCTGGGCGCTGTCCCTCAGCTCTTCAGCTCAAGGCCAGTGCTCTACCACTTGAGCCACAGCACCACTTCTGGCTTTTTCTGCTTATGTGGTGCTGAGGAATTGAACCCAGGGCCTCATGCATGCAAAGCAAGCGCTCTACCACTGAGCCACCTTCCCAGCCCTGCCATTTTTGTTTTCTTGGTGCTGGTGCTAGGGCTTGAACTCAGGGCCTGAGTGTTGTCCTTGAGCTTTTGTTTTGTTTTTTGTTCTTTTGCTCAAGGCTAGCATTCTGCCACTTGTGCCACATTGCCACTTCTGGCTTTTTGTGTGTGCTCAAGCGGAGATAAGAGTCTCACAGACTTTGCTGCCCTTTTGGGCTGGCTTTCAATCATGATCCTCACAGCTCAGCCTCCTGAGTAGCTAGGATTACAGGCGTGAGCTACCCAGCCTTTGAGTTATTTATTTTTGTATGTTTTCCCTATTTTTCAGATGAGGTCTCACTTAACCCTTGATCCTTTGGCCCACGCCTTCCTCATAGCCAGGATTCTAGGCAGGCACCATCGGAACTCCAGAACTCCAGCTCTTTCCTCAGTAACTCTCTTTGAGAATACTGAGTGACCCAGAGCTCGCTGTTTCCCAGCCTGTGCCTGCCCGCTGGCTGTCAGCAGTCTTTCAGGGTGCCTCCAAAATGGCATGTGGTCCCCAGACTGTTCACAGTGTTCCTCTGCCTGGGCTCTGGCCCCGCCCCTCACCTAGTGCGTCCAGGACCCGCAGACACACACTGTCGCGTTAGTAGTGAGGAAGGATGCTGGGACTTTTTTGTCTGGCAGCACTGGGCTATGAACACATGGTCCTGCTCTCTACCCTCTGAGCCGCATCCCTCGTCCTTTTTGCTTTTGTTTTATTTTGTTTTTCAGATGGGGTTGTTGTTGCTCATGGGGCTTGAACTTAGTCTGCCTGGGTGCTGTCCCTGAGCTTTTTCACTCTACCACTTTGAGCTACAGCCCCACTTCCACTTTTCTGGTGGTTCATTGGAGATAAGAGTCTCGTGGAGGGCTGGGAAGGTGGCTCAGTGGTAGAGCGCTTGCCTTGCATGCATAAGGCCCTGGGTTCAATTCCTTAGCACCACATAAGCAGAAAAAGCTGGAAGTGGCACTGTGGCTCAAGTGGTAGAGTGCTAGCCTTGAGCTGAAGAGCTGAGGGACAGCGCCCAGGCCCAGAGTTCAGGCCCCACGACCAGCAAAAAAAAAAAATAAGTCTCATGGACTTTCCTGCCCGGGCTGGCTTTGAACCTTGATCCTCAGATCTCAGCCTCTTGAGTAGCTAGGATTACAGGCAAGAGCCACCAGCACCTGACTGCCAACTGGTTTTTTGTTTTTTGTTGTTTGTTTTTTGTTTGTTTGTTTTGTGGTCCTGGGGCTTGATCTCTGGGCTTCAGCGCTGTCCCTGCACTCTTCAGCTCAAGGCGAGCGCTCTACCGCTTGAACCACAACGCCACTTTCAGTTTTCTGAGTGGTTTATTGGAAATAGGAGTCTCACGGATGTTCCTGCCTGCCTGGGCTGGCTGGCTTTGAACTGCAATTCTCAGATCTCAGCCTCCTGAGTAGCTAGGATTACAGGTATGAGCCACCAGTGCCCGGCCCAGCTGGCTTTTGAGAGTCTCTTTAACTCTTTTGCCCAGGTTGGCCTTGAACCACAATCTACCTGCCTGTGTTTCCCCAGTAATAAGGGTTACATGCATGAGCCACTGCACCTTGCCACAACATTAGGAACTTATACATAAGCAGGAAGATATTGAGTTTGAGGCCAGCCTGAGTGAGGGTTAACAGCCTTGTCTCAAAATTAAAATAAAAAGCTTAGCACTGGTGGTTCATGGATAATCCTAGCTATCTGGGAGGCTGAGATCTGAGGATCTTCATTCAAAGCCAGCCCAGGCAACAAAGTCTGTGAGACTCTTATCTCCAATTAACCACTAGAAAACTGAAGTGGCGCTGTGGCTCAAGAGATAGAGCACTAGCCTTGAGCTGAAGAGCTGAGGGACAGCGCCCAGGCCAAGTTCAAACCCTATGACCAAGAAAAAAAGTGCTGGGAGCATGGCTCCAGTGGTAGAGCCAGTGAGCAGCATACATCCTAGGAATGGAAAGCCACTGGCCCCCTGGCTGTGGTGCGGACCAGAATAACCTCTCCCTCCACACAGCTACGGTGACACAGGAGGGGCCTCCCTTCAATGAACCAGCAGTTAAGGTAGACAGCTGTGGCTGCCATTTTATGAGCAGATTTTTTTTGGGGGGGGGTCTGGTCGTGGGGCCTGAACTCTGGGCCTGGGCGCTGTCCCTCAGCTCTTCAGCTCAAGGCTAGCGCTCTACCACTTGAGCCACAGCGCCACTTCCAGCTTTTTCCTTTTGCTTATGTGGTGCTGAGGAATCGAACCCAGGGCTTCAGGCATGCAAGGCAAGCACTCTACCACTGAGGCACCTTCCCAGCCCAGATTTTTTTTTTTTAATGACTATTTGGGCAGGGTGCTGGTATCTCACACCTGTCATCTTAGCAACCTTGGATCGTTGAGATCTGCAGGAACATGGTTCAAAGGTAACGCAAGCAGAAAAGTCCATGAGATTCAATCTCCAAAATAATCTGCCAAAAGCAGGGCTGGGGGCCTGGGTCAAGTGGTAGAGCACCAGCTGAGCAAACAAGCTGAATGAGAGCAAGGCCCTGAGTTCTTTGCACCCTGAATAGTAGTGGTGCTGGCCGGGGCAGCAGCAGAGTGACCTTCTGAGGGCCAGAGCTCCCCATATTTCACCCCTGCCTCCCTGCCCTCTGCAGTGGTATCCTGAGGTGTCTCACTTCTGCAAGGACGTGCCCATTATCGTAGTGGGCTGCAAGACTGATCTTCGAAAGGATAAGGTGCTGGTGAACAGGCTGCGGAAAAATAGACTGGAGCCCGTGACCTACCACAGGGTAGGAAGCCTAGCCTGGGGATGGAGGGGCGGGAGGGGCACCTGCCTGGTGGGGAAGGCCTGGGGGAGGGAGGGAGGGAAGGGCCCCATGCTAGCTGGAGTGGAGAAGTGCCAGGCTGACGTGGTATCTGAGATGCTTTGGAATGTTCCACCCAGAGAAGGAAGAAGAGAGTGTGCATGCCAAAGTTAATCCTAGCCTAACTAAGCCCCCATCAGAGACAGGGAAACAGGCCCGTGGGGATGGTCCGAGACTCAATCTGTGGCCCCCTCTCTTGTTGCATGGGGGCCTGGGGTCGTTGGAAGTTAATGAATTGGTGAGTTGAAAGGCAGAGATGTGTCAGGCATGGTGGCCTGTAACCCCATTACTTGGGAGGCAGAGGGGGGAGGACTGAGTTGGAGGCCAGCCTGGGCTACAGAGGCAGAGACCAGCATGAGACAGGAAACAGCGCGAAGTGCAACAGAGTGCTGGTCAAGCCATGTACAGGAGCTGAAGATTCTCTAAAAACAGCACCACCATAGCCGGGCACCAGTGGCTCACACCTGTCATCCTAGCTACAGGAGACTGAGATCTGAGGATCGTGGCTTGAAGCCAGCCCAGGCACGAAAGTCCGTGAAACTCTTACCTCCAATTAAGCACCAAAAAAAACTGGAAGTGGAGCTGTGGCTCAAATGGTAGAGCACCAGCCTTGAGCAAAAAAGTCTCAGGGATAGTGCCTGGGCCGGAGTTCAAGCTTCAGTACAGGCGCACGCGCGCGCGCACACACACACACACACACACACGTCCCCACCTTTCACTGTTGTCCCACAGACTCCCTACATTGCTAAGAGGGCAATAGGAAGACACCCCCCATCTCCCCCCATGGCCACCCTTTTCCCTCACAGTAATCCCCTTGATGTCTCCCTGTCAGGGCCAAGAGATGGCAAGATCTGTGGGTGCCGTGGCCTACCTCGAGTGTTCCGCTCGCCTCCACGACAATGTCCACGCCATCTTCCAGGAGGCAGCCGAGGTGGCTCTGAGCAGTCGCAGTCGCAACTTGTGGAGACGCATTACCCAGAGTTTCTGCGTGGTGACCTGAGCCGCGGTCCCTGCTCTGGACTGCCCTCACTGCCCAAGAAGGAGCCTGGGGCCGACTCTGCCAAGTAGGCTGGACCCAGGCACCAGGCCGGACTTCCACAGATGAGCACTGGGAACTTAGAAAAGGGGTGCCCCAGGACCCCCAGCCCTGGAACTGTTAGCTGAGTCCCAGCACCCAGATCTGTACCATCATCCTGAGTGGCTTGTGCAGCCTGGACGGGCACCACCTGGTGGCTGCTCCCAGGGTTGCACCTGCAAGTTCTGCCAGAACCCACACTCTACCTCTTCCCCTCCTCCCTACCTGTAAGTGTAACACTAAAATGACGCCCCTTGCCATCTGTGTCCTGCCTCTTGCTTCAGAATATCGTTATATATATTCCACAGTGGGCAGGAGTTCAGCCCGCACAGGCAGTGGAAGGGGACCACTTGCATCCAGGCCTAGCTTTATTATGTTCATGACCTTAAAAAAGTTCTTCTGGACCTTAGCCTCTGCAAAACAGGATCAGAAACTACGTCATGGAGCTTTGGGATGAGTAAGAAGGTCCTGAGGGCCAATGCATGCAGAGAGCTTAGGAGGTGTCTAACACAAAAGGTATGCTCTAATTTATCCAGCCTATTAGACTTCTCCAGAGAAGCAGAACCGATAGCACGTGCACACACACACACCACAATGGAAGGTATTTAAGAAATCAGCTCATTGTTAACTGGGACTGGTAAGTCTAATTCTTGTAGGGCAGGCTGTAATTCAGGTGAGTTGAGTTGCTATTTAACATCTACAGAGCAAAGGACTGCAAACACCGGCAGAGTTTCTGGGTTTTTGAATTGAGGCAGAATTCTTTCTTTAGGAAACCTCATTCTTCTCTTAAGTTCTTCAGATGATTAGACAAAGCCCACACATGCTGTAAAGATTCTCCTGTTTTATTTAAAATCTACTGATTTAACCAGGCTTTAGTGACTCACTCCTGTAATCCTGCTTACTCAGAAGGCTGATATCTGAGGATTGTGATTTGAAGCCAGCCGGGGTAGGAAAGTCCTGGAGATTCTTATCTCCAATAAACTACTCAGAAAAAGCTGGAAGTGGTGCTGTGGCTCAAGTGGTAGTGTGCTAGCCTTGAGCATAAAAAGTCTAAGGTCAAGCCCCAGGAGTGGCAAAAAGAAGAAAAAAAGCCAGATGCTGGTGGCTCAGGCCTCAGGAGGCTGAGAACTGAGGATCACGCCAATTCAAAGCCAGTCCAGGCAGGAAAGTCCAGAAGACTTATCTCTGATCAACCAACAAAAGAGGTATGATTCAAGTGGTAAAGCACCAGCCTGGAGCAAAACAGTTTTTTTTTGTTTTGTTTTTGGGGGGTCTGGTCATGGGGCCTGAACTCTGGGCCTGGGTGCTGTCCCTCAGCTCTTCAACTCAAGGCTAGCGCTCTACCACTTGAGCCACAGCACCTCTTCCGGCTTTTTTCTTATGTGGTGCTGAGGAATCGAACCCAGGGCCTCAGGCATGCAGGGCAAGCGCTCTACCACTGAGCCACCTTCCCAGCCCTGGAGCAAAACAGTTAAGGGACAGTGTCCAGGCCCTGAGTACAAGCCCCAAAGTACTGCCACACATGCACGTGCACATACGAACACGATCTTCACTAGGATTTGGGCCTTACTGAGAACTTGGATTGTGTTTACCTTACTGTGAGAAAAGCTTGAATTTCAGCCCAGAGCACCTGGGTATGGAGTAGATTCGTGTAGCTCTGGCTACCATTTCATGGTTTGCTTCAGGTTAAGCCCTCCCACACGAGAGTTCATTCAGACCACAAAAGAAGCTGAGCCAGATGAGAGGACAAAGGAAGGAGGGGCCTCCTTTAGGAAGTGGCTCCCCCTAAGTCCTTGCAGATTTGAAGTACTACAGTGAGTGAGCTTCTTACAGAATTGGTGCCCAGGACTGTCCAACACAAGGACCCAGGCTAGCAAGCTCTATCCTGGACTTCAGTCCTAAATGCCATACTGCAAATGCCAGCTATGGACCCTGCCTTTTACCCATGTATCCGGGCCCCCCAAGGAGCTCACCACTTAGGAAGACCAGAAAGCCCCGGACAGTCTTGCAGTCTAGGTGATTCTCACACCTCACCTCCCTTCCTCCCGCTCACCATCACTATAGCGCTTGCATGGGGCCTGAGGCTGGGGGACCAGATGGTTTGCTCCCAGTCCCTGCCGGTTGTGAAGGTCAGCTGGAGGAGTCAGGCTGAGTGGCGCAGGGGAACCTCACCGAAGAGTCATGAACTTGAATGTATTGGGTTCCTGCCAAGTTGATTTCAGAGAAGGACATAGTGGGCAGAGGCAGAGGTGAAGTTCAACTAAGGACATGGGCGGGAAGGTCAGGGTCAAGGTGAAACTATTTCCTTCACTCTGTGGGTAAAGAGGAAATGGGTTAGGTCAGGGAACTGGAGGGCCCAGAAGTGTCCTCCAGTTGGGGGAGACAGACTGTCTGGCCTGGGGGGGAAACGTGGCTAGAAAGGCTCATCCTTGCCAGGGAGGTATGATTGACCTTGCAGCCCTGGCTTCTTCAAGAGAGCTCTTTAGTGTGTGCACATGCATGTGTGTGCGCATGTGTACACTAGTCCTGGGGCTCAACTCAGGACCTGACTGATGCTCTACATTTGAGCCACACCTCCACTTCTGGTTTTTTGATGGTTCATTGGAGATAAGAGTCTTCTCACAGACTTTCCTGTCCTAGCTGGCTTTGAACCATGACTTTCACGTCTCAGCCTCCTGAGTAGCTAGGATTGCAGGCATGAGCCACTGGTGCCAGGTAAGGAGGGCTTTTTTTACTTGCTTCCAGAGCTGATCACCTGTCTCCTTACTGGTATGCTAGCTCTAAGAACACAGGCTGTGTTCAGTGTAATCCCTAGTACCTCAAAAGTTCTGGGCCTCAAAATGCTCTTAAGCCCTGAGCTAAATAAATGGGAGCAAATAGGGAAGGAGTGTTGTGAAGCCAACTCGGCTGCAAGCCTTCTCCTATCTGCCTAGCATCCCCTCTTGCGCTCCCTGGCTCCAGGCTCTGGGTCTCCCCTGCCCAGGAGGAGATCTGGTATCCCCAGCTGGGAGCTAGGGCTATCCCATATTATCCAATGTCTCTCTAGGCCTTGTCCCCAGGACACCTCAGCACCACACCCAAGAGCACCGACCTCCCCCCAGACCATGTCTAGGCTCTGTTTGTTCCCTGCTAATAAAGTCTTGGTGAACAATCCTTCAGGGTCTCTCCTGTTCGGACATGTTCCCCAGGGAAGCAGGGCCCAGCCAGCTCCCTGTGCTCACAGGCCGAAACCTCCATCCTCTTCATGGGCCTCTTGACCTAGAATCCCGCCCTGTCTCCCCAGCTGGGAGGGGAAGGGCCTGGCTGTGGAGTCTTTGGACGCGACATTGGTAGCAGGAGAAGGTGGTGGGAGGGGAGGGGGGGGCGGGAACCAGGAGACCAGTTGGGCAGCTGTGTACAGACATCCAGAACAAGTTGCTACAAGTTAAGGCTTGGTGGCTTGTGGGTTGGGAAGCCTCGTGTGAGGCCTGCAGAAGGGGTGGAGACACAGAGAGTCGGGGGGGGGGGGGGGGGGGGGAATTCAACCTCTCCCCCTGGGTGAGAAATAGCAGAGGAGGCCATCCTGTTCCAGAGGCAGCCTGTGTCCCCTGTCCAGTGTGTCAGGCCCTCTCTGGTGCACTCCACAGCCATCCTGGTTGACAGAAGAGAGCACGTGGTTGGGGGGGTCCTGTGGAAAAGCACCTCCTCCCTAATTCAACACCATCCCCCCCCCCCCGCCCCCTTTCAGTTCCTCAGCCTTACAGGGGCAGGCTGAGGCCAGTCAGGGCCAAGAGCCACAAACCACAGGACCTCCACCCAGCCTTGGGGGGTGTCTGCTGGGAAGTGGGGGTAGGGGAGGGAAGCCCTGGCACCTCCTCCAGGACTGGCTACTCCTTGGCATCCCTGGGGGAGGGGGAGGCGGGGCGGGGCCCCCTGTGAGTCACGATGCACTGGGGAGGAGGTTGGTGGCTGATGAGAAACTTTTACGCCCTGCTCTTCGCTCTCTGGGGCCTCTTAGCTCCCGGGCCCATCCTGTGGAGCATGAAAAGCCACGGAGCTCAGGAAGGCATCCCGGAGCGGAGCCAATGAAGCCTGCAACCAAGCCAAGCAGCAGAGGGCTTTTTTGTTGTTGGTGGTGGTGGTCAAGGGACTTGAACTCGGGGCCTGAGTGTTGTCCCTAAGCTTTTTTGCTCAAGGCTAGTGCTCTACTCCTTGAGCCACACTTCTGGTTTTCTGGTGGTTGATTGGAGATAAAAAGTCTCCAGGAGCCGGGCGCTGGTGGCTCACGCCTGTAATCCTAGCTACTCAGGAGGCTGAGATCTGAGGATCACGGTTCAAAGCTAGCCCGGGCAGGAAAGACTGTGAGACTCCTATCTCCAACAAACCACCAGAAAACCAGAAGTGGCGCTGTAGCTCAAGCGGTAGAGTGCTCGCCTTGAGCTGAAGAGCTGAAGGATAGCGCCCAGGCCCAGAGTTCAAGCCCCACGACCGACAAAAAACAAAAAAAAAAGTCTCCAGGACTTTCCTGCCCAGGCTGGCTTCAAACCACAATCCTCAGCTCTCAGCCTCCTGAGTAGCTAGGATTACAGGCGTGAGCCACAGCACCCTGCATTGGATCCCCCAAGCTACAAACTTCTGATGAGTAAGGTTAGATCATTATTCATTTTTGTGCCAGTACTGGGATTTGAACTCAGGGCCTAGGCTCTGTTCCCTTAGCTTTTTTCACTCCAGGCTGACATTCTACTATAGTATCAGGCCGTAGACCCCCTCAAAGACCACCAGGGAACCGTCACCGATGTAAATGCATGAGAGTCGTTTATTACAACTTGAGCCAGACTCAAAACCCTTCCTGATGCAGCAGGTCCGAAATGTGAGCCCCGACTCCTTGTCCAGCAGGGTTTTATTGAGTATGCAGCAGGGGGAAGGATCATTACAACATTTGGGTTATGTGACTGGTCGGCGGTTCGCAGGTGAATCTTGTCTCAAGCTCATTGGTTAGGGGTATAATCATGTCTAGTAAGGGTAGGGGCTTTCCAGCTTAATGGCTACAGTATAGGTTAAAGTATATATAGCAAGCATGTCATTGGTAAGGGTAAGCAGGTAAGCAGGGCTAACTACAGGAATGCCCATTCATTGCTCTGTCCTGAATTGCTTCCCCTGCCCATTCATTGCTCTGTCCTGAATTGCTTCCCGATGGGGTTGGGGGTGACTGATCCAGGCTGTCTGACCTCTTGGACTGTGCTGATACTGTTACATTGTCTTGGAACAGGCGCTAACACTTATTATCCTCCAGTAAACAGATGACAGATGTTTTTCTTACTGCTGAACTTAGTTTTGGTCTCTCACTACTACAGGAGACATGACTCTACTTGTGACCTTTTGTTGGCTAATTGGAGATAGGAGCTCCTAGACGTTTCTTCCTGCTTTGGCCTCAAACTTCAATCCTCAGACCTCAGCTTCCTGAGTCACGAGGACTCACTATCAGGGCCTAGAAAGGCCTCCCTCTATAGCAGAGCAAACAGGTTCAGAGAGAACAAGAACAGGACCTAAAGCATGGAGGAGTGGGGCTGAGCACTACTCGATCGTGGAAGGGAGGAGCAGCGGTCCTCCTTGTAGACCTGGCCACAGTGTTGGACCTTGACCAGCAGAGGGCAGCAGGGATCAGGGAGAGGAGCCGCTCCCATCCTGGAGGTGGTAGGGCCTAAGTGGAGAGCTCTGTGCCCATCCCACCATGATTTTACTGAACATCATCTGAGGCCTGGGGTAGCCAAATGGCTTGGGTGTTCAGCCCATCTGGATGAATCTAGAATGTGAATTATCCTGTCCTGGAATCTGGGTCTAAGAACAGAGAGACATGAGTTTCAATCCTGATTCACCCTACTCCACTCCAGAGATTGGAGTCAAGTGTGCTGGCAGCAACAAGGGCCACAGAGATGTGGGCATTGCAGCCTGAGCCAACAAGCCCCAGGCCACACCACACTGCCTCCCTAGAGGAGTTTAAGCTTCTGGGACCCGGCTCCGGCTGCTTTTTAAAAAATGAAACGAACATTGGGCACCTACGGCTCATGCCTGTAATCTGAACTACTCAGGAAACTAAGATCGGAGTATCGAAGTGCATAATCAGCCTGGGTAGGAAAGTCCCTGAGACTGTTATCTCTAATTAACCAGCAAAAAGCTGCAAGCGCGTGTGGGGTTCAAGTAATGAAGCACCAGCCTTGAGCAAAAAAGCTAATGGACAGTGCCCAGTCCCTGAGTTCAAGCCCCAGGAGGAAGGAAGGAAGGAAGGAAGGAAGGAAAGAAGGAAGGAAGGAAGGAAGGAAGGAAGGAAGGAAGGAAGGAAGGAAGGAAGGGAAAAAGAAAGTCATTTTAACCAAAATTACCTAGCTACCAGAAGTCCTTTTTATTAGTGGTTGCCGAAAGGGAATTAGAGCCTCGGTTCTCCTTCAATCTTATTCTTATGTAAATATTCCAGGTGGGTTTCTGTTCTTTTCCAGGCCCTAATCACTTGAAGAGGTCAGTTTCTACACCCTAAAGTTAGGTGCTGGCGCCCTGGTATCCCAGTAGCTGACAGGCTAACCACAAGTTTCAGAGACCGAGATCCACCCTTCTTAGCTTACGAATTTTCAAGAATGCCCGTGAATGCCAGGTGTAACACTATGTGCTTGTAATCCCAGCACTGGGAAAACTCAGGCAGGAGGATCTGGAATTCAAAAGCCAGCCTGGGCTCTCCAAAAATAAATCCCTGTGAGCTAACGTAAGTCCCTCAGGGAGCAAGCTCACAAGTCTCGAAGGATAGTTAAGTTCCTACCTGCTGGAGGGCTTCTGGTCCTGAAAACCAGCAGCTCCCTCGAGATTCCAGGGGGAAGCCCCCAGGGAGGGGCGTTCCAGAGGTGTAAACAAATCTGGCCACACAGAAACTATAGAGATGTAAATAGCCTCTGACTGGTTCTTTCACTCCTTTCAGTTTCAAACCAAACTTTCACTACACTTTGTTCAAAGGGGTTCAATTTAGAGCCCCAGACTAGTCTCCTATCTTCTTGTCCCCGGGCTGACAGTCAGACTAGAAGATAGCCTAACCCCTCCACACCCATCCTCAACACACCCAGAGGCTTTCGAGCTACAGACTGGAGCAGCTTCCAGGTTCTCCTCAAGAGCGCTGTTTTCTCTCTTATAGACTTGTTTTCCTTAGCAGAAGAGATTCTGGCAGACCTCAAGAGCCTGCTAGAGGGCAGCGATACTGGGGGGTTAGAGGAGGGTGAGTAGGACTAGTCATACTTTATAGGCGTACAGAAATGTCATAATGAAACCTGTTATCTTCAACAAGTAATACATGCTAATAAAAGATTAAAAAAAAAACTTGCTAAGAGCCTGGCTGCGTGGCTCACGCCTGTCATCCTAGCTACTCAGGAGGCTAAGATCTGAGGATCTCGGTTCAAAGCCAGCTTGGGTAGGAAAGTCTGTGAGACTCTTTTTCTTTTTCTTTTTTCTTTCTTTTTTTTTTTTTTTCTGGTCGTGGAGCTTGAACTCTGGGCCTGGGCACTGTCCTGAGCTCTTCAGCTCAAGGCTAGCACTCTACCACTTGAGCCATAGCACCTACTTCCAGCTTTTTCTGTGTATGTGGTGCTGAGGAATCGAACCCAGGGCCTCATGCATGCAAGGCAAGTACTCTACCCCTGAGCCACATTCCCATCCCCAGTCTGTGAGACTCTTATCTCCAACTAACCACCAGAAAACTAGAAGTGGCACTTTGGCTCCAGTGGTAAGAGTGCTCGCCTGGAGCTGAAGAGCTCAGGGACAGTGCCCAGGCCCAGAGTTCAAGCCCCATGACCAACAACAACAACAACAAAAAGTTACTAGATGGATGCTTGTAGGCCAATCAGTGAGAACCAAGGGAAGCAAAAACCAAGTTTACCCCACCCTCTCCTCCAAAGCTACTCCAAAATAATTGTCTCTGGTGACACCATGGCTTAGAGCCTGTCCTGCGGGGGAGGGGGGCACTGCTGGAGCTTGGAGGGAAGATGGGGCCATGTACCTCATGAGCTAAGCTAGAATTCGAGTGATCCCCCCCTCTGACATCTGCCCATGGCTGCAACAACTACCTACCCGCCAACTCATCCAGCTGTGACCTCTGAGGAGAGGACGCCGGGGCACTGGTGGGGGCTATAGCTCTAAAGCAGTATGACTGCAGTTCAACAAACTTGTCTCAGGCCCACCTTTGCAGAATAGCATGTCAAACCTGAAATACGCAATCCTGAGTTTTCTCCAAAACAGCCTGCAGCCAGGCACTGGTAAACTCATGCCTGTAATCCTAGCTCCTCGGGAGGCTACGAAGCTCAAAGCCAAGCCAGGGCAGGAAAGTCCTTGAGACTTCTCTCCAGTTAACCACCAGAAGTGGGGCTCAAAGTGATAGAGTGCTAGCCTTGAGCTGAAGAGCTGAGGGACAGTGCCCAGGCCCAGAGTTCAAGCCCCAGGACAGACCAAAAAAAAAAAGCCTGTAAAGAAAAAGTCACTAAAGGCTTTTCTCCAGAACTGATGACTCTTTTCTTCAGTCCTTGCACACTGTCCTGGTCTTCCCAGAGTCCCGCCCCCCTGTAATCCACTGCTGTCTGGAGATGTGGCGCTCTGCCATGGTACTCATGCCAGGCCACTAACTACACAGGTGTGCGAAACCAGCAAGCTAGCAAGCTCTAGATGCAGCCTGAAACCAAGACAGATGATAGCTGGCACAAGAATGAGCCTGTGGAAGACTGTTCCGCCCCATCTCCCAAGGTTCCCCAGCCGGAGCCAGCCCTAGTGGCCCATGTTAGTCACTTCCCAGACAACCCTGTCTACAGGGTCCATCAGCTGGATCTTTCTAAGCCGCTAGCAGTGGGACCACAGAGCTCTCTGGCTTTTTTCCTTCACGGATTCTTTTTTTTTTTTTTTTTTTCTTTTTGCTTATGTGGTGCTGAGGAATCGAACCCAGGGCCTCAGGCATGCAAGGCAAGCGCTCTACCACTGAGCCACCTTCCCAGCCCCTCCTTCACGGATTCTTTTCCTTCCTTGTCTTACTCTCCACTTCCTATCAGCGTTTCCAAGGATCACTTCCTCACTATGACAGTCTTCAACGTAGGGTGGCTTGCTGGGGAAGGGATAGCTAACTTTATAGGAGTGTGGAAGTGATCAGAACCCAAACTTTGGGTTTTGGTTGTTTTTTCCCTGGGATGGCCATATGGCATGAGAGTGTCCTGTGATTTGAGGCAGCAGCAATGAGCTACAGCTTTGTCACTCAGCCACCAGGGTGGACAAATCTGTGGCGTTCAGTAAGATGGATGCATCCAGTGTGTTCTTTCTTGTGCCAATACTGAGGACTGAACTCAGAACTTGGTACGTAAGCCAGGCCTGATAGCTCACACCTGTAATCCTAGCTACTCAGGAGGCTGAGATCTGAGGATCTGGTTCAAAGCCAGCTTGGGCAGAAAAGCCCATGAGACTCTTATCTCCAATAAACCACTCAGAGAACTAGACATGGCGCAGTGGCTCCAGTGGTAGAGAGTTAGCCTTGAGCTGAAGAGCTGAGGGACAGCGCCCAGGCCCAGAGTTCAAACCCTAGGACAACAACAAAAAAATAGCTTGGTAAGTTTTTTCCTTCAAGGCTGATATCCTACCAAATGAGCCACAGCCTCATTTCTGACTTTTTTAGTGGTTAACTTTTTTTTTTTTTTTCAGGTCAGTGGTGGGGCTTGAACTCTGGGCCTGGGTGCTGTCCCTCAGCTCTTCAGCTCAAGGCCAGCAATCTACCAATTGAGCCACAGTGCCACTTCCTGTTTACTGAGTAGTTTATTGGAGATAAAGAGTCTCACAGCCTTTCCTGCCCAAGCTGACTTTGAACTGCGATCCTCAGATCTCAGCCTCCTGAGTAGCTAGGCTTACAGGCGTGAGTCACCATGCCCAGCTTTGGTGGGTAACTAGAGAAAGTCTCAAAGACTTTCTTTCCCAGGCTGGCTTTAAACTGCAATCCTCAGGTCTCAGCCTCCAGAGCAGCTAGGAGGACAGATAGGTATGAGTCTCTGGGGAGCCTGGCGGGTATTATCGGTTTTTACAGCTTTTGGACGTGGTCAGTGACCAATTTTTTCCAATTCTGATCTCTGAACTCAGCACCAGCTCCTTCTCCCCAGGCTCTCCTCTTTTTCCTCCAGCTCCACTCTACTGGCTGATCATCCCTAGACAACTCAATAGTCTTCATCCTGGCCCTTTTATCTGTTAATTCCTGTTCTAATCCTTGCTTGGATATAATACACCTTCTGACAAAGTCTACCTCCCAAGAGCTGCTTTCCCAAATTCCACCTCTTCCCCAGCACACCGCCAAATCTGTGCCCTCTGGCCACTACCTGTGAATGTATGTTTTCTAGCACTCACTGAGAAAGGAAGTGGCGATTTCTATTGCTTAATTCCAGACTCACAGGAGGAAACAAGCACAGGGCAAGGAAACTGACTCCACTGAAGGAAGAAAAAGATATGCTCACCGCAGACTTGAAAACACTTGAGAAAGCCACCTATTGGTGGCTCATGCTTATAATCCTAACTACTCAGGAGGCTGAGATCTGAAGATTGCAGTGCAAAGTCAGTCCAGGCAGGACAGTCTGTGAGACTTCTTATCTCCAATGAACCACCAGAAAACCAGAAGTGGCGCTGTGGTTCAAAGTGGTAGAGCACTACCCTTGAGCAAAAGAGTTCAGGAACAGTGCCCAGATCCTGAGTTCAAGACCCATGACTCACAAAATAAACAAGTAGATAAATAAGTAAAATGAGAGCTGGATATGGTGACATACGTCTGTAATCTCAGCACCCAGGAAGCTGAGGTGAGAGCATTGTAAGTTCAAGGCTAGTCTAGGCTCCAGGAGACCTTGCTTTGAAAAGAACAAAAAAGGAAGAAAAAAATAAGACACTAGGTACCAGTGGTCCATGTAATCCTAGCTACTCAGGAGGCTGAGATTTGAGGATCTCAAGTCAAAGCCAACCCAAGCAGGGGTCTGTGAGATTCTGTAGCTTGAACTCAGGGCCTGGGCACTCTCCCTGAGCTTTTGCTCAAGGCTAGCACTCTACCACTTGAGCCACAGCACCACTTCTGGCTTTATCTGTTTATGTGGTACTGAGGAATCGATCCCAGGGCAAGCACTCTACCACTAAGCCACATTCCCAACCCTGTGAGATTCTTTTTTTTTTTTGGGGGGGGGGGTGGGGGGGTCCGGTCGTGGGGCCTGAACTCTGGGCCTGGGCGCTGTCCCTCAGCTCTTTAGCTCAAGGCTAGTGCTCTACCAATTGAGCCACAGCGCTACTTCTGGCTTTTTTCTTTTTGCTTATGTGGTGCTGAGGAATCGAACCCAGGGCCTTGAGCATGCAAGGCAAGCGCTCTACCACTGAGCCACCTTCCCAGCCCTGTGAGATTCTTATCTCCAGTTAACCACCAGAAAACTGGAAGCAGAGATGTGGCTCAAAGTGGTAGAGCGCTAGCAGCCCAGTCCCAGAGTTCAAGCCCTAGGACCTCCCCTTTCCCCCAAAAACAATGCCAGAAGTAAAGCTTTGGCTCAAGCAATAGAGCACTAGTCTTCAGTATAACTCAGGGACAGCACTCACACTATGAATTCAAGCCCCAGGACCAGCAAGCAAACCAACAAAAAATGCAAAACAAGTCACTAGAAAGCATGTGGTAAGCGGCAGTTGATGAGGAGGGTTGAGTGCTATAGGAACGCACAGTAGCCTGGAGTACAGGCAGAAGAAGGAACAGGAAAGAGACAGCCTGGCTCAAAGTTGTTGGAAGTTTCAGGGGAAAGCCAAAGAGACTCTCCCTCAATGAGGTAGGCAGCTGGACAGGTGGCAGAAGGTCAGGGCATGGGGTTATGGATTACCTAGGACTTCAAAGGAGAGCACACAGGCAGCAGTGGGACAGTCACAGGCCGAGCCCGAGGAAGACAAGAACTCCCAATTATGAATCATCCAGGACCAGAGGGAGGCCTGCTTTGCCTCTAAGTCTTCCTGGGGGGGGGGGGGGGGGATACCTGTGGGCAGTGTCTTCGCTTCTTGGCGAAAGTCCCCAGATATCGTAATGGTTCCAGCCAAGGAGTGGCCAGCCTCCTCTTCCCTCTCTTCATGCAGCTTTGTCTTCCTGCCACTATGATCATTCTTTCAAAACTGTAATGATCATTCTTTCTCAACTGTACTGTTTCATACGCTCTTCTTATTCAATCAGGTACTGGGCTCTTTTTTTATTTTTATTTTTTGCCAGTCCTAGGGCTTGAACTCAGGACCTAGGCCCTGTCCCTGAGCTTTTTTTGCTCAAGGCTATTACTCTACCACATGAACCACAGTGCCACTTCTGGATTTTTCTGTTGATGTGGTACTGAGGAATCGAACCCACGGCTTCATGCATGCTAGGCAAGTACCCTACCACTAAGCCACATTCCCAGCAGGTACTGGATTCTTTTTTTTTTTTTTTGTCGGTCGTGGGGCTTGAACTCTGGGCCTGGGCACTGTCCCTCAGCATTTCAGCTCAAGGCGAGCACTCTACCACTTGAGTTACAGCGCCACTTCCGGTTTTCTGAGTGGTTTATTGGCGATAGGAGTCTCACGGTCTCTCCTGCCCGGGCTGGCTTTGAATCGAGATCCTCAGATCTCAGCCTCCTGAGTAGCTAGGATTACAGGCGTGAGCCACCAGCGCCCGGCAGGTACTGGATTCTTACAATGGGCTGGGCCTAGTTGTTGTCTCTGCAGCCTTGGGCCTGCTTATCTGCCTGCCTTCTTTCCTTCCTCTTTTCCTGCTCAGGCTGGATTTAAACCATCACTAGGATTACAGTTATGAGCAACCTACACCTGCTGTTCCCCTCCAGCTGAACCCAGAATACATCAGGGACAGGAAATGTACTTCTCCCTTTGTCTCCAAAGTAACTAGTAATATTTATTTTTTCTGGTTGTGGGGCTTGAACTCTGGGCCTGGGTGCTATCCCCCAGCTCTTCAACTCAAGGCAAGCATTCTACCACTTGAGCCACAGCACCACTTCCAGTTTTCTGGTGGTTTATTGGAGATGAGAGTCTCATGGACTTTCCTGCCTGGGCTGGCTTTGAACTGTGATCCTCAGATCTCAGCCTCCTGACTAGCTAGGATTACAGGCGTGAGCCACTGGTGCCCGGATGTAACCAGTAATATTTTTTTTTTTTTGTCGGTCGTGGGGCTTGAACTCTGGGCCTGGGCGCTGTCCCTCAGCTCTTCAGCTCAAGGCGAGCGCTCTACCACTTGAGCTACAGCGCCACTTCCGGTTTTCTGGTGGTTTATTGGAGATAGGAGTCTCACGGCCTTTCCTGCCCGGGCTGGCTTTGAACCGCGATCCTCGGATCTCAGCCTCCTGAGTAGCTAGGATTACAGGCGTGAGCCACCAGCGCCCGGCTAACCAGTAATATTTTTAAGTCAGCTCAACCATTCTTCCTCATGAAGACTTTCCTGAGCATACATATCTCCCCCACAGCAGAGATTGCCCCTCCTACCTTTGTGCCTTCATAATCCACTGTGAGACCTGATGTCCCTCATGGTACCCAATCCTAGTTTACATCAGATGCCCACACAGTTATTATTGGACACGCCCATTTATTTCCCAGAGGTCTTGAGAGACTAAATGGTTTAGTCACTTGACTTGTCCCTGTCAATGGGGCCTTGTGTCATTCATATTGCACCTCCAGGGGCAAGCACAATTTCCCCCACAGGCTTGGTTCTCTTTCTAGCAAGTGAGTAACAAAGCATTTGATTTAATAGTGAGAAAATGCCATAAATTTGCATAACAAAAGGAAGTACATTGGACCACACCAGAAAATTATCATGGTTTCTGGTTACAGTTTCATTACAAAGCTAACAAGACTTTAGCCAAAGATGCTTGGTATCTTTGGGCCCCACATTGTCAGTTGATTTTGTTGTTGGTGGTGGTGGTATAGGTCCTGGGGCTTGAACTCAGGGACTGAGTGTTTTTTGCTCAAGGCTAGCACTCTACCACTTTAAGCCACTGCTCCACTTCTGGTTTTGCAGTGGTTAATTGGAGATAAGAGTCTCACGGATTTTCCTGCCTGGGCTAGCTTTGAACCATAATCCTCAAATCTCAGCCTTCTGAGTAGCTAGGAAGACAGGCATGAACCACCAATGCTGGGCCTAGGTTGTCAGCTTTTATTTTTTATTTATTTATTTATTTATTTTGTTGGTCTTGGGGCTTGAACTCTGGGCATGGGCGCTGTCCCTCAGCTCTTCAGCTCAAGGCGAGCGCTCTACCACTTTGAGCTACAGCGCCACTTCCGGTTTTCTGGTGGTTTATTGGAGATAGGAGTCTCATGTTCTCTCCTGCCCGGGCTGGCTTTGAACCGCGATCCTCAGCCTCCTGAGTAGCTAGGATTACAGGTGTGAGCCACCAGCGCCCGGCGGTTGTCAGCTTTTAAATGAGCAGGCTGGGTTAAATGACCTCTGAACTCCATGCCAGCTCTAAGATTCTGGGAATCAGAGCTGATAAATCTAACAGATCCAGAGCTAATAAACCTATCACTTTAATAGATGAAGACTTAACAGACACTCTTTGGAAGAAGTTAGTGTAGGATCATAAAGTTTACAATAGTGTTATTAAAGCTCCTTCTAAAGCTGGACAGAATCGTTTTCCATCTCCCTTTTCTAACTATCAAGCTGTCGTTTGTCTCTGATTAATATGTAGGCTGGAATTTTCAAAGTGGCCGGTCTTTGTTTTTGCCTTTCTCTCTAGTTAAACTATATGCTCCTTAATGGCCAATCTGTATCATATGTTTTAAATGTTGAGGACCTAGCAGGTAGAAATTAGGAAGTATTTTGTGGCTGATGATAATGGTCATTAGAGATCAATCAAGTGGGAGATACTGGCTAATGGGTTTAATAGAGATACACGAAAATACAGCAGTGAAAATTAGGGGCCTTGTTCTACTACCAATAGCATTGAAATTAGATGCCTGTGAATTGAAGAACATCTGAAATACACATATAGGGAGAAATATGGATTTGGAAAAAGAAGCTGCTACAGATTCTACATCTTCTATAAAGTTGGAATGGTGAATCCTTCTTCTTAGGCACTAGGCCTGATACCTGTTGGGAGTCATGGAACTTAAAAGCTCTTCAGGACAAGGGCTTGAACTCAAGGACCTAAGCTCTCAGCTTGTTTTGCTCAAGGCTGTTGTTCTACCACTTGAGCCAAACCTCAACTTCCAGCTTTTTATTTTATTTTTATTTTTATTTTTGTCGGTCGTGGGCCTGAACTCTGGGCTGGGCGCTGTCCCTCAGCTCTTTAGCTCAAGGCGAGGCTCTACCACTTGAGCCACAGTATCATTTCCAACTTTTTCTGCTTATGTGGTACTGAGGAATAGAACCCAGGGCCTCTTGCATGCAAGGCAAGCACTCTACCACTGAGCCACCTTCCCAGCCCAACTTCCAGCTTTTTGCTAACTAACAGCAAACTGGAGATAAGAATCTTCAAATGGTGCTGGGACAGTGGCTTAGTGGTAGAGTGCTTGCCTGACATGCATGAAGCCCTGGGTTTGAGCATCAGTACCACATAAACAGAAAAAGCCAAAAGTGGCGATATGGTTCAAGTGGTTGAACAAAAAAGCTCAGGAGCTGGAGTTGGTGGCTCACACCTGTAATCCTAACTACTCAGGAGGCTGAGATCTGAGGATCATAGTTCAAAGCCAGCTCAGGCAGGAAACTCCATGAGACTCTTATCTCCAATAAACCACTCAGAAAACCAGAAGTGGTGCTGCGGCTCACGTGGTAGAGCAGAATGCTAGCCTTGAGTTGAAGAACACAGGGACAGTGCCCAGGCCCTGAGTTCAAGCCCCAGGACTAGCACAAAAAAAAAAAAAAATCTTCAAACTGATTCTCAGAGCTAAGATTAAAGGTATGAGCTACAAGTGCCTGGCTGGAACCATATTCTGTTAGCCTGTTTTTATGAAAGCAAGGGCTTTGGTGGTACTGGGAACTGAACCCAGGGTTTTGCACATGCTTGGCAAGTATTCTACCACTAAGTTATACACTGAGCCCTCTTTTTATTTTGAAGTAGAGGCTTGCTAAGTTACTCAGGCTAACCTCGAACTTCTGATTCTCGTGCTTCCGCCTCCATAGTAGATGGATTACAATAATGTGCTATTATTCCTGGGACTTTTCTAACAAAGTATGGCACACAAAATACTACCTGTGTAATAAATTGAAGTACAAAATGCTGCGCAATAGAAAATATCAATGCTTAGGTAAAGCATCAATGTTTACTCACAAGCATATGTATGAGAAACACAGATGAGTAAATCTTGTAATCAGCCCCCCAAATAGAGTAAATATATCAATACAGTCTCCTTCCTTCCTTCCTTCCTTCCTTCCTTCCTTCCTTCCTTCCTTCCTTCCTTCCTTCCTTCCTTCTTTCCAAGCCCCAATAGTCCTGGGGCTTGAACTCAGAGCCTAGGCACTACCCCTGAGCTTTTGTGCTCAAGGCTAGTGCTCTACCACATGAGCCACAGCTCTGCTTCTGGTTTTATGGTGGTTATTCAGAGATAAGAGTCTCAAGAAAGCTGGACACTGATGGCTCATGCCTGTCACCCTAGCTATTCAGGAGGCCTTGATTTGAGGATCACAGTTCAAAGCCAGCCTGAGCAGGAAAGTCTGTGAGACATTTATGTCCAATTAACCACCTAAAAACCAGAAGTAGTGCTGTGGTTCAAAGTGGTAAGAGTGATAGCCTTGAGCAAAAAAGCTCAGAAACAGGGGGCTGGGAAGGTGGCTCAGTGGTAGAACGCTTGCCTTGCATGCATGAGGCCCTGGATTCAATTCCCCAGCACCACATCAGCAAAAAGAAAAAAAGCCGGAAGTGGCACTGTGGCTCAACTGGTAGAGTGCTAGCCTTGAGCTGAAGAGCTGAGGGATAGCGCCCAGGCCCAGAGTTCAGGCCCCAAGACCAGACCCCCCCCCCAAAAAGAAACAAAAACTCAGAAACAGAACCCAGGCCCTGAGTTCAAGCCCCATGACTGATAAAAAGAAAAAAAAAAAGTAAAAGAAAATAAGAGTCTCACAGGGACTTTTCTGGCTGGGTTGGCTTTGAACCTCATTCCTTTGATCTCAGCTTCCTGAGTAGTTAAAATTACTGGTGTGAGCCACCAGTGCCCGGCTAGGCTCCTAATCTACCTACCTTCCTTTCCTTCCTTCCTTCCTTCCTCTCACTTTCTTTCTGTCTCTTTTCTTTCTCTCTCCCTCCTTCCCCCCTTCCTCCCCCTTCCTTTCTCTCCCCCCTCTCTCCCTTCTTCTCTCTCTCACCTCATTCATTCTCTTTCTTTCTGTCTGTCTTTCTTTCTTTTTTAATTTTTTATATTGTGAAAATACTGTACAGAGGGGTTACAATTACATGAGCAAGATAGTGAGTACATTTCCTATCAAGCATTGTAGCCTCCTCCTTTGTTTACTCTTCCCATCCCTTCCCATCCTCCCTCCCCCCCACCCAATCCTCCCCCCCCCCCCCCCCCCGCCCCAAGTTGTAAAGTTCGTTTTCCACATGACAACTTGTACTTCTCATTGCAACAGGTCCACCTGTATCCTTATTTCTGTCTTTCTTTCTTTTTTTTTTTTTTTTTTGTCGGTCGTGGGGCTTGAACTCTGGGCCTGGGCGCTGTCCTTCAGCTCTTCAGCTCAAGGCAAGCGCTCTACCACTTGAGCCACAGCACCACTTCCGGCTTTTTTCTTTTTGCTTATGTGGTGCTGAGGAATCGAATCCAGGGCCTCATGCATGCAAGGCAAGCACTCTACCACTGAGCCACCTTCCCAGCCCTCAAGTGTATAATTTTTAAGTGAGAATCTTCTTCTCAAAACAATCCTTGCAGACATCTTGCAAGTCCATAAGACAGTTATCTCTAATTAAACCAGCAAAAAGCTAGTAGCTGAGCTGTGGCTCAATTGGTAGAGTGTACTCTTGACTGACAAAGCTAAGGGAACATAGCCCAGGCCTCAGTTCAAGCCCCAGTGCCAGCACACACACCCCACACACAGCTTGCTAAAAAAGCTTGCTAAAACTGGGAGAGAGCGAGGGAAGGAATGACAATGTCCAAAAAGGAGCGCGCTCTTTACCTCACGTGCGTAATTGTAACTTCTCTGTACGTCACTTTTATAATATCCATAAAAAATTTTAAATTAAAAACTAAAAGAAGCTTGCTAAATATTTAAACTCTGAAACATATTAAGTCTTATTACTTCTCAGCCTTTTGGCTAAGCTCAAGTGAAATGCACTGAATCTTCATTTTCTTTCTGACTAAATCTATTTTTCCACTCTTTGTGGTACTGTAAGACAATTGAAGGTGAGATTTTCATGCCGCCATTTTTGCAATTACATTTGATTTGTCACAGCTTTGAGTTCATGTTTGGATTTGGTCATAATGCATCTGTTTCTACTATTGATCTAATTACCTTATTGGTGAGTTGTCTATGCTTCACTACCTTTCTATTCCTGCATGATTTTATTGATATAAGAAATATAGAGAGCTGGGAATGTGGCTTAATAGTAGAGTGCTTGTCTAGCATGCATGAAGCCCTGGGTTTAATTCTTCAGTACCACATACACAGAAAAAGCTGCTGGAAAAGTGGCACTGTGGCTCAAGTGGTAGAGTTCTAGCCTTGAGCAAAAAGAGCTCAGGGACAGTGCTCCAGGTCCTGAGCTCAAGCTCCAGAACTGGCAGAAAGAAAAGAAAGAAAGAGAGAGAAAGAGAGAATGAGAGAAAGAGAGAGAAAGAAAGAAAAGAAAGAAAGACAGCCGGGCACTGGTGGCTCACGCCTGTCATCTTAGCTACTCAGGAAGCTGAGATCTGAGGATCACAGTTCAAAGCCAGCGCAAGCAGGAAAGTCCAGGAGACTCTTATCTCCAATGAACCACCAGAAAACTGGAAATGGGGCTGTGGCATAAGTGGTAGAGCGCTCGCCTTGAGCTGAATATCTCAGGAACAGTGCCCAGGCCCAAAGTTCAAGCCCCATGACTGACCAAAAAAAAAAAAGAAAGAAAGAATGAAAGAACTGGCAAAAAGTAGGCTATTCCTTGTCCCTGAGATGATGGTGATCCTTGATTCCATTGCCATTACACATCTGTCTTTCCTGCCAGAACATCTCTCCCATATATAGATACAATGAAGTTTTGTCTAAGACTCTATGAACATTAAGAACAACCTTAAAAAATATCCTATAGTGGCTCAGTCTCTACTTTGCTAGTCATTGTGTCAGCCATTCTTACCTCAGCTGTAAATTTATTTTATTTCATTATTTATTTATTTACTTTGTCAGTTGTGGGGTTTGAACTCTGGGCCTGGGCACTGTCCCTCAGCTCTTCAGCTCAAGCACTGTTCCACTTGAGCCATAGCACCACTTCCAGTTTTCTGGAGGTTTACTGGAGATAAGAGTCTCACATCTCACAGACTTTCCTGCCAGGGCTGGCTTTGAACCGTGATCCTCAGATCTCAGCCTCCTGAGTAGCTAGGATTACAAGTATAAACCTTTCCCCCCCCCTCCCCTGCCATGCCTAGCCTCAGCTGGAAATGTAAAGGAAACCCAGCCTAGATTCCTGCCAGAGTCAGCCCTTCGTTCTACTTGTGAATTCCGTATCATCTTGAAATTAAACCAACTGATTTTTTAAAAAATTACACATTTGGTCCTGGCACTAGTGGCTCATACCTGTAATCCTTACTACTCAAGAGGCTGAGATCTGAGCATCATGATTGGAAGCCAAATCAGGCAGGAAAATCCTGAGCCTCTTACCTCCAATTAATCACCAAAAAAAGCTGAAAATAGAGCTGTTATTCAAGGAGTAGAGTGCCAGCCTCATGCACAAAACCTAACAGATAGATCCCAAGCCCTGAATTCAAGCCCCAGTATGGTCACAAAATAAATTACTCACTTAGAATATAATAAAGAGAATAATTAAAGAGGCATTCTAGAGGAAGTGGACTGGAGATACTAGGTCTCTGCTATCATATCAAAAGCTGTGTTCTGAAGTCATAGCCTAAAGTTGGAGGCAGGGGAGAGAAGCTGAGCCGAAAGACTGGTGCATAAGAGAAGCTAAAATAAGAGTAAAGAAGTTCTTTCTTTCTTTTTTTTTTGTCTGAGATCCGGACTTGAACTCACTGTCTGATGCTTGCTTTCACTCATTGGCTGGTGCTCTACTACCTGAGCCATGCTGCGAACTCCACAGTGAACAATTTAGCCTAAGGTGAACACGTTCACTTCCTGGCCTGGTTTGTAGCTGCAGGAGCTAGTTGCTTGCACATCTACTCCAGTTGCATAGACAGCAAAGGAGCCTTTTCCCTGGAGGAATGATTGCATCAGCCCTCTGCCCTAGAAAGTACGTGCCTCTCCTCCTCTGTACATGTCGGTGCAGCCCTCACCCTCCTCCATCCTCACAAGAATCCCTGCATGCCTTTATCCATTTTGTTCACTATGCATGAATGAATGAGCGCTTGTTCTGCCTGGCACAGTTATAGACATGAGGGACACATTAAAAAAACAAAACAACAAAACTTCCTGCCCCAAGGGACTTATCCAAGTGCAATGCAGGTCCAGTTCTGACCATCTATATTATCTCCCAGTGATTCTGTAAGTCTGTCACAGTGTCATGGTGCCATCACTATGATATGAGGTCTTCAAGGGGAAAAAGCAAGTTTCTGCTTAAGCAGAACAGAGGCATAAGTTGAAGGCCAGCCTGGGCTACCTCTAAGATCATCTCTCTCACTCTCTCTCTCTCTCTCTCTCTCACACACACACACACACACACACACACACACACACACACACACAAAATGAAATAAAAATAGCAGGGTTCCTATTCAGGAGACTGGGATCTGGGGATGACAGTTCCAAGCCAGCCCAGGGATAGGGATGACAAATCTTAAGAGACACTTATCTCCAAGGAACAGGTAAAATGCTGGGAATGGAGGTATGGCTTAAATAGCAGAGCTCCAGCCTTGAGCAAATAAAGCTAAGGAAGATCGCCAAGTCCTGAGTTCAACCCCCAGTATTGACACATTAAAAAAAATAAAGTTCCTGAAAGTGCCTTCCTTTCTGCATCTAACCACTTAATTTAGTGTTGAGCACTCAGTATTCATACTAAAATCCTTTTTTGTTTTTGTTTTTGGTCGGTCCTGGGGCTTGAACTCTGGACCTGGATGCTGTCCTTTAGCTTTTTAGCTCAAGGCAAGGGCTCTACCACCTGAGCCACGGCACTACTTCCGTTGTTTTTTTTTTTTTTCTGTAGTGGTTAACTGAAGATAAGAGTCTCACAGACTTTCCTACCCTGTCTTGGCTTTGAACTGTGATCCTCAGATCTCAGCCTCCTGAGTAGCTAGGATGACAGGCGTGAGCCACGGGTGTCCAGCTCTCATAAAGATTTTGTTATAAAGATAGAGTTAGGGGTTAGCTCAGTGATAGAGTAGTTGCCCTTAGGAAATTTGTTCCTCTCTACTGAAAAAAAATGTTGTTAAAAAGATAGATTGTGTGTTAAATGTGCTTACCACAGATGAAAAAAATTAATTAGAACCAGCAATCCTTTTTCAAAATATTGTCTTTTAGGGACACTCATGCCTTTAGTCCATTTGACTCTGCAACAATCCTAGGAAGAAATAGGACAAGAGTCACTGTTTTATTAAAGAGAACTGAGTTTCTGATGGGCTAGCAGACTGGGCTAACAGTGCAAAGCTGGTAAGCACCCTTTTTATTTATTTATTTATTTATTGTCGGCCATGGGGCCTGAACTCTGGGCCTGGGCACTGTCCCTCAGTTCTTCAGCTCAAGGCTAGTGCTCTACCACTTGAGCCACAGGACCACTTCTGGCTTTTTCTGTTTATGTGGTGCTGAGGAATCGAACCCAGGGCCTTGTGCATGCAAGGCAAGCGCTCTACCACTGAGCCACCTTCCCAGCCCTCAGGCACCCCTTTTAAAACAGCTGGAGGAGCCTCTGCATGAAGCTGACCAAAGGAGGTGAGTGCCCCTGAACAGAATCAAAAACCTGATTTGTGAGGATCTCAGCACAGGTCTGAGCGCTTAGACAAGTGGCCCTTTGGGGTTATGGCTGGAGCATCCAACAACTACCTTCACCCACTGGAGCTAGCTAACAAGCACAAGATTGAAAACAGACTCAGAAACCCCAGGATCCTAGAAACTTCCTCCTAGCAAGTTGAGGCCTGGGGCTCTGTGTATCTTTCAGTGCCAGTCTGTTGCAGGGCAGGAAGTCCCACCTGCCTTTCAGAAATGAGAAGGGAGGGGTATGGCCTGCCCTCAAAGCAAAGCTAAGGCTGCTGAGAGAACAGGTGGATCTCACCTGCTGCTGGCAGCTGCCTCAACAGCCAGTCAGCTCACAACTCAGGAGAGGCAGGTCTGCACAAGGGAGGCAGGGAGAGATGGCAGGGGAGAGGCGCTGGCCAGGGAAGGCTGAGGCCTAGGGTCCCAGGGGAAAAGTACAATCACATTCTGTGGAATCTACAAGAATCTCATAGGCTATTCATGTGCAACCTCTAGGCGGTTTCTGGTGTGTCTAGCTTCTTTCTTCTCTGAGACCTTTGCTTGACTTCCAGAAAACATGCCTTGTTTTTTTTTTTTTTTTGTTGTTGTTGTTGTTGTTTGTGGGGCTTGAACTCTGGGCCTGCACGCTGTCCTTCAGCTCTTTAGCTCAAGGCAAGAACTCTACCACTTGAGCCACAGCCCCACTTCCAGTTTTCTAATGGTTAATTGGAGATAAGAGTCTCATGGACTTTCCTTGCCCTGGCTGGCTCTGAACCATGATCCTCAGATCTCAGCCTCCTAAGTAGCTAGGATTACAGGAATGAGCCATTGGTGCCCTGCTAAGATCTGTCATTTAAAGCTCACACAGTTTTTATTCCACTTAGTGTTGATTTGGAATGCCCTTTGAGGTATACAAATGTGGTACAATGCTCATTCACAAATTTAGTAGGTGGATGAAATGTTCAGGAAATGATTAAGTAACAAAACTAGAAAGCACTCATGATTAAATGCATGAAATAGACTGATTAAGGGAAGTGGACAAGTTGCCCAGTCAGATGATAACAGGCCAGGAGACAGAAGCTGGATATAGGTGGGGATGAGACAAAGTATTGGAAAGAAGGATAGAAAGGAATTGATCAGCCGGGTGCCGGTGGCTCACGCCTGTAATCCTAGCTACTCAGGAGGCTGAGATCTGAGGATGGAAGTTCAAAGCAAGCCAGAGCAAGAAAAGCCTTGAGACTCTTGGCTCCAATAAACCACTAGAAAATTGGAAGTGGCGCTGTGGCTCAAGTGGTAGAGCATTAGCCCTGAGCTGAAGAGCTGAGGGACAGAGCCCAGGCCTAGAGTTCAAGGACCCCATGACCACACACATACACAAAGGAATTGATCTCAGGATGAAGATGACAAAAGAAGAGGAGACAAAAATGGAGACCAGAGGGGCTGGAAAGGTGGCTCAGTGGTAGAGCGCTTGCCTTGCATGCTTGAGGCCCTGGGCTCGATTCCTCAGCACTACATAAGTAAAAAGAAAAAAGCTGGAAGTGGTGCTGTGGCTCAAGTGGTAGAGCGCTAACCTTGAGCTGAAGAACTGAGGTACAGTGCTCAGGCCCCATGTCCGGACCCAAAAAACAAATAAACAAACAAAAAAACCCTGCAAGTGGAACTGTGGCTCCAAGCGGTAGAACACTAGCCTTGAGCAAAAAAGCTAAGTGCTTAGGACCTGAGTTCAAGCCCCATAAATGTCTGTATGCAGTAGTCTCAGATGCTCAGGAGGCTGAGGGCAACCAAGTAAGACTCTAGCTCTAGCCGGGCGCTGGTGGCTCACGCCTGTAATCCTAGCTACTCAGGAGGCTGAGATCTGAGGATCACGGTTCAAAGCCAGCCAGGGCAGGAGAGACCGTGAGACTCCTATCTCCATTAAACCACCAGAAAACCGTAAGTGGCGCTGTAGCTCAAGTGGTAGAGCGCTCGCCTTGAGCTGAAGAGCTGAGGGACAGCGCCCAGGCCCAGAGTTCAAGCCCCACGACCGACAAAAAAAAAAAAAAAAAAGACTCTAGCTCAAAAAACACACACATATGTATAACTATACATGCATACACACATATATGTTGGGTTTGTTTTTTTTTTTGCCAGACCGGGGACTTGAACTCAGGGCCTAGGCACTGCCTCTGACCTTCTTTTGCTCAAGGCTATCACTCTACCACTTGAGCCATAGCTCCACTTCTGGCTCTTTCTGTTTATGTGATACTGAGAAATCGAATCCAGGACTTCATGCATGCTAGGCAAACACTCTACCACTAAGCCACATTCCCAGCCCATTAGTCCAGTTCTTTAGCACATATCTGTGTATTTATATGATGTGTGTATGCATCACATTTATGATACTATAAATACTAGTTATTACGTGCCAGACACTAAGCTTTAAGACATTATTCATTTCACTCTATAGATGAAAATCTGAGACTTCAAGGAGTTCATTAACATGGAGAAGCCAGAAGAGACAGAGTAGTAATTATAGTCACTGACTATGCTATGTCCTGCGAATCTTCAAGACCAGCTTCTCTGTTCAGGTTCAGACCTATACCATTGTGTTCCTCTTCAACTCTTAAAGAGAAATTGGAAATAGTTTAATTTAGTTAACCAGGCTACAGAGTTCTCTTTTCACTGCTAAAATCTCCCCTAACAAGTAGACAATCTGGACTTCAACAGTGAGCTTTTCTTGGGTTGTTGTCTTCAAAAAAGCAGAAATGGCTGGGCGCCAATGGCTCATGTCTGTAATCTTAGCTACTCAGGAGTCTGAGATCTGAGGACTGAGGTTCAATGCCAGCCAGGGCAGAAAAGTGCCCATGAGCCTCTTTTCTCCAATGAACCACTCAAAAACCAGAAGTAGCACTGTGACTCATGTGGTAGAGCGCTAGCCTTGAGCAAAAAAGCTCAGGGAGAGCATCCAGGCCCTGAGTTCAAGCCCTATGACCGACTGGGGAAAAAAAAGCAGACATGACTTTATACATTAGGAAGAAACCACCCTATTTCAGCCACAGATGCTCTTCTCAATGCCTCTAAAGAGGGTTCTCCCCCGCCCTCTTCCTTCCCATATACCACTCTTACTCAGCGTAGTCATGGTTGAAGCCATGTAGTTCTTAGTTCTAGTTGCCTTCTTAAGGCATCTCCCAAGCATCTTCCTGAAAATGGTTCTTTTAGGATAAAACAGTGAGCCCTACAGGTCTTTCCTTACCCATCAGAGCCATTGTGATTGTGGGGGTTATCACTAGCCATCTGCCTATGTCTAATTGCCCCTGCACATCTGCTTTGGTATATTAACAAAGCCTGCCTGTGGAGAAGCCATTGCACGTATCTGTTTAAATGCTCTTTTCTTCCTACTGCTGACTAGTTACAAATGGTTTTCAACTAGAAAAAAGCTAGATGCAATTTAAGAAATGTTGTTCTACTTGCAGTCCTCTTCGAAATAAGTGCTATGGGCCTAAAACTTGTAGGAGGTCCTTGCATTTTTGCTGGAGGGGGTCTGAGCTTTAGGGAAAAAGGCAAGACAAAATCAAGACAAAATGAAGTTACTGCTAGAGACCCCTCCTCTTTCTTCGCTCGCCCTCTTCTATTCCCTGAGTAACAGGGAGAAAGGGGCAAGAAATAGAGCTGTAGGTTTTGCAAATAACAATGAGGCCCAATATTTACTAATCTGACAATGACAAAAATCTTTCTCTTCTTTTATACAAGTTATTGACTTTTTTTGGTAGTCACAGGGTGCCAAATTCCCTATGGCCGTTTCTAGCTCATATTCTCAGTATAAATGACTGACCAATGATTTTTAAGTATGTTTTAACATCGCGGGAAGATTGAAAAAGGCTTTAGATCCGATACATTTAGGTGACTCTCTTCTTCGTTATCAGCACTCTGTAACACCTAAGTCTGGAAATGTTATCAAAATAATGATATTGCTGTGTCCGAATGCAAGGAACTGACTCTTCCCTCAGAGTAATTATGCAAGCTGTTTAACCTTACACTCCAGTTGTCAATCTTTAAAACAAAGACACAAAAAGTACTTTCACTTGTCATTCCCAGAGTTTGCATGTAGAAAAATCCTCATTCTGTAATAAATGCTCCGTTGGGTTTATGATAGAAAGCATCCTTATTTCATTGGTCTCTCACAAGCGTCTTCCTAAAGGAGATGAAGGTGTCCGTAAGTTTCACCATGCCCTTCCTCGCGCCTTCAATCCTGATTCCCAGGAATTAAGGAAATCAACTCAGGGGAAAGAAAAGAAAGAAAGAAAGAAAAAAAAGATCTGTTGTGCCTGCGCTCGGCCCGGGCCAACCCCGAGCCCCGGGCGACTCAGTGCCCAAGTCACCGTCCTTTGTGGGGTTTCTCATTTAAACGGGCCCCGGAGCACGAGATTGGCTGGGGGAACGGCCCCGATCAGGCTCGGGGCTCGGGCTGCTCGCATGGCACCGCCGCCTCCTCCGGCCCCGCTCCGTCGACGTCTGGAGCCCGCTGGCCCGTCGGGCGGCTGTCGAGCCGCCGGGGCCCGTCCGTGGGCAGGGCCGGCGCAGCTCGGGCCGCGGCTGCCCCGTCGCTGACCCTCGCGCAAAGCTGCGCGGACCGAGAGGAGACATCTTCCCGGCTGGGCCTCCCGCGCCCGCCGCGGCCCGGGGCGGCGGGGTCCGCCCGGGAGCTGGGGGGGAGGACGGCCCCCGGACCCCACGGTGGGGGGGCGCCCCCGACCCGCCGGGGGCGGGGTCACGTCCCACCCGGGCCGCCGGGGGCACCGGCGCTGCGGAAAACCTGAACGTGGCCGACAGCGGGGGCTTCCTGGGCCACCTCCCCGGGCGCCCGCGGCCCGCGGTGGGCGCGCCGGCCGCCGCCGCCCCCGGGCCGTCGCGGAGACGTCTCCCGCGCCCCGCAACCCGTGGACGCCCTTGTGGAGCGCCCCGAGCTCCCCTGGGGGAGCCGAGCCCTGGACAGACAGGCTACTCCTGGTTCCTGCCCCTTCGGAGCGGCGAGGAGTGGGTGAGGCGGGGCCGGGCTTCTGCACCGCGGAGCCCTCCGAGCCCCGGGCGGCCGGGCCCCGCGGCGGGGGCCCCCGCGGCCTGCCCCGGGATGGCGGGCAGGCCGGCCTCGGCCCGCTGGCCGGCGCGCGAGGGACAACAGCCGGCAGAATGCGCCGGCCCCCCGCGCCTCCCTATTCCGTGCAGGCCCGAGTGGGACGCCCGGCTCGGGCGGCCTGGGCCCGGCGGGCCTGACCTCGGGGGACCCCGCTTTGAGACGGGCCACGGGCGCCCGGCCCAGGCTGCTCGGCCTTCAGGGCCGTGTGACTGTAAAGGGCCACCTGGGGCAGAGGGGGGGCTGGCGGGGAAGGGGAGCTGCTCCCGGGTGCTTGGAGGGGTGTTGTGCTTTGTGGGGGTCGGGGGTCACCGCCCTCCGGGGAGAGGTGGGGGGAGGGCGGCCGGCGCAGCTGGCCGGCGATGGGCGGGGTCACAGAGGCGAAGTGTGTGTTCAGGCGAGGCTGTGTGGGGGGAGGGAGCGCGCGGAGGAGGACAGCGCTCGGTGCGCAGGCGCGAGCAGTGGGCCAGGCCCGGGCCCTGGGAGGAGGCCGGCGGGGAGCGGGGGCGGGAGGGCGTGCGGGCTGACTCGAGGGGTGGGGAGCCGGGAGCCGCGTCGGCGTCGCGGGCGATTCGAGGCGGACGCATCCGCGCGTGCGCGCGCCGGCGGTGTGTCCGCCTTAGAGGGGAGTGACGCGTGCGCGTTCACGTGCGCCCGGGAGAGCGGTAAGCAGCAAAGGGAGGCTGGAAGGAGGTGGGGGCGGGGGAAGGTGGAGAGGCGACGGGAGGAGGGGTGGAGGGCGGCGCCTGCGCAGTGCGCGGCGGAGAGCTGTGTGTATGTGAGAGTCTGACGGGTTCAAAATGGCGGCGGCTGTTTCGGCGGCTCCTCCTGTGTGAGGGAAACAACACCCCTCCCCGGCGGCGGCGGCGGCGGCGGCTGCGGCTCGCAGAGCACCTTCCCAGCTCCCGGGCTTGTCGCCACTCTGCCTCCCCTGGGAAGGGGGCGCCCCGGGAGGAGGGACAAGGCCAGGGGGCCCACATCCCGGAGTCTTCCCTCTGCGACTGGGGAGTAGACGGGGGCTCGTCCCGCAGCGCGGAGCCCGGGCTGAAGGGGAGACGCGAGGGCAGCCCGGGCCCCCGGCCGGCGCGCCGCACCGCTCCCGCCCTCTCCGCCCCCCGGGGCGGGGGCCCGCGTTCCGGGGGGCCGGGCGGCGCGGGGAGCCTCGGCCCAGCCGGTCTCAGCTGATCGGCCGCCGCTCCCGGGCTCCGGAGGCGGCCGGCCCAGGGCTCCGCGAGGAAGGCGCTCCCGCGACTGTGTGACCCGGGGCTCGGGCCCCGGCCCCGGCTCGTGCCCGGACTGCCGACCGCCGGCCCGGGGGAGGCGGGGGCGCCCCGGGCTCGGCGCAGAGGGGTCGCGCTCCCCGCGCCTGACGCCTCCGACGCCGGATCTCCGAAGCCAGAAGAGGAGGTTTGATCCTGCAACTGTTTCCTCTCTTTTCTGGGTCGCTCTGACCCTTTCTGGATACTGGATTAACCCACGGAAAAAACAGAAGACGACGTGTGGGATTAAACAAAATTTTCCTCTGGTTTTGGAATCTTTTACTTCTCACTTGGACAAGAAGTCAAGAGCAAAATCCCCGGTGAGATTCCCCCCCCCCCCTCCCGCCTTGGGAAGTTTGGTGCTCTGTGTTACCTGAAGACAATGTAAAGTTTCTATTTCTTCTTTGCGATGGGGGAACCGTAGATCGCTTGTTTTCCCCGTCCGGCCCGTGTGGCCCTTGCTCAGGGGGTGCAGACACAGGGTCCCTCGCGACCGTGGGTGAGGACTGGCTTCCTCCGGGAGGGCAGTGCCACGAACTGCAAACTGTGTCATCAGGTCCTCAGGTCTCCTAGCAGTTTTGAAAGGATGCCGTTAACGTGGCTGTAATGTAGTTACAAAAAGAAAAAAAAACCTGCATTCCCAATGGAAGCCATTATCTGAGAATTTTTATAAAAATGAAAATCCGTACTTGGTGATGTGGCTCGACTGTGACACTTTAGTTTTTGGAAAGAGTGCTGTTTACTCGTATTCATAGATCGAATCATTTCATTTTCTACTTTATCAAGCACAGACCATATTTTGGTCTCTTGATTTGCAACTCAAATTTGTTTCAGAGTTGTACACATCTAGTGTTGGGCTGGAGGGTACGGGTAGGAGAGGAAGGTGATGATTGTGTACAGTCTCAGGGAGGGGTATGGGTGATTGTTTCCGAGTCTTCTTTAAATTTGTTGGTTTGTTTTTTTTTTTTGTATAGTTAAGTCTGCCCTTCTTTCCAACTTAGTTTCTAATCGATGGTGTGAGAACCAATTTGCTTAAGATCCGGATTAGTTCAGCTCATCTGGTCAGCTAGCTCTCTGGAGATACAAGTCCTAGAGTCTTCTTTTGGAAATTTAACTTAGAATTCAATTTATTTATTTTATTTATGTTTGGCTAATGAAGGGGACCTTTGCTAATTTCGTGGGCAGAAATAAGTGGTATGGCCTGTCATAGGAACAGAAACCCCAACATTTCCTTTTGCCTAGGCCTCCAGTGGTGTAATGTGGTTAATGTTGAACATGACAAGGAACTACTTGCCTAAGAGCAGAAAGATCCCAAACTTGTGAAAAGGAACGTGATTTTTTTTCTAGCCTCTAATTTAATACACATCTTAAATACTGCTTTCTATGAGAAGAAAGCCTAAGTTTGAGAAATGTTCTCATGTCTGCTCATATCATTATTCTCTAGTGTTGCAATCTGGTTCCTAAGGAGAAAGAGGAAGGCAGCCCTGGAGTGGTTTCATTACACTACTTTGCACAGAAGAGTAAGAGATGGAACCCGAAGAAGAAAGGATTCGTTACAGCCAGAGACTGGTTAGTATTCCCCCCTTCCCTTTTCTCTGCTCTTAGTTTTAAAGTAGTTATTTTGTTTCCTCTTGTGAACTTAGTGTTGCTAAACTTTTCAGGTGGCTTTCTGTGTACCAGAGGAATGGGGAGGTAAGGGTTTGGTCAAGTAATTAGAGCCTTAATATTTCTTGTGTTGGGTAGAAACCAATGCAGATCAAATGGTTTTGTGCATTTAAAATGATAATGATTCCAAATTTACCATATTGATGTTATAATAAACTTAGTTGGATAAGTTATATTAGAATAGTAATAATAGGGATAAAACTGTAGGGATAGTTCTATATAGTTTTTCAAGATAATGTTTGAGCTGGGAGAAACTGGATTATTTTAACAAGTTAGCACTTTTGGTATGTTTGGAGGATTGTAGAGGGTATTGATTGAGGAAATACAGAGTACTAGATGCTGCTAAGGTTCTGTATTTTGGAAAGAATGTATGAGATATATTTTGTTGAAATATATTTTACTTATTGGGAGGGGTAACTGTGTATGTAAATACTTTTAATTCCCGGACTTTTAGAACCGATTTTGTTTTCTGTAATCAGAGAACTTTATTAATCTTTTTTTTTTTTTTTTTTTGGGTTGGTTATGGGGCCTGGACGCTGTCCCTCAGCTCTTCAGCTCAAGGCTAGCGCTCTACCATTTGAGCCACAATGCCACTTCTGGCCTTTTCTGCTTATGTGGTGCTGAGGAATCGAACCCAGGGCCTTGTGCATGGTGCATGCATCACAAACAATGTACCGCTGAGCCACCTTCCAGCCCCTTTATTAATCATTTTATCCTGTATTCATTTCAAATATTTGTGCTGGGGCACCAGTGGCTGATGCTTGTAATCCTAGCTATTCAGGAGGCTGAGATAAGAGGATTGCAGTTTAAAACCAGCCCAAGCAGAGAAGTCCATGAAACTCTTTTATCTCCAGTTAATCAGCAAAAAGCCAGAAGTAGGACTGTGGCTCTAGTGGTAGAGTGTTAGCCTTGGGGGGGGGGGGGGCAATAAGGGAAAGCATTTTGGCTCTGAGTTTAAGCCCAAGTACCAGCAAAAAAATAAATTTATTAATAAATTAATTATTTATTAATAAAATTAATTTTAATTCATGTTTTTAGAGTGGGATATTAGGAAAGTCACTGAATTGTAGGTAGTATGTGGAATTTGCTGAACTAAAAGGTCTATATAACTATAGAAATTTATGGTGGTTTTATTTTGTTCTGTTTTACACTGAATTTGGAAAAAACTTGCTTTTGAATACATTTTTCTGATGATCTTCCTTCTTTTAGAGAAAAGGTTCACTGTCTTTTTAAATTTATTTTTTTATTACAAATAAACTTTTTTTGGGGGGGGCCCTGGTCTCTGGGTTTGAACTTGGCCTGGTGCTGTCCCTAAGCTTCTTTTTCTAAAGGCTAGTGCTCTACAACTTGAACCACAGCTCAACTTCCAGCTTTTTTGGTAGTTTATTGGAGATAAGACTCCCATGGACTTTCTTGCCCTGGCTAGCTTTGAACCTCGAACTGCAATTCATGATCTTCAGATCTCAGCCTCCTGAGTACCTAATATTGCAGACGTGAGCCACTGGCACCAGGCAGCTTTTCTTTTTTGATGTGATTGTTAAAAAGGTTTGGCATATATTAGCATGTGCATACAGCAAGTATATAGTTTGGTGGGCCTTATTCAGAGATTGCCTTTTGTTCCTTATCTATGTGTTAATTATTTTTTGGCCAGTCCTGGGGCTTGAACTCAAGGCCTGGGCAATGTCCCTGAGCATTCTACCACTTGAGCCACAGCATCACTTCCAGCTTTTTCTGTTTATGTGGTTCTGAGGAATTGAACCCAGGGCTTCATGAACACTAGGCAAGCACTCTACCACTGGGCTTGGCTACATTCTCAGCCCCTATGTGTTGTTTTTGTAATTCTTTTTTTTTTTTGGGTCCGGTTGTGGGGCCTGAACTCTGGGCCTGGGCGCTGTCCCTCAGCTCTTCAGCTCAAGGCTAGCATTCTACCACTTGAGCCACAGTGCCACTTCCGGCTTTTTTCTTTTCGCTTATGTGGTGCTGAGGAATCGAACCCAGGGCCTCAGGCATGCAAGGCAAGCACTCTACCACTGAGCCATCTTCCCCAGCCCCATTGTAATTCTTTTTTAAATGTTAGCTTTTTCACTCAAGGCTGGAACACTTCCACTTGAGCCACAGCTTTGCTTCCAGCTTTTTGATGGTTAATTGGAAATAAGAATCTCACAGACTTCCCTGCTAGGATTGGCTTTGAGCTGTGATCCTCAGTCCTTAGCTTCCATATTAGGATTACAGGTGTGAGCCACCAGTGCCTGCCTCTTTTCTTCTTCTTCTTTTTGTCAGTCCTTGTGCTTGAACTCAGGGTCTGGACATTGTCCCTGAGCTTTTTTTGCTTAAGGTTGGATCTCTACCACTTTGAGCCACAGCTCCACTTGCGGTTTTCAGGTGGTTAATTGGAGATTAGAGTCTCCTGTGGAACTTTTCTTCTCAGGCTGGCTTTGAACTTTGATCCTCAGATCTCAGCTAGGAATACAGGCTTGAGCCACTGTTGCCCGGCTGGCCCTTGAACTTTCACTCAGCTTTTTCACTCAAGGCTGGCACATCTATCACTTGAGCCACATCTCTAGGTCTTGTCTTTCTGCTGGTTCATTGGAGATAACAGTCTTGTAGATTTGTCTGCCCAGGATGACTTTGAACTTGGAGTCTCAATTTTGGTCTTCTAAGTATCTAGGATTGTAAGTGTGAGCTATTGATGCCTGGCTTGACATTTCTTGAATTAAACTTTTATTTGGTAACAGAAAAGAGACAGTGCTGCAGAACTCCCTTCTGAGGTAGTTTTTGCTACATGAAATTCATTTTTATCATGTCAAGTATATAGACTTAGAATCGTTGAACTGTTTGATAGATATCTGAAGAAACTTGAAATACAGTCTTTTTTTTTTTTGGGTCCGGTCATGGGGCCTGAACTCTGGGCCTGGGCACTGTCCCTCAGCTCTTCAGCTCAAGGCTAGCACTCTCCCACTTGAGCCACAGCGCTACTTCCGGCTTTTTTCTTTTTGCTTATGTGGTGCTGAGGAATCGAACCCAGGGCCTCATGCATGCAAGGCAAGCGCTCTACCACTGAGCCACGTTCCCAGCCCCGAAATACAGTCTTTAAAGGAAGAGCCTTTCAGCAAACATCTTTTGTTTTTAATAGGGGTCACTTTATGAATTTGCATGTCATCCTTGCTGAGGGGCAATGCTCATCTTTTGTGTATTGTGTATTTTCCATATCTTCCTTTTTTTTTTTCTTTTGCCAGACCTGGGGCTCGAACTCAGGGTTTGGACACTGTCTCCCAGCTGCTTTTGCTCAAAGCTAGCACTGAACCTACCACTTGAACCACAGTGCCACTTCTGGCTTTTTCTGCTTATGTGGTGCTGAGGAATTGAACCCAGGGCTTTATGTGTGCTAGACAAGCACTCTACCACTAACCCACATTCCCAGCCCAAAGTTTACTTTTTTTTTTGCCAGTCCTGGAGCTTGAACTGGGCCTGGACTCTGTCCCTGAACTCTTCAGCTCTAGGCTAGTGCTCTAGCACTTTGAGCCATGGTGCCACTTCCGGTTTTCTGGTGGTTAATTGGAGATAAGAGTCTCATGGACTTTCCTGCCTGAGCTGGCTTTGAACCGTGGTCCTCAGATCTCAGCCTCCTGAGTAGCTAGGATTATAGACGGGAGCCACCAGCACCCAGCTTGTAATTCACTTTTTTTTTTTTTTTTTTTTGGGGTCCGGTCGTGGGGCCTGAACTGTGGTCCTGAGCGCTGTCCCTCAGCTCTTCAGCTCAAGGCTAGCACTGTACCACTTGAGCCACAGTGCCACTTTCGGCTTTTTTCTTCTTGCTTATGTGGTGCTGAGGAATCGAACCCAGGGCCTCAGGCATGCAAGGCAAGCGCTCTACCACTGAGCCACCTTCCCAGCCCTGTAATTCACTTTTTTATATGCTTACATACTCTGCTTTTTATATTGAGATGGAGTCTCAGACTTTTCTGCTGTAGCTGGTCTGGAGCCAGGATCCTCCCTATTTCAGCCTTCTGCATAGTTGGAATGACAGGTTGCATTGCAATTAGGTATTGATTGAGAAGGGGATCTGGAGTGTATGCCCTAGTGGGCATCCAACCTTGATTTCCCCCCATCTCAGATTCTCAAGTAACTAAGATCACACTTCCGAACCTCCAGTGGTTGGCCTTTCTTTTATTTAAAGTAATTTCTACCTATTGCACACATTCACCTTTTCCTTATCTAGCATATTTTGTTCTTTTGGTTAATGTGCTATTGTTGGACTGTTGTGGAAAAGGGTACATCAGATATTTTGGTGGAGCTTTCTTAGAATTTTGAGTAATAATTTTGAAGTTTTTGGTGACTTGTGTCTTCTAAGATTGCAGTTAAAGCTGTATTTTAAGTATAAATTCCTTCTATAACAAAACTTTTGGTAGGGAGTGTGTTATAGCTTATTTGACTGCCAGTGTCTCTATATAGTCTCTATGTAGTGAGTGTTCATATTACAGAATTTTTTTTTTTTTTTTTTTTTTTGTTGTTGTTGTTGGTTGTAGGGCTTGAACTCAGGGCCTGGGTGCTGTCCCTGAGCTTTTTTTTTTTTTTCCTGGGGGGTCCGGTCGTGGGGCCTGAACTCTGGGCCTAGGCCCTGTCCTGTCCCTCAGCTCTTCAGCTCAAGGCAAGCGCTCTACCGCTCTACTGCTCTACCGCTTGAGCCACAGCGCCACTTCTGGTTTTGTGAGTGGTTTATTGGAGATTGGAGTCTCATTTTCCTGCCTGGGCTGGCTGGCTTTGAACTGATCCTCGGATCTCAGCCTCCTGAGTAGCTAGGATTACAGGCATGAGCCACCAGCGCCCAGATTAATTTAGGTTTTATTTGTGGAGTTTTAAAAGTCACACACACGGTCTGGGCTGAGCACCAGTAGCTCACAACTGTAATCCTAACTACTCAGGAGGCTGAAGTCTGAGGATCATGGTTTGAAGCCAGCATAGGCAGGAAAGTCCTGAGACCTTCATCTCCAACTAATCACTAAAACACTGTAAGTGGAGCTATGGTGGTTCAAGTGGTAGAATAGACTTGAGCAAAAAAAGCTCATGGATAGTACCCAGGCCCTGATTTCAAGCAACGGTACCAACACAAAAGTAAATTAAAAAATACACAAAGGCAGGTGAAGAACTTCCATTAAATGAAAATACTGAGCAACTTTTCTTTTTCTTATTCTTTTTGGTGACAGTTCTAGGATTTGACTTTAGGTCCTGGGCATTGTTCCTGAGCTTTTGTGTTCAAGGCTAGTGCTCTACCACTTTGAGTTGCAGCTCCATTTCTGGCTATTTAGTAGTTAATTGGAGATAAGGGTTCCATGGCCATCTTGATCCTCAGATCTCAGCCTCTTGAGTAGCTAGGATTACAGGCATGATTCACTGACGCCCGGCGTTATAGGCTCATTTTTATATTAATTCTGTATATGTACATATATGTAAATTACATATGTAAATATGTACATATTTAACATCGTGTGGTTTTTTTTTTTTTTTCCCCTTCCTTCTTGCTAGGTTCAAATACAGGCTTATGCATGCTAGACAAATGGTTTACCACTGAGTTGAATGGTTAGCCCCATTGTGTCTGTCTGCAATGTATAGAAATAATCTTGTGGGTTTTTTTTTTTGTTGTTGTGGGGCTTGAACTCAGGGGCTTGAACTCAGGCACTTTTGTTCAAGGCTAGCACTCTACCACTTTGAGCCACAGCTCCACTTCTGGTTTTCTGGTGGTTAATTGGAGAGAAGGTTCTCATGGTTTTTTTCTTTTTTCTTTTTTTTTGGGTCCGGTCATGGGCCCTGAACTCTGGGCACTGTCCCTCAGCTCTTCAGCTCAAGGCTAGTGCTCTACCACTTGAGCCACAGCGCCACTTCTGGCTTTTTTCTTTTTATTTATGTGGTGCTGAGGAATCGAACCCAGGGCCTCATGCATGCAAGGCAAGCGCTCTACCTCTGAGACACCTTCCCATCCCCATCTCACGTTTTTTTCTGTCTAGACTGGCTCTGAACCATGATCCTCAGATCCTCCTGAGTAGCTAGAATTACAGGTGTGAGCCACCTGTACTGGACCAATTTCATTTTATTTTATTTTTTTACCTTTGAAGGGGGTGTGGATGGATGGATGGGTAGATGGATAGATGGATAGATTTAGGGCATAAACTCTACTTTCTTGAACTAGAATGATTATTTTGTACTGTTGGAGTTGAACAGCTAGGAGATAACAAAGTGAGTATGCTCTTCGATTTGCTTAAATGAACACTTAGAGTTTTTTGTTTTGTTTTCTGGTAGTAGTAGGGCTTGAACTCAGAGCTTGGCTGTTATCCTTTGGCTTTTTCATTCAAGGTTGGCACTCTGTCACTTGAGCCATATCTTCTCTTCCAACTTTCTGTTAGGTTTTTAAAAAGAGGTAGCCGAGTAAGAACAGCACCAGCACGCACGTGGTATTCAGGTAAGGGGTAGGTTTATTCAGTAGACCTGCTGGGACCAGGCAAGGTTTGCACTCCACGTGGCTGGGAAAGAGAGAGGAAAGAGCTAGAGCAGAGAGAGAGCAGAGAGAGCTAGAAAAGAAGAGCAAGAGCTAGAAACGAACAGAGAGAGAAAGAGAGAGTCTGGGCCTGGGCTAGCCCTTATCTAGGGTATGGGCGGGGAAAGGTGTGGCCACATCAAATTCAGATGTGACCTCAGCGGATGCGGATGTGACCTCTTCCAGGTGTCCCAGTTGCCTAGGTAACGCAGGTACTGGGTGAGGTCTGTTCGCCGTCCAGGAATGGACCTTACACTTTCCTTAGGGATAAGAGAATTATCCTTATATAATTTTTTTTATTGTCTAGAAAAGCCAAAAATTAAATAACATGAGTCAAAAGTCAGTGTGTAGACTAGCCGCCTTTGGCTCATGCATATAATCCTAGCTACTTGAGAGGCAGATGGCTATTAGGAGGATTGAAGTTCTAACCCAGCCCAGGCATGTACATGAGACTCATCAATTAATAGTGGAGTATAGTGATATACACTTGACATCCTAGCTACATGAGACTGAGATCAGGAAGTTCAGAGTTCCAGGCCAGTCCAGGTATAAGTTTGATACCCTATCTCAATTAGTTGCTGGTTAAGGTGGTATATGCCTTTCATTGTAGCTACATGGAAAGTGTAAATTGGTGGACCTTTTATAAGAGATTACTAAAAAAAGTAAGAATGAGCTGAGGGCATAGGTTAAGAGGTAAGAGCATCTTTCTAGCAAACATTAGGTCCTGAGTTCAAACCCATAGACCACCACCAAAAAAAAAAGTTAATACATGAGATTTATAGTGATGCAGTGCAGTGACCCTTGAAGTGTGTGTGTGTGTGTGTGTGTGCGCGCGCGTGCGTGCGTGTGCGCGCGCGCGTGCATGCGTACCTACCATTATTGAGATTTGAACCTCAAGGCCTGGTGCTGTCCTTTGGTAGTTAATTCGAGATAAGAAGTTCATAGATGGGGCTGGGAAGGTGGCTTAGTGGTAGAGTGCTTGCTTGCCTGGCATGCATGAGGCCCTGAGTTCAATTCCTCAGCACCACATAAGCGGAAAAAGCCAGAAACGGGGCTGACGCTCAAGTGGTAGAGCACTAGCCTTGGGCTGAAGAGCTGAGGGACAGCGCCCAGGCCCAGAGTTCAGGCCCCACAACTGACAAAACAAAACAAAAAGAAGTTCATAGACTTTTCTGTCTAGGTTGTCAAATATATATATATATTTTGTTGGTTTTGGGGAACTCAGCCTGGTGCTATCTCTAAACTTCTTTGCTCAAGGCTAGTTCTCTACCACTTTGAACCACAGTACCACTTCCAGTTTCTGGTAGTTATTTGGAGATAAGAGTCTTGTGTACTTTCCTGCCCAGGATAGCTTCAAATCACAATCCTCAGATCTCAGCCTCCTCTGAGAAGCTAGGGTTACAGGCATGAGCTACCAGTGCCTGAATGACCTTCAGGTTTTTTGTTTTTGTTTTTTTTTTTTGAGTCGGGTCGTGGGGCCTGTACTCTGGGCCTGGCCGCTGTCCCTCAGCTCTTCAGCTCAAGGCTAGCGCTCTACCACTTGAGCCACAGCACCACTTCCGGCTTTTTCTTTTTGCTTATGTGGTGCTGAGGAATCGAACCCAAGTTCTTATGCATACAAGGCAAGCGCTCTACCACTGAGCCACTTTCCCAGCCCCTGACCTTCAGGTTTTACTTGGAACTATTTTTGTTTTTATTGGAAAGATGACCTTTGTTACATATGTTAATATCAACTGTAGTATCGGTCTCTAACCTGTGTAGCAAATTGCACATATATTTATGTTTAGTATGGAAAAAGATTCCTAGCTCCTTCTAGTGAATTTAGCTCCTGCCAATGGTAATTGTAGAAACAAATGAAAATGCAAATCAGTGTGAAAGTAAATACAATATACTTAAGAGTAAAATTATGTAGCCTGAGTGCTTTTTCTTGATTTTACCTAAATTTCATCTATTATCTGGGCAGTGGTGGTGGTAAAGTGTTGATATACTTGAGAATTCATTTTGCTTATCAATCTTGATGAGATTAAGAATTTTTTCTTAACACCCTATTGGATGTTCAATTCTGCTAATAGGAGTTGCATATGATTCTCTGTAAAACTATCTCAGCACTGTTAATCTTCATTAGGGGCTAGTTGAATGCAGTCATAGTGATATTCCCATCTCTCCTTGGGTTATCCTTAAAATTGTTGTTTTCAGATTCAGCAGCTTTCAGATTATCCTTTTTCTTTCTTTTTCTCTTTTGTCAATCATGGGGCGTGAGCTCTGGGCACTGTTCCTACGCTCTGAAGCTCAAGGCAAATACTCTGCCACTTGAGCCACAGTGCCACTTCTGTTTTTTTTGTGGTTTATTGGAGATAAAAGTCTCACGAACTTTCCTGCCTGTGCTGGCTTTGAACCATGATCCTCAGATCTCAACCACTTGAGTACCTAGGATTACAGGTGTGAGCCACTGGCACCCCACAGATTATCCTTTCTTATAAATGCTTTCACTTTGCTCTTGTCTGATATCTTTGTCACTGAGAATAGGCTAGGCAAAATGGAGTACTGAAGTCTTTTTCTTTAAAATGAGAGTATCTTAACAATTAGAAAAAAATTCACTTGCTTATTCATAATTATTTCATGGGATTTTGTCTGTTAGAGGAGTACACTATTGTGGTTGTTACAGGAGAAACTTGTTGCTCATTCTTTTTTCTTTTCTTTTTTTTGCCAGTCATGGGGCTTGAACCTCTGGGCCTGGGCACCATTCCTGAGCTCAAGGCTAGTGCTCTACCACTTTGAGCCACAGCGCCACTTTTGGTTTTCTGGTGGTTTTTAAAATTTATTTTTACTTTTTTTGGTCAGTTGTGGGGCTTGATCTCTTGATCTCTGGGCCTGGGTGGTCAAGAGGCTTGAACTCTGGGCCTGGGTGCTGTCTCTCTCAGCTCTTCAGCTCAAGGCCAGCGTTCTACCACTTGAGCCATAGCACCACTTCCACCCTTTTCTGTTTATGTGGCACTGAGGAATCAAACCCAGGGCCTCATGCATGTGAGGCAAGCACTCTACCACTGAGCCACCTTCCCAGCCTCATCTGGTGGTTAATTGGAGATCAAGAGTCTCATGGACTTTCTTACCTAGGCTGGCTTTGAATTGTAATCCTCAACTCTTAGCCTTCTGACTAGCTAGGATTATAGGTGTGAGCCACCGGGCACCCAGCTTGTTGCTCTTTTTTTTTTTTTGGTCCTGGGGCTTGAACTCTGGGCTTGGGTGCTGTCCCTGAGCTCTTCAGCTCAAGGCGAGCGCTCTACCACTTGAGCCACAGCGCCACTTCGAGTTTTCTGGTGGTTTATTGGAGATAAAGAGTTTCACGGACTTTCCTGCCTGGGCTGGTTTTGAACCGTGATCCTCAAATCTCAACCTCCTGAGTAGCTAGGATGACAGACGTGAGCCACCGGTGCCCCGCTTGTTGCTCATTTTTGTGTGGCTCCAAATGCATTCGAGAGAACTAATTATTCTTATACATTAAGCTGTATTTTGGGCACCCAGCAAGAGGACTATATTTATGCCCTATCACTTTCTCTTGTTTTATTTTTCTGAGTGCTAATTGCTACTGCATTTATGCTTGTTTGGTATAGCCTTCCATTAGCGTAAACTTTGTGAGAGGATGTTTTGTACATGCTACATACATACTGAGTACCTCCAACAGCAAATGGGGTCTGTAAGTACTTGTAGAAATCATTGAAATCTGTGATACATATATTTTTCTTTTTCTTTTAGTTTTATTTTTATTGGTTGTGGGGCTTGAACTCTGGGCCTGGGCACTATCTCAGCTCTTCGGCTCAAGGTGAGCACTCCACCACTTGAGCTACAGGGCCACTTCTAGTTTTCTGAGTGGTTTACTGGAGACAAGAGTCTCACAGTTTCCTGTCCGGGCTGGCTTTGAACCAAGATCCTCAGATCTCAGCCTTCTGAGTAGCTAGGATATTACAGGCATGAGCCACCGATGCTTGGCTATATTTTTCTTTTTAAAAGACAATTAACGACATTTAAAAGACTTTTTATGGTCAGGATCTTGTTATATAATACAGACTGGCCTCAAGCTCATATTCTTCCTGTCTTAACCTACCAAGTGCTGGTATTATAGGTGAATACCACCCTGCCTAGGTACAAATTTTCTTGAGTGCTAGGCCACAAAAATGCAGGAGAGGTTAGTATACGTGGGTAAGCAAGATACCTAAGTACTGGGTTTTGCAGACGAGGTAAGAACTAGAAGACATAAAGTATAGCAAAAATGTAATGTTTAACACGTGTCAGATAAACACCTTTTTGGTATTTGGCCATTAGCACAAATAAGAGAATATTTGGTTGAGTTTAAAAGTAGAGCCTGGGGCTGGGAATGAGGCTTAGTGGTAGAGCGCTAACCTTGAATTCATGAATCCCTGGGTTCAATTCCTGAGTACCACATAAACAGAAAACGCAGGAAGTGGCTCTGTGGCTCAAGTGGTAGAAGGTTAGCTTTGAGCTAAAGAAGCTTAGGACAATTCCCATGCCCTGAGTTCAAGCCACAGGACTGGCATACACACACACACACACACACACACACACACACACACACACACACACACACACACACACACACACACACACACACACACACACACACACACACACACACACACACACACACACACACACACACACACACTGACACACACACACACACACACACACACACACACACACACACACACCTGAAACCGGGTAATCCTAGCTGCTCTGGAGGCTAAGATCTGAGGATCGTGGTTCGAAGCCAGCCCCAGTCTGGGCAGAAAAGTCCTCTTGAGATGCTCATCTCTAATTAAGCACTCAAAAATGGGAAGTGGAGCTGTGGCTCAAAGTCTAAAGGAACTAGCTTTGAACAACAGAGCTCAGGATCAGGGCCCAGGGCCGGAGTTTAAGCCCCAGGACTGACCAAAAAGAAAAAAAATGGAGCGCCTGAATTTTAAGTTCTCCTGAGATAAACCTTCTACATCAAGGTTTTTGCTGATCTTTAGACAGCCTTAAATCTGTAACATAATGGATTGTGTTTGTATTAGAAATTCTTAGGGACTGGGAAGGTGGCTCCATTCCTCAGCACCACATAAGCAGAAAAAGCCAGAAGTGGTGTCATGGCTCAAGCGGTAGAGCACTAACCTTGTGTTGAAGAGCTGAGGGTCAGCACCCAGGCTTCACTACCAACCAAAAACAATAAAATTCTTAGTTTTGGCCAGTAGTTAGTATTTGATATGTTTACAGTATGTCATGCAGGGGCACATACATGTCCTTTTTATTTTTGCCAGACCTGGGGCTTGATCTCAGGGCCTAGGTACTGTTCCTGAGCATTTTTGTGCTCAAGACAAGTGCTGTACCACTTGAGCCATAGCAATACTCTTGGCTTTTTCTGAGTTAATTTGTTGGAGATAGGAGACTCATGGACTTTCCTGCCTGGGCTGGTTTCAAACTGTGAGCCTCACATCTTTAGCCTCCTGAGTAGCTAGGATTACAGGTGTAAGCTACCAGTACATGGCTCATATTCCTTTTTTTTTTTGGATTGGTTGTGGGGCTTGAACTCATGGCCTTGGTGATGTTCCCAAGCTCTTTTTTTTTTTTTTTTTGGGTCCGGTAATAGGGCCTGAACTCTGGGCCTGGGCGCTGTCCCTCAGCCCTTCAGCTCAAGACTAGTGCTCTACCACTTGAGCCACAGCGCCACTTCCGGCTTTTTTCTTTTTGCTTATGTGGTGCTGAGGAATGGAACCCAGGGCCTCATGAATGCAAGGCAAGCGCTCTAACACTGAGCCACCTTCCCAGCCCCCTTCCAAGCACTTTTTTGCTCAAGGCCAGTGCTCTACCACTTTGAGCCGAAGATCCACTTCCAGTTTTCTGGTGATTAATTGGAGATGAGTCCCAAGGACTTTCTTACCCAGGCTGGCTTTTTTTTTTTTTTTTTGGTCAGTTGTGGGGCTTGAACTCTGGGCCTGTGGGCTGTCCCTTAGCTCTTGAGCTGAAGGCTAGCGCTCTACCACTTGAGCTACAGTGACACTTTCGGTTTTCTGGTAGTTTATTGGAGATAAGAGTTTCACGGACTTTCCTGCCCTGGCTGGCTTTGAACCTCGACCCTCAGATCTCAGCCTCCTGAGTACCTAGGATTACAGGTGTGAGCCACTGATGCCTGGCCCAGGCTGGCTTTGAAGCTGCAGATCCTCAGGTTTCAGCCTCCTGAGTAGATAGGATTGCAGGTGTGAACCACTGGCATTGAGACACAGTATCACTGTGAGTTCAAGCAAGTCTTGAACTTGTGGTTTGAGGCTACATCTAAAATTTCTTTCCTAACAACTGTGTGATAAACATCTAAACATATAAATCTAGTTATAAATATTTGATAGCCAGTGTTAGACTTTGTTTAAAATAAACTGGCACATTAAAAAAATAACTTTGAGCTTACTATACTTAACCTATTAAAATTATAGTGTTGCACAGTTTGTGTGTATGTTAAGTTTTTAACTTATGCATGACACTCATATCCTTGTTTTCTGTTTTAAATTTTAGGTTCTTGGGGGTTTTCTCTGTCTATGAGTATTTGGTAAAAACTTAAACTTCCTAAAGATAAAAGGCAGCAAATAGTGACCAAACGAATGGTTTTGGCAAATACAGTGGTGAAGGCCTCCTGCAGGTAGGTAGAGAGGAGGAGGGAAGTGGGTTTCCTTTCAAGTTGTAAAGACAACAGTATAAGCATTACTATGGTTTGTATAAAGTCTGCATCATATGGGTATTAGAATGGTAGGACTAAAATAGGCGGTGTATTTTGGGAGGCACTGATAATGATGTCAGAATACACTTTATGTATGCATGTGCTGGTACTGGGGCTAGAACGGAAGCCCTGGGCACAGATCTGAATTCAAGTCTAGTTCTCTACCACTTGAGCCATAACTCCATTTCTGGGTTTTTTGGAGGTTAATTGGAGACAAGATTCTCATAGACTTTCCTGCTTTGACTAGCTTTGAAATGAAATCCTTAAATTTTAGCTTCCTAAGTAGTTGCTAGAATTACAGATGTGAGCCACCAGCTTCCACCTCTGGAAATAACTTTTTTTTTTTGGTAGGTTATGGAGTTTAAACCCTTGGCCTGGGCACTGTCCCTAAGCTCTTTTGCTCAAAGATAGTGATCAATCACTTTGAGCCATAGCATCACTTCCAGTTTTATGGTGATTCATTGGAGATAAGAGTCTCATGGGCTGGGATGTAGCTCAGTGGCAAAGTGCTTGCCTAGCAAGTGCAACGTCCTGGGTTCGATCCCCAGTACCAAAAAAGACAAAAAAAAAAAAAAGAGTCTCATATATTTTCCTGCCCAGGTTGGCTTTGAACTGTAATCTTCAGATCTCAGCCTCCTGAGCAGCTAGGATTGTAAGCTTGAGACACCAGCTCTAGCTAGAAGAGTCTTTTGAAGGTTAAAATGTTATTTCCAAGCCAGGAGCGGGTGGCTCAAGCCACTCAGGAGGTTGAGATCTGAGGATCACAGTTCAAAGCCACCTGGGACAGTGGGGCTGTTTTTTTGGTCAGTCATGGGGCTTAAACTGTGGTCCTGGGTGCTGTCCCTTAGCTGTTCATCTCATGACTCTACCACTTGAGCCACTTTCAATTTTCTTCTGGTGGTTTATTGGAGATAAGAGTCTCACGGACTTTCCTGCCTAGGCTGGCTTTGAAACATGATCCACAGATCTCAGCCTCCTGAGTAGCTGGAGTTACAGGTGTGAGCTACTGGCACCCAGCTGAGACTTTTTTTTTAATGGCCAGTCTTGGGGCTTGAACTCAGGGCCTGGGCACTGGTCCTGAGTTTCTTTTGCTAAAGGCTAATACTCTAGCACCTGAGCCACAGTGTCACTTCGGCTTTTTCTATGTATGTGGTACTTGGGAATTGAACCCAGGGCTTCATGCATGCTAGGCAAGCACTCCACCAGTAAGCCACATTCCCAGCCTGACAGTGGGACTCTTATCTCACAGTTCAAAGCCACGTAGGACAGTGAGACTCTCATCTCCAATTAAACACCAAAAACCCAGAAGTAGAGAAGTGGCTCAAGTAGCAGATTGCCAGCTTTGAAAAAAAAAAAAAGCAGTGTCTAAGCCCTAAGTTCAAGGCCCAGCACTGGTACACAAAAAAAGGGCTTTTTGGGGCTGGGAAGATGGCTCAGTGGTAGAGTGCTACCTTGCATGCATGAGGCTCTGAGTTTAAGTCCTCAGTACCACATAAGCAGAAAAAGCCGTAGTGCTGTGGCTCAAGTGGTAGATAGAGTGCTAGCCTTGAGCTGAAGGACAGCGCCCAGGCTGAGTTTAGGCCCATGACTGACAAAAAAAGGGCGGGGCGGGGTGGGGTGGGGTTTGTTTGTTTGTTTCTTTCTTTCTTTTTGAGATAGACTCTCTAAGTAACCTAGTCCGAACTAGATGAAGCTATTCTCTTGTTTCCACCTTCTGCAAGCTGGAATTACAGATATACATACACCATCACACCCAGCTATAGTTTAAGGTTACATTTTCTAGGAATAATTTGGCAGGTTCAAGTCCCAGACTGTAGAATGTCAAAAATAAGGTATCCTTTGAAACTTCTTGAACTCTTAAGGCAGTGATTCTCAAAAGTATCATCATCAGCATCCATTTTCTATGTATCTGAGACATGTTGGAAGTATATATACTTGGGTCTTACCTCAAACTTATGGAATCAGAAAGCCTGGTGTTGGGCCTACAAATATGTAGTTGTTTATTTGATGTTTTTTTCTTTTTTTGTGTGTGCATCAAAGGAGACTGCTAGGACTTAGGGCCTCCTGCCCTTGATGGGCTTTTTTCCTCCCCTCCACAGCTGACTCTACACTTATGGCATGCCTTCAAGTCCAGCTTTTGTGTTTGTCTTTTGGTTACCAGCGCTAGGGCTTGAAATTCAGGGTCTGGGCACTGTCCCTCAGTTTTTTCACTCAAGGCTGACACTCTAGCCTACCACTTGAGCTACTTCCAGCTTTTTTTTTGGGTCCTGTTGTGAGGCTTGAACTCTGGGCCTGGGCGCTGTCCCTCAGCTCTTCAGCTCAAGGCTAGCGCTCTACCACTTGAGCCACAGTGCCACTTCTGGCTTTTTTTCTTTTTGCTTATGTGGTGCTGAGGAATGGAACCCAGGGCCTCATGCATGCAAGGCAAGCGCTCTACCACTGAGCCACCTTCCAGCCCCTTCCAGCTTTTTTAATTAGACATAATCTCAGGACTTTATTATCTGGACAGGCTTTGAACCATGATGCTCATATCTCAACCGTCTGAGTAGCTAGGATTACAGGTACAAACCACCACCGCCTGCCAAAATTTTTTTTTCCCCTTCTTCTTCTCATCTTGTTTAGTTAACTTTGCATCTTGAGCCTGCTAACTGTGCTGTACCATTCAGCTACATTCTATACTGTGTGGAAAGTGAACTATGCGATTTGTAGACAGGGATGGAAAGGGATAACTGGGGAAAAGTGAAGGAAGGGATGACATTGCCCAAAAAGAAATGTACTCATTACCTGACTTATGAACCGGTAACCTATCTGTACAGTACCTTAATAATAATTAAACATAAATAAATCTTCTAACATCTCCCTGTTTTTGTTTTTGGCAGTAGTAAGGGTTTTACTTGGTTCATAATTTTGCTAAGCAAGTGCTGGATGGCTGAGCCACACCTCTTAGTTTTCAGCCATCATTTTGATGGTTAATTAGAGATAGAGTCTCTTAAGATTTTTCTGTCCAGGCTGGCTTTGAACCTTAGTCCTCTAGGTCTTAGCCTCCTAAGTAGCTAACATTACTATGTCAGCTTGTTGTTGTTGGCTTTTTTATTTTTTGAGAGTGTATTTTTTTTTGGGGGGGGGGGTGGGAGGGACAATCCTGGGGCTTGAACTCAGGGCCTGGGCACTGTCCCGGAGCTGCTTTTGCTTGAGGCCAGAACTCTACCACTTGAGCCACAGTGCCACTTGTGGCTTTTTCTATTTATGTGGTGCTGAGGAATGGAACCCAGTGCTTCATGTATGCTAGGCAAGCACTCTGCCACTAAGCCACCTTTCCAGCCAGAGACAGTGTATGGTTGAATAGACCAGTCCAATCTCATATTTTCTGTGTAGTCCAAAGTGACCTTGAATTCCTGAACTTCCAGCTTTTGCTACCTGAGTGTTGGAATTACAGCTGTGTGTCACTGTACCCTGCTGAGCAGGGTATTTTAATATTAATTTATTTGTTCATTCATTCATTCAGCTGGTTCCAGGTTTGAAATTTTGATCACAGCTACCACTTGAGCTATGCCTCTAGCTTGACTTTTTGCTGGTTTATTGGATATGAAGTCTTGTGAACTTTTCTACGTGGACTGGCTTCAAACCAAGATCTTCTCATTCTCAGCCTCCTGAGTAGCTAGGGATATAGGTGTCAGCCACCAGGTATTGTAAGCTGTATTTTAATGAGATAAATGATTGATGCATGGTTAGTAAGGTTTGAGAGCCACTATTCTGGACATAAGTAGTGGAAATATGGCAAGGAAGAGTTAGAAGCAAAATATATTGATAGTGAAGGACTGACAGAATTAAGTGGAGAGTACTTAATCAGGGATAATAAGTCCTGAGTTTCTAGCATCAACTCTTACTAATATTGGAGGCAAAGGCAAATGAATTTAAGTATTCCAGGTACTCATGGGTTACCGTAAAGCCCATACCTAGGAATTTTTTTGTGTTTTTTTTTTTTTTTTGCCGGAGGAGGTGGGGGAGTTTGAACTTGTGGCCTGGGCCCTGTCCCTGAGCTCAAGGCTAGTGCTCTACTACTTGAGCCAAAGTACCATTTCCAATTTTCTGGCAGTTAATTGGAGATAAGAGTTTCATGGTGGGGGGGCTAGGAAGGTGGCTCAGTGGTAGCGTGCTTGCCTTGCATGTATGAGACCCTAGCTTCGATTCCTCAGCACCACATATGCAGAAAAAGCCAGAAATGGTGTTATAGCTCAAGTATTAGAGTGCTAGCCTTGAGCGTAAGAGCTGAGGAACAGCACCCAGGCCCAGAGTTGAGGCCCATGACCAACAGAAAGAAAAGAGTCTCATAGGCTTTCCTGACCAGACTGCCTTTGAACCCTGATCCCTGAGTAGTTAGGATTACAGCCATGAGCCATGGGCACCTGGCAGGTAGGACTTTTTGAAAGGGATAGAGAATGATGGTGGATGTTTTGGAAGTTGGAGATTAGGAGATTATTTATTTTTATTGTATTATCATTAAGGTGTTATGCAGAGGGTTTACCGTTCCATACATCAGGTAATGAGTACATTTCTTTTTGGACGATGTTATCCCTTCCTTTACTTTTACCCAGTTACAAATTACATAGTTCTTTTTCCATATAGTGTCTACTGAGTGACTGCATTTGTTCCTCAATCCTCCCTCCATTTCTGTGACTCCCCTTCCCCAAAAGGCAGAATAAAATACTTTTTTTTTTTTTTCGCTGGTCATGGGGTTTAAACTCAGGGCCTGGGCACTGTCCCTCAGCTTCTTTTTGCTCAAAGCTAGCACTCTACCACTTGAGCCACAGCACCACTTCCAGCTTTTTCTGTGTATGTGGTACTGAGGAACTGAACCCAGGGCTTCATGCATGCTAGGCAAGCACTCTATCACTAAGCCACATTTCCAGCCCCAAAATACATTTTAAAAAAGGCAAAAACATTACCACCACCATTACCAAAAACAAAAAAACTATTTTCATTTCCAGGAATTTGTTTTGTAAATTGTATTTTAAATATTCAGAGAGAGGTATTACTTCTTTGGATTCCTCCCCTAAGAATATCTTCCTTTAGTCTTACTATTTGTGTATAAATGCCAAGAGTCTTGTTGGAGATTTATTTAAACTGGACCTAATTTTGCTTCTCTGGAGACGCTGAATAATTTTGGAGACATTTCTGATTATTAGACTGGGAAAATGTTCTTTTTTTTGGTAGGTTATACAAAGGGTTACAGTGGTAAATGTGATGTAGTAAAAAGCATATATATAATAAGGTACTCTAATTTAAACTTTAGTAGTGGGCTGAGACATCATTGGACACTTTCCCTAAAAAAGGTTTTAAGGGTAATTCCTGAAGTGTGAGATAAGAGGTATCTAGGCATAGTGGAAGATTTTTTTCTTTTTTGGTGCTGGTCCTGGGACTTGAACTCAGGGCTTGGCTCCTGTCCCTGACATTTGTACTCTAGTCTAGCACTCTGCTACTTGAGCTACAGCTCCACTTACAGCCTTTTGATGGTTAATTGGAGATAAAGCAGGGGCTGGTTTTGAGCAGAGATCTCCAGATCTCTGTGTCCTAAATAGCTAGGATTATAGGCATGAGCCTTTGATACCCAGCAGGAGTTTTTATTTAATGCAAAAAATCCAAGTTGGAATGAATTTGACATGTTTGAGACACTTACAAGCCAACCAAAACAAAACCCAGGAAATCATTGCAGAAGGCTGGGGAATGTGATATAGTGCTTGCCTAGCATAGATGAAGCCCTGGGTTTGATTCCTCAGTACCACATAAATAGAAAAAGCCAGAAATGCTGTGACTCAAGTGGTAGAGTGCTAGCACATGAAGCTCAGGGACTGTGCCCAGGCCCCTGAGTTCAGGCCCCAGGTCTGACCAAAAACATAAAAAGGCCACACATAAAAAAAGACAAAAAACCGGAACTACAGAGATATGAGTGGAAGACAATCTTGATTGGTAGTCAGAGTCATGTTAAATAAGGTGTTACCATATATACAGTGAGAATGTAGTTTAGCTGAGGAGTGAATAGTATGTTTGGGATCAGTAGCTGAATTGTAGAGAAAGGATCAGGGAGAGTACAAGAATAGCTCTGGGGAGGTCTGCAATGGTTCAGGTAAGTTGTAATATCTAGTATGGATTAAAGAACTGATAACGGGGGCTGGAAAGGTGGCTCAGTGGTAGAGTGCTTGCCTTGCATGCATGAGGCCCTGGGTTCGATTCCTCAGCACCACATAAGCAAAAAGAAAAAAGTTGGAAGTGGCGCTGTGGCTCAAGTGGTAGAACGTGCTAGCCTTGAGCTGAAGAGCTGAGGGACAGTGCCCAGGCCCAGAGTTCAGGCCCCACGACTGGACCCAAAAAAAAAAAAAAAGAACTGATAACAGGAGGTAAGGCCAAACCTGTAATTCTAGCTACCTGGGAGACAGATCTAAGGATCACCATTCAAACTCAGCCTGAGCAGAAAAATCCTTTAGACTTTTTAGCAAAAACACTGGAGGTGTGGTTCAAGTGGTAGAGTGTCAGCTGTGAACAAAAAAGCAGAGCAAGAGTGCAAGGCCTTGAGTTCAAGCCCGGACAGGACACCGAAAAGAGGAGATAATCTGAAAAGAATATTTACAAAATAGTATCATAGAACTTTGGCTTATCAAATGTATTAAGGTTAGTAAGTGTAAAAAGGTATATATAAGTATGATTCTCAAGTTTCCTCTTGTGTGACTTTTTTTTTTTTTTGGTTCCGGTCGTGAGGCCTGAACTCTGGGCCTGGGCTCTGTCCCTCAGCTCTTCAGCTCAAGAGCGCTCTACCACTTGAGCCACAGCGCCACTTCCAACTTTTTTCTTTTTGTTTATGTGGTGCTGAGGAATCGAACCCAGGGCCTCACGCATGCAAGGCAAGTGCTCTACCACTGAGCCACTTTCCTAGACCCTTGTGTGACTTTTTTCCCCCTCCCTTATGCTTTCACATATTGGCATGTTGTCTACCATTGAGCTACATCCCCAGCCATAAATTTAGTGTTGAGTAAGTTTGAATTGGTTGACTATGAAGTACCTGTGAAACATTGTAGTATAACTTTGGAGTTTGTGATTAGATGTGCTTCTGGGCCTCAGAAGCATATAAATATAATTGAAGTAGGGTAGCACTGATGTTCTGCAAAGAGTGTAAGGAGAAGGACAATGAGAGGATTTAGCTATGGAAGCCAAGAGACTGTATGTAGCACTTATAGTACACATCAAGAACTACATTAAAATAAAAATTTGAATGATTACTTAGTTCTTACATTAGAAAAAAAAAAGAACTGGTCCGTGCTGGGTGCTGGTTGTTCATGCCTGTAATCCTAGCTACTCTGGAGGCTGAGATCTGGGGAGTGCAGTTTGAAGCCAGCCCAGGCAGGAAAGTTCTGAGACTCTTATCTCCAATTAAGTACTAGAAAACCAGAAGTAGCTCCCTAGTTCAAGTGGTAGAGCACTAGCTTGGAGCAAAAGAGCTCAAGGACAATGCTTAAGCCCTGAGTTCAAGCCCCCAGAAGCTACAACCACAAAACTGTTCTAAGTGTGTATGTTTTTATTTATTTAATGCTCATAAGCCTTGAAATAAATATTTTCAAAACAAAGAAAATGCCAGAAGACATCACTATTCCACTTGTCTAAGATTACCAGATAGTAAAGTTTGTCGTGGGTATCTTATCATGGGTATCTTATCACTCACTAAGTTTGTTTGGGTTTTGTGAGGGTACTGGGACTTGAACTCAGGACCTTGAACCCTCACAGCTTTTATACTCAAAGCTGGTACTCTTTATCACTTGAGTAACACCTCTAGTTCTAAATCAAGATCTTCCTACTCGTGTAGTTTCTCTATCTCAGTCTTCTGAATATCTATGATTATTGATGTGAGCCATTGGCACTTGATGAGAAGTTGTATTTTGGGACATTTGGTTCTAGTTTGTATTCTCCTTCCTTGTCCTCCCTGTCCTTTTCCTCTCTCTCTTTTTTTTTTTTGTCCTGGGGCTTGAACTCTGGGCCCGGGCACTATCCTTCAGCTCTTCAGCTCAAGGGGAGCACTCTTCCAGTTTTCTGGTGGTTAATTGGAGATAAGAGTCTCCAGGACTGGCCAGCCTGGGCTGGCTTTGAACTGCCGATCCTCAGATCTCAGCCTCCTGAGTAGTTAGGATTACAGGCCTGAGCCACCTATGCCTGTCTTTGCTTCGCTTGGCTTCTCTTCTCTTCCTTTTTCTTGAGACTCACTGTGTAATCAGTCTATGTCTGAAACTTGCTATACCTCTGCCTAGGCCTCTTGAAGGCTGGGATTACAAGTGTATGCCACCTGGCCCAGCTACCAGCTTATGTCAACTACCCTTTTATTTTCTCTTTTCTCACCCTTCCTTTCCCTTCTGTCTTAGATCAAAACGAAGGCCTCATGCATAGCATCCAAGTGCTGTATCACTGAGCTGTATTCCCAGCCTCCTGCTAGTCTCTCAAAGAGGAAGGAGTGGTTCATTGAGGTTGATGCTGCTTAGGTTTAATACACTATTAAGAAGTTTCCGTTGGATTTGGCAGCATAGAGGTTATTGGTAACTTTGGGACAGTGCCATTTTGGGCAAAAAACATTCTTCAAAATAAATGTGATACCAAAAAGTAAGTTCAAGTAAATTTGGGTTGCATGAAGGGGGAAGGAAGAGGAAGAAGAGGAGCAAGTTATAGCTAAAATGTTAAGTATGACAAATTATAAGATCCAGAAGAGGCTATCCTAAAGTTTTTGTTTTAAGGTGAGAGAGAATACTTTTTTTGGGGGGGGATGTTAATGATATTATTAGTATATACTGCTTTGATGATTCTGTTAGCCTTCTAGGCTTAAGTTGTTGGTGAGACCAGTTGGTTTCTAATACTATCCTCTTGTAGTTCCTGCTGTCACTCTTAGTTCTAACCTTTCCTTTGTCTGTACCCTAGTAATAGCCTGCTCTTTCAGAATTTTTTGTTTCCTTTTTTTTTTTTTTTGGTCAGTCATGGGGTTTGAGCTCTGGGCCTGGGTGCTGTCCCTGAGCAATTCAGCTCAAGGCTAGCACTCTACCACTTAAGCCACAGTACCACTTCCAGTTTTCTGAGTGGTTTATTGGAGATAAGAGTCTCATGGTCTTTCCTGCACAGGCTGGCTTTGAACCGAGATCCTCAGATCTCAGCCTCCTGAGTAGCTAGGATTATAGGCATGAGCCTCTGCCATCTGGCCAGAATTTTTTGTTTCCTTTTGACAGAAAGTGTCAGGTAGCCCAGGCTGTTTTTTTTTTGTTGGGGGGGGGGGGGGGTCCGGTTGTGGGGCCTGAACTCTGGGCCTGGGCGCTGTCCCTCAGCTCTTCAGCTCAAGGCTAGCACTCTATCACTTGAGCCACTCGCCACTTCCGGCTTTTTTCTTTTTGCTTATGTGGTGCTGAGGAATGGAACCCAGGGCCTCATGCATGCAGGCAAGCGCACTACCACTGAGCCAACTTCCCAGCCCCACCCAGGCTGTTTTTTAAATTTTGTTTTGGTGCAGGTCCTGGGGCTTGAACCTCAAGGTTTGGGTGATATCCCTGAAGTGTTCTCCCCTTGTAGGTTTTGGGGCTTGAACTTGGCCTGGGCACTGTCCCCAAGCTCCTTTTTGCTCCAGCACTCTACCACTTAAGCCACAGCACTACTTCCAGCTTTTGGAGATAAGAGTTTCATGGGTTGTTGGGTGCTTTTAGCCACACTTGTAATCCTAGCTACTCTGGAGACTTAGATCTGAGGATTACAGTTCAAAGCCAGCCTGGGCAGGAAAGTCCATGAGACTCTTAATTGACCACCAGAAAACTGGAAGTGGAGCTTTGGCTCAAAGTGGTAGAGCACTAGACTTGAGCAAAAAGAGCTCAAAAGACAGGGCCCAGGCCCTGAATTCAAGTGCAGGGCTGATCCCCTCCCCGCCCCCCCATTCCCCCCCCCCCCCCCAAAAAAAAAAAAAAGCTTTCCATCCTGGCTGGCTTTAAACCGTGATCCTCAGATCTTGATTTCCTTAGTAGCTAGGATTACAGGTGTGAGACACAGGCTGGTTTCACTTGTCTTTCTTGCTCACAACTGGTACTCTTTTTTTTTTTTTTTTTGACCTCTGGGCTTGGGCTCTGTCCCTGCGCTCTTCAGGGCAAGTGTTCTACCACTTGAGCCACAGCGCCACTTCTACTTCCGGTTTCTAGTGGTTTATTGGAGATAAGAGTCTCACAGACTTTCCTGCCTGGGCTGGCTTTGAACCATGATCCTCAGATCTCAGCCTCCTGAGTAGCTAGGATTACAGGTGTGAGCCACTGGTGCCTGGCTACAACTGGTACTCTTTTTTTTTTTAAAACAGTTTTTTTAAAAGTTATTTTATTTAATTTTATTTATTTATTTATTTAATTTTTGTTGATCGTGGGGCCTGAACTCTGGGTCTGGGCATTGTCCGTAAGCTCTTCAGCTCAAGGTGAGTGCTCTACCACTTGAGCCACAGCGCTACTTCTGGCTTTTTCTGCTTATGTGGTGCTGAGGCATCGAACCCAGGGCCTCATACATGCAAGGCAAGCTGAGCCACATTCCCAGCCCACAACTGGTACTCTTGAGTCCCTAGAGCCTTACCTTCAGCCTGGCTTTTTACTGGTTAACTGGAAATGGAGTTACGAGGTCTCTGTTCAGGCTTCAAACTATAGTCCTACAAGTCTCAGCCTCTTGAGTAGCTAGGATTGCAGGCATAACTAATCCTTTCTTTACGCAGAAAAAGTTTACTTTTTAAAGGCAAGCCTGTGTCTTATTAAAGTGCTCCAAAATGTCTGTTCAAATACGGGTTTAGTACTTTATATAAAAGTATATTAAAAAATAGATTTTTTTTTTGTCAATCATGGGTCTTGAACTCTGGACCTGGCTGCTGTCCCTGAGCTCTTCAGCTCAAGGCGAGCACTCTGCCACTTGAGCCACAGCACAACTTCTGGTTTTCTGGTCGTTAATTGGAGATAAGAGTCTCAGGGACTTTCCTGACTAGGCTGGCTTTGAACCGTGATCCTCAGATCTCAGCCTCCTGAGTAGCTAGTATCTGAGCCAGGCATTCAAGACCACGACCAAAAAAAAGTGTTGTACCCGAGTCCTATAAATGGAAAGAACCCAAGATTGCTAATTAGGAAGCCTGGGTTGATTACTTAGCTTTATTTTTTTCATTCAGTTGTAATAGTTTAAATCAGTTGTTTTCCAAGTGCCATTTACTGCATTTACTGGAAAATAGTTAGAAATAGAATGATCAGGGGGCTGGGAATGTGATTTAGTGGTAGAGTGCTTGCCTAGTAGCATGATAATGCCCTGAGTTCTATTCCTCAGTACTACATAAACAGAAAAAGCCAGAAGTGGTGCTGTGGCAGAATGTTATTAGCCTTGTGCAAAAGAGGCTCAGGGACAGTGTTGAGGCCCTGAGTTCAAGCCCCAGGACTGGCAAAAAAACCCACAAAAAAATCAAAAAGGGCTGAGAAGTTGGCTCAGTGGTAGAGCGCTTGCCTTGCATGCCTGAGGCCCTCGGTTCTATTCCTCAGCACCACATAAGCAAAAAGAAAAAAGCCGGAAGTGGCGCTGTGGCTCAAGTGGTAGAACGCTAGCCTTGAGCTGAAGAGCTGAGGGACAGCGCCCAGGCCCAGAGTTCAGAGTTCAGGCCCCATGACTGGACCCCCCCCCAAAAAAAAAATCAAAAAGGAGAATGATGAAGTCAGAAACTCTGGGAGTACCTGGGTACCAGTGGCTCATTTCTATAATCCCAGCTACTCAGAAGGCTGACATCTGAAGCTTGAGGTTTAAAGCCATCCCAGGCAGACAAGTTCAAGAAATTCTTATCTCCAATTAACCAGCAAAAAGCTGGAAGTAAAGGTGTTGCTCAGGTGAAAGATTCCATTCTTGAGTGAAAAAGTGACAATGTGAGACCCTGAGTTGAATCACACTTCAGTACCAGAACAAAAAGACAAAACTAAGAAACCGAGAGTGGGGACATAGCATGGGTTCCACTAGAGCTAAGCTCCTCTTCTGCTTCTCTTCTCCTCTCTTCCTTTTCCTTTTATCTTTTCCTTTTCCCTTCCCCTCTCTTCCCTGCGATTGAGAACTCCATAACTGACTCTCCACTCATTGGCTAGCACTCTTCCACCCACCTGAGCTATGCTTTGGGCTCCCCTCCCTCCCTCCCTCCCTCCCTCCTTCCTTCCTTCCTTCCTTCCCTTCTTTTTCGTTAGTTGTGGGATTTGAACTCCATACTTGAACTCCTTTTGCTCGAGGCTAGTACTCCAGCACTTTGAGTCACAGTGCCTAGTCTGGATTTCTGGTGGTTAATTAGCAATAAAGAGTCTCTTGGACTTTCCTGCCCAGGCTGTCTTTGAACCGAGATCCTCAGATCCTGAGCAGCTAGGACTATAGGCATGAGCCACCAGTGCCTCGGTCTCTATCTCTGTCTCTCCTCCCTCCCTTCCTCCCTCCCTTCCTTCCCCCCCCTCCCTACCTCCCTCTCTTCCTCCCTCCCTTCCTTCCATCCATCCATCCATCTGTGGGTTCTGGGGTTTGAATCTAAGGGTTCTAAGGGTCTTTAGACATGATAGGCCACCCCTCTACCACTGAGGTATATATCTCTAGCCCTAGATGATTCTGATAGATAACAAAGCTTGATAACCACTGGAAATTGTTAGTCTGTTTTTCTGTTTTAGAAATAATAGCTACAAATAACTTTTAACCTCAAACTTTATGACTTAAAATTGCCTAAAACCCTTCTTTTTTTTTCTAGTATAGTGGTGTCCACATATTCCCAGTTACTTAGGAGGCTGAAGCAGGAAGATCACTTGAGCCTACAAATAGGAGACCAGCCTGGGCAACATAACAAGAACCCATCTCGGGTCAAAAATAAAACCAAACAAGCAACAAACCAGACTTCTTCATATACATTGTTAGGATTCTTCTTTGCTTACCCAAGAAATTACTGCCAGATGCCAGTGGATCATGCCTTTTAACCCTAGCTACTCAGGAAGCTAAGAACTGAGGATTACCATTTAAAGCTGGCTGTGGCAGAAAAGTCCATGAGACTTTTTTTTTTTTCTAATTAACCACCAAAAAGTAGATGGTTAAAGAGTTAGAGCACTAGCCTTGAGGAAAAAAAAAAAAAACTTGATAGACAATACTTAGACCCTGAGTTCAAGCCCAAGGACAGGAAAAAAAAAGTCTGAAAATAGTTACATAGGTAGCTATAGTATCAGAGTAGAATCAGAGACAGTATATTTAGTAGTTTTTTGTTTTTTGGGTTTTTTTTTTTTTTTTTTGCCAATCCTGGAACTTGAACTCAGGACCTAGGCTGAGCTTCCTTTTTTTTTTTGGGTCCGGTCGTGGGGCCTGAACTCTGGGCCTGAGTGCTGTTCCTAAGCTCTTCAGCTCAAGGCTAGCAATCTACACTTGAGCCACAGCACCACTTCTGGCTTTTATCTTTTTCCTTATGTGGTACTGAGGAATGGAACCCAGGGCCTCAGGCATGCAAGGCAAGCGCTCTACCACTGAGCCACCTTCAACCACTGAGCCACCTTCCCAGCCCCTGAGCTGCTTTTTTGTTCAAAGCTAGAATTATACTACTTTAGCCACTATGCCACTTCTAGCCTTTTATGTTTATGTGGTACTTAGGAATTGAACCCAGGGCTTCATGCATACTAGGCAAGCATTACCTAGTACATTCACAGCCTATATGGATGCTTTTTATCACTGTATGTTTTCTCCATAATGAGAAGAGAAGATAAAAGTAAAGGACAGGCCTTTTGTTGACAGACTGGAGTAAAAAGTATCAAAAGTAAAGGTTGCCTCTTTTTTGGTAGCAGCAGATAGACATTTGATTGGAGTGATTTGAACTCTTGGCCAAGTATTGTTAGCCTGGGGCTCTAGCCCTGTCTACCCACATCTCTAGCCCAGAAAGCAAGAATGCTGGCGACTTATGCCTATAATCTTAGCTACTCAAAAGTCTGAAATAGGAGGGAAGAGGTTCAAAGCCACAGAGCCAGCCTCCACCGGAAAGTCCTTTGCAACTTTTTTTTTTTTTTTAATTGTGAAAATACTGTACAGAGGGGTTACAATTACGTGGGCAAGATAATGAGTTCATTTCTTATCAAGCATTGTAGCCTCCTCCTTTGTTTCCCCTTCCCATCCCTTCCCATCCTCCCCTCCCCCCCTCTCCTTTGCAACTCTTATCTCCAATTAACCACCAGAAAATGGGAAGTGGCACCAGGGCTCAAAGTGGTAGAGTGTTAGCCTTGAGCAAAGGAGCTCAGGAACAGCACCCAGGCCCTGAGGCCCTTGTCACCACCAACAATAACAATATTTACTTCATTGTGGTACATACAAGTTGTTTGTAGACTGAAAAGGGCTGATTATTGTTGATAATCACTCATTCTCTATAAAGAGAGTTGCACACAACTTGGAAACAATAGTAAGTTTTATCAAATGTATATTTTGTGCTTGGCAATAGGTTTAGAGCTTTATTTCCACTACTATTTTGGCTTAACAGTGTTTTTAAGTTTATTCTGTAAAATAGAGGAAACCTTATAAAATTGGAGTTTCTAAAAAAGAACTGTTAGGATGGAGCATTGTTCTCTGATTGAGCACTTCCAGGATTTAGTAAACCTTATCTCTATTTTATCTCAGACCTTTCAGCAAACCTATCTCATAATCATTTCTGTTAAAAAAAAAATCCTTAGAGGGTATTGGGAAGGAAAATGTAGTGAGGAAAGGATTGCAGAAACCAGATAGATATGAGTTTAAGTCTTGCCACTAAGCATGGACCTAGAGCAGTTACTTAAGGCATTTTGCAATAAGCTATTAGGTACTCAGGACAGGAGAATGATTCTTAGTTCCTGATTGGTAGGTGATGTCCCTACTTGAGAGAGAATACTGTAGTTTGTATAAAGGTTGAATTTAGTTTCTTTTATATTAATCTTTACATATTTAACCTAAGCATATTTAATTTACCAATTATTTAGCCTACTTTATGAAGAATCCTACCACAGTAAGCTAATGTCGTGAGGCATCAATGTAGGTTTGGATGACTTAACATTGGGTAGCACTGATTCAGAAATTAACACACACACACACTCTCTCTCCCTCTCTTTCTCTCTCTCTCTCTCACTCACTCACACATACTTCTTTTTATTTTTTTGGCCAGTCATGGGTCATGGAGTCTGAACTTTGGGCCTGGGCGCTGTCCCTCAGCTCTTCAGCTCAAGGCTAGTGCTCTACCATGTAAGCCACAGTAGGACTTCTGGCTTTTTCTGCTTATGTGGTGCTGAGGAATTGAACCCAGGGCCTCATGCGTGCAAGGCAAGCACTCTACCACTGAGCCACCTTCCCAACCCATCCCAGCCCTTTTTTTTGAGACAGGCAGGCTATATAGTACTGGCTAGTGTGTAAGTCAATATTCTGCCTCAGCACCCTGAGCATTAGAATTACAGATGTAAACCACCATGCTGGCAGAAATCGTTATATTTTATTTATTTTATTTATTTATTTTTGTCTTTTCTTTTTTGGTACTGGGGATCAAACCCAGGACATTGCACTTGCTAGGCAAGCGCTTTGCCACTGAGCTACATCTCAGTCCAATTATTATATTTTCTTTTTTTGGGAGGGGGGTTCCGGTCGTGGGGCCTGAACTCTGGGCTTGGGCGCTGTCCCTCAGCTCTTCAGCTCAAGGCTAGCTTTCTTCCACTTGAGCCATAGCGCCACTCCTGGCCTTTTGCTTTTTGTTTATGTGGTGCTAAGGAATCGAACCCAGGGCCTCATGCATGCAAGGTAAGCGCTCTACCACTGAGCCACCTCCCAGCCCCCCAATCATTATATTTTAATAACACCAATTACTTTGTTTTCTTCAGGCTTGTTACCTCATTCTTGCCTACTAAAGGGTTAGTTATATGCTACTACTCTTTATCCTGCAGGTTCTTTCTTAGTTAATCTCTGTATTTGGAAAGATACTATATTTGATTGTCGATTTGTTTTTGTATTGGTTTTTGGGCTTGAACTCAGGGCTTGGGCACTATCCATGAGCTTACACTATATCTTTTATATTATTTATGGAAACACAAGTTAAAATTTAAAACTTTCTTCCTTTCTGAAGAAATTGGACATTGTAAGAACACACTCAGGATAGTTGCTGTTGATATTTGTGCCATTGTCAGTTATCAGCCATGAACCAAAGAACTTTGCTGGATAAACGTAGAATTAAAAAGTAGACTTTCAAGCATTGTAGTCTAAAGTCATTTATAGTTGTAGATCAGGGGAAGCATTGAATCTCTAGATCTCTCTTTCTTTTTGGTCAGTTGTGGGGCTTGAACTCTAGGCTTGGGCGCTGTCCCTGGGCTTTTCGGCTTAAGTGCTCTACCACTTGAGCCACAGCGCCACTTCCAGCCCTTTCTGTTTATGTAGTGCTGAGGAATCCAACCCAGGGCCTCATGCATGCAAGGCAAGCACTCTATCACTGAGCCACCTTCCCAGCCCTTTTTTTTTTTGGTTGTATTTGACTGATTCAGATCTTTACATTTGCTGAAAAAGTGCTCTACTGCTTGAGTCGTACCTCTAGCCCCATTTTTCTCTTGTGTGCACCTGTGTGTTTGTGTGTGTGTGTGAACTCTATGCATGGGCACTGTCACGTCACTTTATTGCTTAAGCCACAGCTCCTCCTCTGGCTTTTTGGTAGTTGATTTAATTGGAGATAAGAGTCTCAGGCTGACTTTGAGCTTTGAGCTTTGATTCTCAGATCTCAGCCTCCTGAGTAGCTAGGATTACAACCAAGAGCCACTGGTGCCCAGCAAAAATGCAAGATGGGTATGGAAGTGCATACATGTAATCCTAGAACTTGGGAAGCTGAAGCAGAAGGATAGTGAGTTTGAGGCTAGCCTGGGCTAAGTAGAAATGCCTATGCCTATAATCCTTGTTATCTAAGGAATAGTGTCTGGGCACTGAGATCAAACTCCACTAGCAGCACTGATATTAAAGATTTGAAATTGCAACTATCACAGAAACTTGTTCATGACTCATGAGTTCCTATTTTTTCCCCTCAGTGACTTCTAGCATTATAATTTTGTTTTAAACTTTTAAAAATAGTTGGGTGCTGGTGGCCTATAATCCTAGCTACTTGGAAGGTTGAGATTGGAACAACTAGTTCAAGGCCAGCATGAACAAAAAAGTTTAGAAGACCTCTTCTCAACAGAGCTAGTCAAGGTGGCATGTTCTTGTTTTCTTAGCCACATAGGAAACCTAACAAGCAAGTTGCTTCCAAGAGTGTGTGGACAGGAAGTAAGGCTCTGTTTCAAAAGCACTGGCAAAAATCATGACTAGTGGCATGGCTCAGCAGTAAAAGCACCTGCCTAGCAAGTGTGAGTTCAGTTCCTGTGCCTGTTACCTCCCCCAAGAAAAGGAATACCATGTATTCCTTGTGTCTACTTTCCCTTTAAGTCAGCATTGCAATATTCATCTATGTTGCTCTGTAGTATTAACTTTGTAATATAACCACTTTTTTATTTTTTGGTAGTTAATTGAAGATATAAGTCTCATGGAATTGCCTGCTTGGGCTTGCTTTAAATTGCAATCCTCAGATCTTAGCCTTTGAGTAACTAAGATTACAATCATGAGCTACTGGTGCTTCATATACTCTTAAGCTATGCTCCGTAGTTCATACCTATATCGCTGGCTACTCAGGAGTGTGAGATCAGAAGAATTGCTGTTCAAAGAGAGCCTGAGCAAAATATTTGGGAGTTTTCATCTCAACAAGTAAGAGTTGGGTAGAGTAGTGGGCACCTCTCATTCCAGATATTTAGGCAACATTTTTAGGCCAGCGTGGGAAAAAAGTGAGACCCTATTAGAGGGGTGAAAATAAAAGCATTCTGGATGGCTCAAATTGTAGAGAACCCGCCTAGCTAAGCACAAGGCCCTAAGTTCAAACTCCAATATCATGGGTGTGTGCATGTATATGCACATTCACACACACACATGACGTTTAAAAATAGACATGGAAGTGGCACTGTGATTCAAGTGATAAAGCAGTAGACTTGAGCACAAAGCTCAGGGCCAGTGCCAAAGCCCTGAGTTCAAGCCCTAGGACTGGCACACATACCCCAAAAAAGAAAAAAGCACATTACTGTTATTACAGTATTATCTTTCATTGTTTAAATTCCTCTCAATTGTTGCTCCTTTTCTAGTGATTAGTTGGTCTGAAGCCATGAATATCCACTGTATGTGACAAATATCTAAATGTCTACAAAGTCTTTGTTGACCTATAGCGTACCTCTTTTTTATTTGGGGGGGAGGTCCGGTCGTGGGGCCTGAACTCTGGGCCTGGGCGCTGTCCCTCAGCTCTTCAGCTCAAGGCTAGCACTCTACCACGTGAGCCACAACCCCACTTCTGGCTTTTTTCTTTTTGCTTATGTGGTGCTGAGGAATTGAACCCAGGGCCTGATGCATGCCAGGCAAGCCCTCTCTTCCCAGCCTCTCTCTCTCTTTTTTTTTTAAAGGGATTAAAAAATTGAAATATAGGGCTGGGAATGTGGTTTAGTGGCTGAGTGCTTGCCTTTTATGCATGAAACCCTGGGTTCAATTCCTCAGTACCACATAAACAGAAAAGGCCAGAATTGGCACTGTGGCTCAAATGGCAGTGTTAGGCCTTGAGCAAAAGAACCTCAGGGACAGTGCTAGGGCCGGGCCCTGAGTTCAAGCCCTATGACTGGCAAAAATAAAAATAAATTAAAATATGGGGTTAGAGTACATAGCTCAGGGGTAGAGTGCTTGCTTAGCATCTGTGAGGCACTTGTAGCCTTGAACTCCAATATACCCTCCACCCCCCAGGGCATGGAACTAACAACGTGCATAAATCTCCCATGTTCAGTTTGGTGAATTTGATGGCATAATTCATTGTTGAAAACAAGATAGATACAAACTAGAGTGATGTATCCCCATGGAAAGTTTCCTCATGCCCCTTCAAGTTAATGTCTTAATTATCTCTGTATCTGACATCATCAGAGAAGAGTTTTCTTGTTTTATCACATATAGTTAATTATAGCATTTGCTTTTCTGTAAGAGGCCTTTTCCATTTAGTATTAAGCTTTGAGAGTTGTCCTTGTGGTTGTTTTTTTCTTTTTCTGGTGTTGGGTAAATTCCATTGTGTAAATATGTGCCAGCATATGAATGTGTATGTACAAAAAATGTGAAGTTTTCAATTCATTTCTGAAAAGTAAAATGATCTGTAATTTTTTTTTTTTCCCCCGGATCTGGCCGTTGGGCCTGAACTCTGGGCCTGGGCGCTGTCCCTCAGCTCTTCAGCTCAAGGCGAGCACTCTTGTAATTTTGTTCTGCTTCTAGTTTACACAATTTTCCCCCCAGTTTAGGGGCTTGAACTTAGGGCCTGGATGCTGTCTCTGAGCCTCTTTGTGCTCAAGGTTAACACTCTACCATTGAGCCAGAGTGCCACATTGGGCTTTTTCTGAGTTATTTATTGGAGATAAGAGTCTCACAGATTTTCGTGCCTGGGCTGGCTTTCTGCGATCTTCAGATCTTAGCCTCCTGAGTAGGATTATAGGCATGAGCCACCAGTTCCTGGCTTAGTTTACATACATTTATATTCAACTCAGTACTTTTCTAGGCATACTTATATTTTCTTTTTCCTTTAGTTTTGGCACTGGGGCTTGACTGAATGCCTGTGCTCTCACTTAGCTTTTTTTTTTTTTTTCCTTCAAGGCTAGCACTCTACCACTTGACCCACACTTCTACTTTTCAGCTTTTGGTTGTTAATTGGAGGTAAGAGTTTCATGATCTTTTCTCCCAGAGCTGGCTTCAAAGTGATATCCTCAGATTTCAGCCTCTTGAATAATTAGTATTACTAGCATGAGCTATGGCTCCCAGCTTTTTTTTTTTGGCTCCTACTATTTGTGCTTGAAATTGCTGTTATGCTACTCTCTATTTTGCTCTGGGTTTGAGAAAGTTTTAAACACTGATGGCCTTCATCTTTTCACTTTTGACTTCTTTTTCAAAAAGCTCAGTTTAGGCTACCAACTGTTTTATGAAATGATGGCCAGTTTGTCTACAAAGACCTTGTTCTCTTCCTTGAGCTCTGTGGTCTACTGACTAGCTGCTAGGTCCCAAACCTACAGCTTGTTGAGATCACCAAAGTGCAACTCTGCTTCCCTAAGATGGTCTTGTTTTTTCATCCAAGTTCCCCCAGAAAAGTTCTGTGCTACAGTGGTAACAATGGAAATCAGAAGATGTATGTCATAGGAGCAAGAGTCTGTAAGAAATAAAGTCCAGTTTCTAGTTACAGATATGAGCCACTAGTGGCTGGCCACTCTGTATTTCTAGTTTTTTTTTTTTGGCAGGCGGGGGGGGGTCCGATCATAGGGCCTGAACTCTGGGCCTGGGTGCTGTCCCTCAGCTCTTCAGCTCAAGGCTAGCGCTCTACCACTTGAGCCATAGCGCCACTTCCGCCTTTTTTCTTTTTGCTTATGTGGTGCTGGGGAATCGAACCCAGGGCCTCAGGCATGCAAGGTAAGCGCTCTACCTCTGAGCCACCTTCCCAGCCCCTCTCTGTATTTCTTGAATACCTACTGAATCCCAACTCTGTTTGAAGCAGGAGGAGAAAAGATGACTGCAACATGGTCCCTGCCCCTGAAGTACATAGTTTAGTGACTGATCCCTTAATGGTCAGCCAGTGTGGGCCCTCTGTCTGGTGTAGTAAGCAGGCAGCTTTTTTGTCTAGTTAATGATGGGTATGGCCCACCAGCTCTAGCCATTGCCAAGCTATAGAACCTGTTTAGCCACAGGGTCACTACCTGATACTGGAAACACGAAAAAGTAGATGATTTTTTAAAAAGTTAGAAATCTTTTTTTTTTTTTTTTTGTCGGTCGGGGGGCTTGGGCGCTGTCCCTCAGCTCTTCAGCTCAAGGCCAGCGCACTACCGCTTGAGCCACAGCGCCACTTCCAGTTTTCTAGTTGTTTATTGGAGATAAGAGTCTCACGGACTTTCCTGCCCGGGCTGGCTTTGAACCATGATCCTCAGATCTCAGCCTCCTGAGTAGCTAGGATTATAGGCGTGAGCCACCAGCACCTGGCAGATTTCTTAAAAAGTAACATAAAATTAAGTTGGCAACTTGAGCTATTAGATAAGAATATGTTCTTATTGTTAGAAAACAATAGACTTAAGTTAGGAGTATAAGGCCATGGTATTTTGAACTTTCCGATGGTTTGATGTACATGGAAAAATATGCCTACCTAAACATACACATATATATGCCTGATACTTACAGGCTGACACCAACCCCCCCCCCCCCTCCTCTTCTTCCCCCTCCTCCCCTTTCTCCCCTTCCTCCTCCTTCGGCTTGAACTTAGAGCATGGGTGCTGGTACTGAGCTATTTTATTCAAGGCTAGTGTTCTGCTACTTAAACTATAGCTCCATATCTGGTTGATTTGGTGCTTAATTGGGGATAAGAGTGTTACGGACTTCCTTGCACAGACTGGTCTTAAAAATAGGAAAAATTGGTTTTCCTATTGACTATTATATTGGCTATTACTTATTATTAAATTGTTTTTCCTATTGGTTAGTATAAAACTTTTATGTGTGGTTGTTACTGTAATACTGATGCTTATTTTATAATTTAAAACAAGATAAATTGAGTATTTGTTAGTGTCACTTTTCTTATACTAGACCTTGCACACAGTAGGAAAACATAATTGAGCCACCCAACACCTTGGCAGAACAGTGGATTGAACTCAAAGACTCTTGCTTGGTTGAAAAGTGTTCTGCCATTTGAACCACACGCTCAATTCTCTATAATTTTAAAAGTCTAATAGAACCCTCTATCAGAAACAACTAGTTCCTACCTAAGGTGCTGTTCACCTGTCCACTAGTCTTTGCCCTAGAATTAACTAAGTCCCTGGGGTAGGCACTTGTTCAGTTCTACAAATCTTCTTAAAGTCTCTCCCCCCAGTTCCCTGGTCTTAGGGCTTGAACTCAGGGCATAGGTGCTGTTCCTGAGGTTTTTTGCTCAAGGTTAGCACTCCACCACTTGAGCCACAGTTCCACTTGGCTGTTTTAGGTGGTTAACTGGAGATAAGAAGAATCTCAGCCGGGCGCTGGTGGCTCACGCCTGTAATCCTAGCTACTCAGGAGGCTGAGATCTGAGGATCGTGGTTCAAAGCCAGCCCGGGCAGGAGAGACCGTGAGACTCCTATCTCCAGTAAACCACCAGAAAACCGGAAGTGGCACTGTAGCTCAAGTGGTAGAGTGCTCGCCTTGAGCTGAAGAGCTGAGGGACAGCGCCCAGGCCCAGAGTTCAAGCCCCCCCACAACCGACAAAAAAAAAAGAATCTCATGGACTTCCTTGCCCAGGTGGGCTTAAAACCATGATCTTTAGATCCTTAGTTTTCTGAATAGCTAAGATTACAGTGCCCAGCTTGATTTTTTTTTTTTTTTTTGCCCGTTTGTGGGTCTTGAACTCTGGGCCTAGGCGCTGTCCCTCAGCTCTTCAGCTCAAGGCTAGCACTAGGTTTGGGCTGTTACATGTTCAACATGGTTAGTAAGCCAGTCAGGAAATAACCAAAAATGCTTATTTTTAATTTCTTTGCTGAAGTTGGTTAAATAAGCAGAATCTCTACTCCCCTCTCTTCAACAATGGCAAAAGTTTAAAAGTATTTTCTTTTTACTCCTGAACTAACTGAATATTCCCTTACTGAAACAATTGAATATTTCCTTAATAGGGCTTTAACCTGATTTTTAGTACAGTCGACATTCCAGGCCCTAATATTTGTATGACCTTAAACAGTATCCTTGGAGTCTTTAGCTTCCATTTCATGCATGGAGAGCAAAAAATGTTTTCCTCTTGCTGGGCGCCGGTGGCTCACGTCTGTAATCCTAGCTACTCAGGAGGCTGAGCTCTGAGTGGTGCTGTGGCTCAAGCAGTAGAATGCTTGCCTTGAGCTGAAGAGCTGAGGGGTAGTGCCTAAACCAAGAGTTCAAACTCCACCACCGCCAAAAAAAAAAAAAAATGTTTTCCTCTCTTTTCCATTTCTCCTTACTTTCACCCTGTTTACTAAAATAAATAGATCTTTGCAAAAACTTTAAAACCAGGGTACCTCTTAAATTCTGAGTCAGGTCTCATCTTCTCATTTTAAATTGCAGTAACAATTATCTTTTGAGGGCTGATGGATTAATAAATGTAGACTGTTTTGCACACAGTCAAACAATACAATCTGTTAAAATTCTCAAAGCTTAAATCACATAGTGGTTTTATAGCTTTCAAATCTGATTTTTAACTATATAGATAACATGGATTCATTATTGTGCAAAATCAAAATATTATAAATATGGCTAAAAAGCACCCTTGGCCTCACCAATCACAATGCCTTCACTGTAAGTAACTATTTTACGAGTTTATATTTCCATTTGGCCCCTCTCCTGCCCTGCCACCTCTGGTTCTGGTGTTTGAACTCAGGACCTAGGTATTGTTCTTGAACTTTTTTGCTTTACCACTGAGCCACTTCCAGCCTTTTGATGGTTAATTGGAGATAAGAGTCTCAGGATTTTCCTGTCTGATCTGGCTTTGAACCAGGATCCTCAGATCTCAGTCTTTTTTTTTTTTTTTTTTTTGTGCCATTCCTGGGGCTTGAACTCAGGGCCTGGACACTGTCCCTGTGCTGCTTTTGCTCAAGGCTAGCACTGCCACTAAGCCACATTCCCAGCCCAGATCTCAGCCTCTTGAGTACCTAGGATTACAAGTGTGGGCCACCAGCACCAGGCCTCCTTCCATGTCTTTTTTAAATATTTTACGTATACACACATACACAACCAGGAATAAAATAGATAATTTAATATTATGAATTGGAATCTGTATTTTAGACTAACCAAGAACAGTAACATTCAGCAGTTTATTTTGTGTTGACTTACCTTACACTATATTTAAGCCTAGATTGGTTTAATTAAAGGAAAAAAACTGGAAGAAGAAACATAGCTTCAGCTTTTGAGCAACACATTTGCTTTTCTGGCCAGTAAATAGATAAGACTTAGAATATTCATCATTACTTTGTTTACCTTAAAATCCACAACTAGAGGGGTCATACTTGTTTGGTAGCCCAGCAAATAAAAATTATGAGGCAAGGGCAGGAATTTCATTGGTTCTTTAGTGTATTTAAATTATGTTTGTAGGGGCTGGGAAGGTGGCTCAGTGGTAGAGCGCTTGCCTTGCATGCATAAGGCCCTGGGTTGGATTCCTCAGCACCACATAAGCAAAAAGAAAAAAGCTGGAAGTGGCGCTGTGGCTCAAGTGGTAGAGTGCTAGCCTTGAGCTGAAGAGCTGAGGGACAGCGCCCAGGCCCAGAGTTCAGGCCCCATGACCGGACCCCCCCCCAAAAAAAAAAATTGTTTGTAGTTAATTATGGTATTTTATTTTATTTTTTTCCACTCCTAGGGCTTGAACTCAGGGTCTAGGCACTGTCTTTGAATTTCTTTTGCTCAAGGATGGTACTGTACCACTTGAGCCACAGCACCACTTTGGCTTTTTCTGTGTATGTGGCACTGAGGAAAGGAACCTATGGCATCATGCATGCTAGGCAAGCACTCTACCACTAAGCCACATTCCCAGCCCTATATTTTATTTGTAATATGTACACATTGAGAATAGGTCCCAGGGCACTCAGAAAAGATTATTTTTTTACCCTTGAGGAGCTGAATTTGAACTCAGTGCTCTAGGTAAGTTTTCTACTTGAGTCATATCTCCAGAATTGGATATTGATCTTAATCCTAAAGCCACTGTTGAGACTGACTTAGCTTCCAGTTGACAGAATGTTAAGAGGCCATAGTTACTTTGGGAACAAGATTTAAAAGTTGGATGCAGGCCCTAGTGATTTATGTAATCCTGTAATCCTAGCTGCTCAGGAGGCTGAGATCTGAGGATTGCAGCTTGAAGCCAACCTGGTCAGAAAAGTTGTGATACTTCTCTCCAATAAACTACTGAAAAAGCCAGAAGTAGAACTGTGGCTCAAGTGGTAAAGCACTAGTCTTAAGTAAAGGAAGCTCAAAGACAATGCCAACACACACAAAAAGCTGGAGAATGTGGATTTGACATGATCTCTCTTCTTCAGAGAATTAGAGGTCAGTTGAGAAAACTGGGAGAACAGTCAAGAGAAAAGAAATTGTCCAGTTAGAATGTTAATTCTAATTCTAACTATTTGGGGGACTAGGGTGGGGTGCTGGAGAGTAGAGTTTAAGATTCAGCCCTTCTTCTTTCATCCTGGACTGTAGACTGAACTTAAGTGATGATGCCAAGGGGCAAACCTCTTGGCTATTGTCCACTCAGCATGAGTGGAGGGAATATGTAGTAGTACCTATTCAAAATAGAAATCGTGGGCCTGGGGGCTGGGAAGGTGGCTCAGTGGTAGAGCGCTTGCCTTGCATGCATGAGGCCCTGGGTTCGATTCCTCAGCACCATATAAGCAAAAAGCAAATAAGCCAGAAGTGGTGCTGTGGCTCAAGTGGTAGAGCGCTAGCCTTGAGCTGAAGAGCTGAGGGACAGCGCCCAGGCCCAGAGTTCAGGCCCCACGACCGGACCCAAAAAAAAAAAAAAAGTGGGGCTGGGAAGGTGGCTCAGTGGTAGCACGCTTGCCTTGCATGCCTGAGGCCCTGGGTTCGATTCCTCAGCACCACATAAGCAAAAAGGAAAAAGCCGGAAGTGCTCTGTGGCTCAAGTGGTAGAGTGCTAGCCTTGAGCTGAAGAGCTGAGGGACAGCGCCCAGGCCCCAGAGTGAAGGCCCATGACTGGACCCCCCCCCCCAAAAAAAAAAAAAAAAAAAGCAAAAGCAAAATAGAAATTGTCCTTTGCTGGTACGATGTCTTAGAGGATACCAGAAGCAGAGGTTGTATTAACTGTAAATTATACTTGTAAGGCTGATTATCCTACCAAAAATATAGTGCAGTTTCAGTATATGTTGCCGTCCCAATAAGTTATGCATATCGAATTGTCTTACCAGTGGCTGATTTTCTCAGCATTGGTTCTGCTGCATTTGTGTGTGTGCATGTGTGTGCATTTATGTGCATATACACATGCACCAGTTCAGGGCTTGAACTCAAGGCTTTGTACTCTTTCTTACTTGGCTCATGGCTAACATTGTCCACTTGAGCCATGCCTCCAGTCTGGCATTTTGCTGGTTATTTTTGGAGGTGGGAGTCTGCCATTTTTTTCTGCTGAGGATAACTTCAAATCTTGATCTTCAGATCTTAGCCTCCTGAGTAGCTAGGTTAACCAGTCCCCACCTGGTTTTGCTGCTGCTTTCAATAGTTGTGTGCTGTCCAGTATGGCAGTCACCTGCCACCTATGGTTTTTGGACATATGAAACAGGAGAAGGAACTAGTCTGATTTGAGATGTGAGTGTAAGATATACATCAGTCTTGCAGACTAGACTTAAAAAAAAAAAGAGCCCAGTGCTGGTGGTTATATCTTACTGCTCTACACATCCCCTGTTTATGTTTGACCGCTCCTTCATGCTCTCAGCATAGATAGCCGAAAGCAACCGCTTAGAACAGGCATTTCTATTTAAGCAACACTTTTGTGTTACAGATGAGTACCTCATCTTTAATTGCTAACACTTTGAAGTTGCAGAGGAATTAATCCCTAAACCAGGTGTCAGTGGTTCATGCCTGTAATCCTAACTACTCCGGAGGCTGAGCTCTGAAGATCACAGTTTGAAGCCAGCCTGGGCAGGAAAGTCCTTGATAGCCTCATCTCCAATAAACTAGTTGTCCAAAAAGCCAGAAGTGGAGCCGTGGTTCTGGTAGAGCTCTAGCTGTGAGCAAAAGAAGCTCAAGGACAGTACCCAGGCCCTGAGTTCAAGCCCTAGGACCAGAACTTAATAATTTCTCTTTTTTCTTTCTTTGGTCGGTTGTGAGGCCCGAACTCTGGGCCTGTGCACTGTCCCTCAGCTCTTCAGCTCAAGGCTAGCGCTCTACCTCTGGAGCCACGGTGTCATTTCTGGTTTTGTGAGTGGTTTATTGGAGATAGGAGTCTTACGGACTTTCCTGCCTGGGCTGGCTGTGAACCGCGATCCTCAGATCTCAGCCTCCTGAGTAGCTAGGATTACAGGTGTGAGGCATCAAACCCGGCTATTCCAATCTTAATTCTTGCTCAAAACCACAATTGTGGATATAGTTTTAGCTGTGTTACTGCTTTTTATCTTTGTGCTTTATATCTTTGTTACTCTGGACAATTGTTTAGTGAGAGTCACGTGCCTGTATGCTGATTACCAGGGCTTCAACTCCGGGTCTCTTACTCTCACTCAACTTTTTTTTTTTTCTTTTTAATACCTATATGCTTTTATTATTTAAAAGAATGTTTTCAGAAATTAGGTAAGTATGGGCTTAAATGGTTTTGAGATAATTAAGTCTATTTGGGGGGAACATATTTAAAAAAAACAACAGAGTTAATAGAGATTTAAGATATTATATTAAAATATAATGGACAATTACTAGAAAAAGGACTTCTTATACTTCTTTAAGAGAATGGACAAAACATTGTACAACAAGCCAAGAAACTCACAAATATAAATTATTAGACTGATAGGTTTTATCTGAAAACCTAAATTTTACATACTATGAATATATAATGAAAATGCTATGCTACATTTGTGTTATTTATCAGTTCTATTTATCTAAAATTTTATTGTTTACTCCCATAAAAGTTTCCCTTTCCAAACAAAGACAGTCATCCTATAAAAATCCATTTACAGAGGAAGACATACTTATTCCTGGATCAGAAATGTGCAAGAGCTTATTATTTAGCATTTCTCAAGTATCAGAATTTTTACTTCAGTTTTCCAAGCTCCAATGAAGGCAACATGAAGAGTGCACATGTCATTCAACTTTTTCATTGCTGGATGGTACTCTTCCACTTGGGTCATGCCTCCAATCTGGTATTTTGCTAATTAGAGATAAGAGTGGGGACTATTTTGCTCAGATGGCTTTGAATTGAAATCATTTTCTTAGTCTCCTAAGTAGTTAAGGATTATAGGCATACACCACTGACACCCAGCTTGAGACAGGAATTGAACCCAGAAACCCATCTCAACCATGCCCTTGTGTTTTACATTAGCCTTTTCATTTATAAGACAGGTTTGCAAACACCTGAAAATACATTCTCTTTTAAACCTCACAGTTGCTAGGTACAGTGGCTCACACCTGTAATCCAGTAATTTAGGAGGCTGAAGGCTAAGGATCATGGTTCAAAGTCAGTCTGGGCTGTAAAGTCAGTGAGATTCTTATCTCCAATCAGCTACCAAAAAAGCTGGAAGTACAGCTATGGTTCAAGTAGTAGAGTGCTAGCCTTGAGCACAAAGGTTCAAGGACAGCACCCAGATGCAAAGTCAGGCAATCTTTCTTGCCTGGACTGGCTTGGAACCACAGTCTTAAGATCTCAGTCTCCTGGCAGACTAGGATAGGATTACTGGCAAGAGCAACTGGCACTAGACTCTACTTTACCTTTTGTTATCACAATGAGGGAACTTGACTTTTCGGAAGGGAAGAGATCTTGCAGGAAATTTTTTTTTTTTTTTGGGTCCGGTAGTGGGGCCTGAGCTCTGGGCCTGGGCGCTGTCCCTCAGCTCTTCAGCTCAAGGCAAGCGCTCTACCACTTGAGCCACAGCGCCACTTCCGGCTTTTTTCTTTTTGCTTATGTGGTGCTAAGGAATGGAACCCAGGGCCTCATGCATGCAAGGCAAGCGCTCTACCACTGAGCCACCTTCCCAGCCCAGGAAATTTTAATATGGTGGTAAAGGAGAGGAATGTATATGTTTGTGAAGACATATATAAAACATGCTTTTGGTCTTATGCTTCTTCCTTCTAAAGCTTTACTTTGATCCTAGATGTGAAATTTTATGAATCTGTTTCAGAAGAGGTCATAATGTTGATTAAGAGATTAACTTTTGTCTGTGAATCAAAACATTAATCACAGCTCCAGAGAAAGGGAATTGTTATGATATCTTCCAGTCTCTCAAATGACTGCTTGCAATTTCCCTGATCTCACCTAAAGATGCAGGAGAAGCAGCCTGTATGTGACACATTGATGGGTAATATCATTTACCGAGCAAATATCTACAGTTAATGCTTTTTAGGACAAGCTGTCCTTTCAAGTTTGTAGTTCTGTTCTTGGTAGATGCAAAAAAAGAAGTCACCCTTTTTCATTCTTCGTGTGTGTGTGTGTGTATGTGTGTGTGTGTGTGTGTGTGTGTTAGCTGATACTAGGGCTTGAACTCAGGGCCCAGTGCTGCTCACTTGTTTTTTTCATTTACATTGTGTGTGTGTGTGTGTGTGTGTGTGTGTGTGTGTGTGTGTTAGCTGATACTAGGGCTTGAACTCAGGGCCCAGTGCTGCTCACTTGTTTTTTTCATTTACATTGTGTGTGTGTGTGTGTGTGTGTGTGTGTGTGTGTGTGTTAGCTGATACTAGGGCTTGACAAGGCCCAGTGCTGCTCACTTGTTTTTTTCATTTACACTGTGTGTGTGTGTGTGTGTGTGTGTGTGTGTGTGTGTGTGTGTTAGCTGATACTAGGGCTTGAACTCAGGGCCCAGTGTGTGTGTGTGTGTGTGTGTGTGTGTGTGTGTGTACATACGTGTGTACTAGGGCTTGAACTCAGGGCCCGGTGCTGCTCACTTGTTTTTTTCATTTACACTGTGTGTGTGTGTGTGTGTGTGTGTGTCTGTGATAGCTGATACTAGGGCTTGACAAGGCCCGGTGCTGCTCACTTGTTTTTTTCATTCACACTGGTGTGTGTGTGTGTGTGTGTGTGTGTGTGTGTGTGTGTGTGTGTTAGCTGATACTAGGGCTTGAAGTCAGGGCCCAGTGCTGCTCACTTGTTTTTTTCATTTACACTGTGTGTGTGTGTGTGTGTGTTGGTACTAGGGCTTGAACTCAGGGCCCAGTGCTGCTCATTTGTTTTTTTCATTTACACTGTGTGTGTGTGTGTGTGTGTGTGTGTGTGTGTGTGTGTGTGTGTGTGTTAGCTGATACTAGGGCTTGAACTCAGGGCCCGGTGCTGCTCACTTGTTTTTTTCATTTACACTGTGTGTGTGTGTGTGTGTGTCTGTGATAGCTGATACTAGGGCTTGACAAGGCCCGGTGCTGCTCACTTGTTTTTTTCATTCACACTGGTGTGTGTGTGTGTGTGTGTGTGTGTGTGTGTGTGTGTGTGTGTGTGTGTGTGTGTGAGCTGATACTAGGGCTTGAAGTCAGGGCCCAGTGCTGCTCACTTGTTTTTTTCATTTACACTGTGTGTGTGTGTGTGTGTGTGTGTGTGTGTGTGTGTGTGTGTTAGCTGATACTAGGGCTTGAACTCAGGGCCCAGTGCTGCTCATTTGTTTTTTTCATTTACAGTGTGTGTGTGTGTGTGTGTGTGTGTGTGTGTGTGTGTGTGTGTGTGTTGGTACTAGGGCTTGAACTCAGGGCCCAGTGCTGCTCACTTGTTTTTTTTCATTCACACTGATACTCTAATCAAATGAACCCTATCTTTAGTTCTGGCTTTTTTCTAGTAAATTAGAGATAAGAGTCTTGAGGATTTATCTGCCCAGGTTAGCTTTGAATCTCAATTCTCAGATCTCAGCCTCTGGGCAGCTAGGTTTAGCTTTCAGATAAATTTCAGGCTTTTTTTTTTGTTGTTGTCTTCTTTTTTTGGTGGTACTGAGATTTGAAATCAGGGCCTCATGTTTACTTTACCATTGAGCCATCCATACCTGTTTTCAGCTTTTCTTTTTCTATAAGTTCTTCTTGTGTAACAGTAATGCCAATCCTGACTCTTGAGGAACTAAATTGGCACAGCCTGCACTATGTATCCTAGAAAAAGTACTAAAAAACATTGTGGGGCGGGGAATCCCACTGGTTGCTTGCTCATACCAATAATCTTAGCTACTCAGGAGGCAAAGATCTAAGGATCATGGTTCAAAACCAGCTCAGGCAGTAAAGTCCCTGAGACTTATCTCCAGTTAATCACAAAAAGCCAGAAATGGAGCTATGGTTCATGTGATAGAGCACTTCTAGCCTTGAGCAAAAAATAGCTCAGGCTCTGAGTTCAAGCCTCAGGACCAGCACTAAATAAATAAATCTGAGTACTATTTTGTTTCTGTGTTGGAAGTGTGCTATAGGAATCAGTCAGTACAAACATATTCAGGAGTGTTTGAATCTCTGGATATTTCATTGGCTAATGCAAATGAAGTTAAATTGTTTGACTTGAAAAAAGAACAAAATTTCTGAGATGTTACTGTTTCCATTTTTTGGTGTAGGTATAACTACATAATTATTTCTCAGTGTTTGGGCCTTTTAAAATCTCCTTAGGCTCATGCCTGTAATCCTAGGTACTCAGGAGGCTGAGATCTGAGGATTTTGTTTTGAAGCCAGCCTGGCCTGAAAAGTCCCCTTGGGACTCTTAATTAACCTCTCAAAAACTGGAAGTGGAGTGTGGCTCCAAGTGGTAGAGCACTAGCCTTAAGCACAAAGAGCTCCGGGACAACAATGCCTCAGTCTTGAGTTCAAGCCCCATGACCGACCCTCACCCCCCAAACAAACAAAACCCCTATAATCACAGCATTGGGAAGGTTAAAGCTAGCTTAGGTTATAGTGAGACATCTCTTTTTTACCCCCAGCTTCAATCCTCAGATCTCAGCCTTTTGAGTAGCTAGGTTTATAACAGTAGGTGCCAGTGTTACATGCCTATAATCCAAGCTACTAAAGGAGGCTGAAATCCCAAAATCAAGGTTTGAAGCCAGCCTAGGCACACAAATCTGACACACTTGTTTCCAATTAACCAGCAAAAATCTAAAAGTAGAGGAATGGCTCAAGTGATAGAGCACCAGCAATGACACAGCAGGGTGGAGCAAGAGCACTGTTAGTATGTCCTCTTCCATTTAGGGCTTACAGTATCCTAGGCCCTGAGCATGTATTTCTAGCCCTCAACTTTATCAGCAGAACTTCTTCCACCTAGAACTGAATTCAACCGTGCCCTTCACAAAGAAAAGACAATCCCTGTGACTCCTACCAGTTTCTCCAGGATTTAGTCTGTATTCCCTGCTCTCCACCCAGACCTAAATTCTGTCCTGCCTATGGTGCTATCTTCAGGGACCAGATGCACATGCGGAATACCTCCCCCCTCTAGTCCCATGACTGTATAAGGATGCCTCTGAACAAGGACAGGCACCATTTCTCTCCCATGAGGGAGGTGGCCTTGTCAGCCCTGTCTGACAACAAACCCCTTTGCTATATGTAACTCTGTCCCTGTGGTCTTCTGGAATGGTGGCTTTCAGACACCAGACCCTGGATTCAAGCCCTTACACCAGGACACATGAAAAAAGATGAATAAGTGTTTTGTGTTTTCTTTTGAGATCAAGTTTTTTTGCTACATAGCCCAGGCTGACCTTGAAGATCTTTATCCTACCACCTAAATTTTTTAGGTTAAAGTTTCATTTTATCTATATTCCTCTTCCCTTGAACATTCTGCTTTATTACCCTCCTTCCCTCCCTTGTGTCTGTTCAGAAGAAACGGGTATATATAAGCCTATTGCTAAAATATATAGGTATGTGTAGGTGATGCTTTTATGTTATGTTGTTGGACTTGGTGTTATCTGCTAATATTTTTTCATATGTGGAACACATCCTATGTACTGCTGACCTCTATGCAAGTTCATCTTTTTTGTAATAAAGCAATTATATTATGTTAACATTTTTTCCCTGTGCTCAAGTCTCTTATTTAGATAAAATGGTAAAAATCTGGGCCCAAGGTTCAGCACTGTAAAGCCATGATTTTCACTGTGCTTGTACTAATAAATGATTCAATTTTTAATGGCTTCATAACCTTTTTTAGGGGGAAGGGCTAAAATATATATTATTAATGAGAAAATAGTGAGAAATCCAGTAGTAAAGAGAAACCCCAAAGAAGTATTTTGCTTCACTTGACAGAAGAACAAAAGAGTATATTATACACATAGCTCTAGGGACTTCATAGATGTTCAGTAGTTATAATAAATGAATAAACATCTTTGTTTATGTGGAGCCTTTCCTTATATGGAGCCCTTTGTCAATAAAGAACAATAGTTTATTTGCATGTTTTCTCCCCCTGTTAGCCAAAAGTCTCCTTAAGCGCTGAGATCTATGCCTGTTTATTTCTGTATGTCAAGTATCTGACATTCCATATTCAGCAAGACTTGTGTGACAGTGTAAGGAAAAAAAAAAGTGTAGAAGTACACATTAAGGCTGTGCTGTGAGGACTTTGAAAAGTGTTTTCACAATGTGAGACATGAAGCTACCATGGTTACTTGATTTCTTTCCCTTCCTTCCTTCCTTCCTTCCTTCCTTCCTTCCTTCCTTCCTTCCTTCCTTCCTTCCTTCCCTTTCTTTCTTTCTTTTTTGGTTGGTCATGGGACTTGAACTCTCTGGGCTTGGGTGCTGTCTCTGCACTCTTTAGCTCAAGACAAGCACTCTACCGCTTGAGCCACAGCTCCACTTCCGGTTTTCTAGTGGTTTATTGGAGATACAAGAGTCTCATGGAGGAAGTGGCGTTGTAGCTCAAGTGGTAGAGCACTCACCTTGAGCTACGCCCAAGCCCAGAGTTCAAGCCCCATGACCGACAAAAAAAAAAAATTACATTTTTGGGGCTAGGAGTTTAGCTCAGCAGAAGGGCGCCCACCTGGCTAGCGCAAGGCCCTGGGTTCGGTCCTCAGCTCTGGTGGGGGGGGGGGGGGGGGGAGAGTCTCAAGGAGTTTCCTGCCCAGGCTGGCTTTGAACTGTGATCCTCAGATCTCAACCTCCTGAGTAGCTAGGATTACAGGTTTGAGCCATCAGCACCCAGCTGTTACTTGATTTCTTATATCATCACCAGCAAGTTACTCTAAAACTCTGCTTTCTGGAAGTGGAGTTAGAGCAGAATCTTTAATTCCTAACAGAATATAGATAGAGAAAACATCTTGGTTACAAGAAAATGCTAGTTGGGCACTAGTAATTCAACACCTATAATCCTAGCTATTCAGGAGGCTGAGATCTGAGGATCGTGGTTCCAAGGCAGCCTGGGCAGGAAAGTCGTTGACACTCTTATCTCCAATTACCCAGCAAATTTGAAGTGGTGCTGTGGCTCAAGTGGTAGAGTGCTTGCCTTGAGCTGAATTGCTGAGGAAGAGTGCCTAGGCCCAGAGTCCAAGCCCCACAACTGACCAAAAAAAAAAAAAAAAATACTATTAATGATACAATTCTTTTAGAGGTATTATATGAATGTCACTGAATGCAAATATAAAGTACAATATTTTCATATATCTGATTTTCAAACATTTCAGTATATAAAAAAGTCTCTGGTCAGGAATGGCAATTTTTTTTCAGCCACAGTAGCTGAGTGATCAGCAAAGGAATTTGTCAAATAGAAGCTAGATACAGAAATAAGGAATGGTAGAATATTAAACAAAAGTAGGGGCTGGGAAGGTGGCTCAGTGGTAGAGCGCTTGCCTTGCATGCCTGAGGCCCTGGGTTCCATTCCTCAGCACCACATAAGCAAAAAGAAAAAAGCCGGAAGTGGCGCTGTGGCTCAAGTGGTAGACCGCTAGCTTTGGGCTGAAGAGCTGAGGGACAGCGCCCAGGCCCAGAGTTTAGGCCCCACGACCGGACCAAAAAAAAAAACAAAAAAGTAGCACATTAAAGAAACAACTTTGAGTAGATTTCAAATCGCAGCCATATCAATTATTATTATTATTATTATTATTATTTTGTTCAGTCCTAGGCCTGGGTGCTGTCCCTCAGCTCTTCAGCTCAAGGCTAGCGCTCTACCACTTGAGCCACGCCACTTCTGGTTTGCTGGTGGTTAATTGGAGATAAGAATTCCATGGACTTTTCCTGCCCTGGCTGGCTTTGAACTGTTTTTTTCCAGGAGCAATTATATTTTGTATCTTCACTTGAATATTGATTAAAGCAGTTTATCGTCCTTTGACAAAACATTATAGATCCTATTTGATTATGCTTTCATTATGAATGTATATCTCTAGGATAGAGTTACTGGCAAAGGGTAAAATTCATAGGTAGGAAAAACAGTGGCTCATTAAAACTTGGTTATACCAGTGCTTTTGAGACATCAGTTGGTCTTGAATTGAGAAAAACAAAAGATCCATACAACAAGGAAAATTAATGTTTCACATGGCATCTGGGATTGAAAGAAGCACTCTATACATGTAGAGAACACTGACTTGTTAAAGAAGCGTGAAACTACACCATTTCATTTTGATGTTCCTTTTTTCTCAGCGTGGCACCATGCGACGACGATATGAAGATGATGGCATTTCAGATGATGAAATTGAAGGAAAAAGAACCTTTGACTTAGAAGAGAAACTCCACACCAACAAATATAATGCTAATTTTGTTACTTTTATGGAGGGAAAAGGTCAGTATGATTTTGATTCATCCCTCCTGCCCCTTAATATAAGAGTTGTACATTCAGAACTGTGGGTTTAGCATCTGTGCAGCTAAACTTCCTGTTGATATCATTTATTTCCTTTTGTTACAGAAAGCCACTTATACATGATTCTCTCATTCTCCTACCTTTGCCTCGTTCTCTATTTGTAGTATCCTTTTTTTTCCCCCCCCCCCGGTCGGTTGTGAGGCTTGAACTCTAGGCCTGGGTGCTGTCCCTTAGTTCTTCACCTCAAGGCTAGCACTCTACCACTTGAGCCACAGTGCCACTTCCAGCTTTTTCTGTTTATGTGGTGCTGAGGAATTGAACCCAGGGCCTCATGCATACAAGGCAAGGACTCTACCACTGAGCCATCTTCCCAGCCCTGTAGCATTTTATTAGGGTAGGAATGTTGTTGGGAGTTTTTTCCCCTAAGGCTTTTTCCTTCTTTCATCCCTTGGTTTCTTTTTAATTAAAAATAGTACAATAGCCGGGCACTGATGACTAATGCCTGTAATCATACTCAGGTTGGTGAGATCTGAGGACTGTGGTTCAAAGCCAGCCTGGACAGGAAAGTCCCGTGAAACTCTTATGGCTAATAAACCACCAGCAAACCAGAAGTGGTGCTGTGGCTCAAGTGGTAGAACGCTAGGCTTGAGCTGAAGAGCTAAGGGACAGCACCCAGGCCCAGAGTTCAAGCCCCATGTCCAACAACAAAAAAAATTAAAATAATAAATAAATAATAGTACAGTAGGTCAGGCACTAGTGGCTTACACCTGTATTCCTAGCTATTTAGGAGGCTGAGATAGGAGGATAGCAGCTCAAAGCCAGCCATGGCAGGAAAGTCTGTTACTCTTTTTTTTTTTTTTTGGTCGGTCCTGGGGCTTGAACTCTGGGCTTGGGCGCTGTCCTTGTGCTCTTCAGCTCAAGGCAAGCGCTCTACCGCTTGAGCCACAGCACCACTTCCGGTTTTCTAGCAGTTTATTGGAGATAAGAGTCTCATGAACTTTCCTGCCCGGGCTGGCTTTGAACCGCAATCCTCAGATCTCAGCCTCCTGAGTAGCTAGGATTACAGGCATGAGCCACAGGTGCCAGGCTGTTAGCCTCTTATCAACAGTTAACCACCAGAAAACCAGAAGTGGTGCTGTGGCTCAAGTGGTGGCTCATGTGGTAGAATGCTAGCCTTGAGCACAAAGAGAGTCAGGGACAATGCCCAGACCCTTAGTTTAAGCCTCACAACCAAACCAAACCAAATAAAAAATAGTTCAGTAGGCTGTGTGCCAGTTGTGCAGGTCTATAATTCTAGCTATTCAGGAGGCTGAAATCCAGAGGATTGAGATTTGCTCCCAGCCCAGGCAAAGTTAGACACCATTTCCAGAATAACCAGCACGAAGTCAGACTGGAGGCATGGCTCAGGTGGTAGAGTGCCAGCTGAACAAGCAAGCCAAGTAAGACTCTTGAGTTCAAACCCTGATTACCCCCCATACTCCCAAAGAAATGTGCAAGGTTGGACATTGGTGGATAAAGCCTGTAACTCCTAACTCTTCGGAAGTATAAATAGGGGAAATCACAGTTCAAGACCAAAAAGTTGATGAGATTGCATCTTAACCAATAATTAATGTAATACTCATATCTTCCCAGTTACACAGGGAAGCACAAACAGAAGGAGCAAGGCCCAGGCATAAGGCAAAACCCTAGTTCAAGAAAATAACCAATGTAGCCGGGCGCTGGTGGCTCACGCCTGTAATCCTAGCTACTTAGGAGGCTGAGATCTGAGGATCGTGGTTCAAAGCCAGCCCGGCCAGGAGAGACCGTGAGACTCTTATCTCCAATAAACCACCAGAAAACGGGAAGTGGCACTGTAGCTCAAGTGGTAGAGCGCTCGCCTTGAGCTGAAGAGCTGAGGGACAGTGCCCAGGCCCAGAGTTCAAGCCCCATGACCGACAAAAAACAAACAACAACAAAAAAACACAATGTAAGCCTGGTGCAATGACTCAGGCCTGTAATCCTAAACACTTTGTAGGTATAGCCAGATAAGGGGTTTGAAGTCAGGTTGGGCAAAGAGAGGTTCAAAAGACTTGTCTCAGCCAGTAGCTAGGCATAGTAGCATGTACCTGTTATCCCAGCTACAGAAACACAATGGCTGGACATGGTGTTGGGTGCCAGTTAACCCCAGCAGCATCAGGAAGAATCCCCAGCAATAAAGGATCCTGAGCAATAAAGCAGGACCCTAACTTGAAAACAGCTAGTGCACCAGGCGCCAGTGGCTCATACCCATAATTCAGCCACTCAGGAGGTTGAGATCTGAGGATCAGTTCAAAGCCTGGAAAGTTCATGAGACTCTTATCTCCAATTAGCCACCAGAAAACCGGAAGTGGCGCTGTGGCTCAAGTGGTAGAGTGCTAGCCTTAAGCAAAAGGAGTACAGGGACAGTGCCCAGGCCCAGAGTTCAAGCCCCACGACCGACCAAAAAAAAAAAAAAGAAGCAGTAGAAGAAAAGAACCACTGCAAAAGGGCTGATGGAATAGCTCAAGTGACATTTTGTCTGTCTAGCAAGCAGGAGGCCCTTGAATTCTAACCTCAGTACCACATATCTCCTTCAAATTACATAAGAATTTATTCATATACACCTATGAAAATATAGGTGGAATTGCTCATGTATCATGAAGTTTTGATCCTTAGCTAATTAACAAAGATGATATGTATATTTTATTTTATTTATTTATTTATTGCCAGTCCTGGGCTTGAACTCAGGGCCTGACAGTGTCCCTGTACTTCTTTTGCTTAAGGCTAGCACTCTACCACTTGAGCCACAGTACCACTTCTGACTTTTTCTGTTTATGTGGTACTGAGGAATAGAACCTAGGCTTCATGCATGGCAGGCAAGGACTCTACCACTAAGCCACTTTCCCGGCCCGATATATGTAATTTAGGGTCAGAATTAATTTTTTGCTTCCCTCTGTTGCTTAAGTCTTAAACTCTCAAGCTCTGTTTCTCAGTTTGCTCTCCCTCTTTCTTAGAAGCTTCTTAGTGAAGAAGCATACATTAGCATCTAACAGAACACAATCATATATACAGAATACCAGATGTCTATACTCTTATTACTTAGATGTTTTTATGGTCTTTTTATTTTTTCCAGGGATATCTCCAGTCTTTGTAATAATTGATTTTTATGTTGACAGATTTTAATGTTGAATATATACAACGAGGAGGCTTAAGAGATCCTCTGATTTTCAAGAATTCTGATGGACTTGGAATAAAGTAAGTGTTGTGTGCCTGATTTGATATTGAAATCCCAGATACTTTTTAAAGTATTTTTCTAGATTGCTTCCTGTATGAAATAGGCTCATATTTCTCTCTCTCTCTCTCTCTCTCTCTTTTTTGCCAGTCCTGGTGCTTGAACTCAGGGCGAGGCAAGCACTCTACCACTAAGTCACATTCCCAGCCAAGCTCATATATTTTTGAGTATTTTATTTGTTGTATTAATAAGCAGTGAACCAAACTGGGCGTGAGTGCATCAAAGCTATAATCCTAGCTACTTAGGAGACTGAGATCTGAGGATTGTGGTTTGAAGCCATCCTGGGAAAGGAAAGTCTATAAGACTCTTATCTCCTATTAACTACAAAAAACTGGAAGTAGAGCTGTAGTTCAAGTGATAGTATGTTAGCCTTGAGTATACAAAAGACTCAGGTACAGCATCCAGATGAGTTAATCTGTTTTTTTGTTTTGTTTTTTGGTTGGTCATGGGGCTTGAACTCTGGGCCTGGACACTGTCCCTCAGCTCTTCAGCTCAAAGCTAGCGCTCTATCACTTGCACCACAGTGCTACTTCTGGTTTTCTGAGGGGTTTATTGGAGAGAAGAGTCTCACAGACTTTCCTGCCTGGGTGCCTTTGAACTGTGATCCTCAGATCTCAGCCTCCTAAGTAGCTAGGATTAAGAGTGTGAGCTACCATGCCTGGCTTTTTTTTTTTTTTTTCATTTTTGATTCTCATTCATCATGTTAACATTTTACAGAAAGTTTTTGAGTTGACAATTTTTTCTCCCTAAGTATACTGATAAATATATATATTCTCTTGTATTTAAGAAGAAATTTTAGCTGGCCACTAGTGGCATTTGCCTGTAATTCTAGCTACTCTGGAGGTTGGGATCTCAGGATCACAGTTTGAAGCCAGCCTGGGAAGAATCTTCACTTGATTAGCAAAAAAAAAAAAAAAAAAGATGGAGATAAGTGACGTAAGTGATAAGAGCTTCAGTTTTGGGATAAAAAGCTAAGGGACAGTGCCCAGGCCTTGAGGTCAATCACCCAAAAAAAAGTAATTTAAAAACTAAATGTGAATATTGATGTGTCCAATTAGGAAGTTCTCAGTACTATAAGAAAAAAAAAATAACTAGACAAGTTGTGCTTTCCATTTAGTTTTACTGGTATTTGTTTTATAGGATGCCTGATCCAGACTTCACTGTGAATGACGTCAAAATGTGTGTGGGTAAGTATGAAGCTTTTTTTTGGCTTCTGTAATTTTGAGACTGACATTTAAGGCGTAGAAACTTTGAAGTATACACTTGATTAGAATGTACTATTTCGGGTGAACAAATGCAGTAATAGTTGGTACTTACTAGACACTTGTTGAAAATGAACTATACAACTTGTTGATGGGGATGGGAGGAAAAAATGGTGAAAGTCACAGGTAGCCCAATTCCTTTCTAATCCCTGTGTTATTCATACCCGTGCGTGCGCGCGCGTGCGCGCGCGCGTGTGTGTGTGTGTGTGTGTGTGTGTGTGTGTGTGTGTGTGTGTGTGTGTGTGTGTGTGTGTGTGTGTGTGTGTGTGTGTTTTAGAGCTTGCTCTTAGGGGATTTTTCTCCTCAGGGCTAGATCTCTACCATTTGAGTTATGCCTCCAGTTGTAGCTTTTTGATGGTTAATTGGAGATAAAGGTCTCATAGATTTGTCTCCCTTTGTTGGATCAGAAAACAAGATCCTCGGTTTTACTGCTCAATAGGCATAAAAGTTAACTCTTCTTACATGATTAGTCATTTAAATGTAGTAAGATCTTTAGAAAAATTTCCAACAAGATGTTAAACAAGAGGAGTGGGTTTTTTTTTTTTGTTGTTGTTATTATTATTCTTATTCTCTCCTAACACTGAAACTCAAGTGCAATTCTTTGCCTTAGAAATTAGGCACTGCGGGGCTGGGAAGGTGGCTCAGTGGTAGAGTGCTTGCCTTGCATGCCCTGGGTTCGATTCCTCAGCACCACATAAGCAGAAAAACCCAGAAGTGGTGCTGTGGCTCAAGTGGTAGAGCGCTAGCCTTGAACTGAAGAGCCGAGGGACAGGCCCCACAACCGACCTCCCAAAAAAAATAAATAAAAAATAAATTAGGCATTGCAGCCAGGCACTGGTGACTTACATCTATAATCCTAACTATTCAGGAGGCTGATATCTGAGGATTGTGGTTCAAAGCCAGCTGTGGCAGGAGAGTCAATGAGACTTAATCTCTAATTAACCACCACAAACCTGGAAGTGGTGCTGTGGCTCACAGTGGTAGACTGTTAGTCTTGAGGGAAAGAGCTCAGGGACAGCTTCCAATCCCTGAGTTTAAGTTCCATGACCAACAAAAGAAAAAGGGAGGGAAGGAAAGAGGGAGGGAAAGAAGGAAGGAAGGAAAGAAGGAAGGAAGGGAAAAAAAGGTAAGTTAGGCATTATAGTACCATCTTTTGGCCACTTGAGGGCTCTGGTTAAATTTCTGGATACTTTTTTAAAATCAGGTGAAAGTCACAGGTAGCCCAATTTCTTTCTAATCCCTGTTATTCATACCCTCCACCTCCTTTTTTTTTGGTTTGGTTAGGTTAGGTTTTAGCCGTCTGTTTGTCACCATGTATTTCCTAGTACCTAGCACAGCTCTTGGAGTGTAGTAAACCCTTAGTAAAATGCTGAATAATTAAAAATACTTTCTAACTCTTCACAAGCAGAGCTCCCTCAGGAGCTCAGATAGATAGCCTACTTGAATAATTACCCTTATCATTTTGTGTCCTTTCTTAATGGACTTCTAGATCAGCAAGACCCTGAATCCATAAGATAGTTTTAGATAGAACCATAGCTTTTTTCTGTTAGCTACACAGTGTTCCAGTTTGTGGGCCATAGATGACCTTACTGGTATTTATTATTGTAAATTTGTTGAAAATATAGATTCCTAGAGAAGAAGCTTTTTTTCTCTTCAAGATGATAGTTACATTGGTAGAAATCTATCTAATATAACTGTTTTGTAGCTGTCTCTGGTATATTGAAAGGTTGCTGCTTTCAGAGGACTTGGACAGTATAGTACAACTCATTCTAGTCAGTTTCAGATCTTAGCACAGTAATAGCCACCCGTCCAGCCCCCTGACAACCACAACAGTGCGTATGTTTCCTGGAACCATTAGTACCTAACTTGTAGAAGTCAGGATAAACAGAAATATTGGGAATTGTTGCTATGATCATTGATTGTTGCTCTTGATCAGAGATATAAAAGGCAAGTGGTGCTGGGCACCGGTGGCTCACGCCTGTAATCCTAGCTACTCAGGAGGCAGAGATCTGAGGATCTTGGTTCAAAGCCGGCCAGGGCAGGAAAGTCCGTGAGACTCTTGTCTTCATTTAACCACCAGAAAACTGGAAGTGGCCCTATGGCTCAAATGGTAGAGTGCTAGCCTTGAGCTGAAGAGCTGAGGGACAGTACCCAAGCCCAGAGTTCAAGCCCCACAATCAAAAAAAGAAAGAAAATAGTGATTTATTCAAAAGTAAAAAAGAAGCCGGGCACCAGTGACTCACGCCTGTAATCCCAGATACTCAATAGGCTGAGATCTGAGGATCACGCTTCAAAGCCAGCCTGGGCAGGAAAGTCTGTGAGACTCTTATCTCCAATAAACCACTAGAAAACCGAAGTGGCACTGTGGCTTCAAGCGGTAGAGCACTCACCTTGAGCTGACAGGGACAGCACCCATTCAGAGTTCAAGCCCCACAACCAACCAAAAAGTAAAAAAGTAAAAAAAGAGCTGATGGCTGATCTGCAAGGGACAGACCTTCAAATAACTTATCATAAAGATGTTCAGAGAAATAAAGGAAACTATAGAAAGTCAGGAAACAATGTATTGACAGCATGGAAACATCAATAAGGAAGCACACAACTTAAACAGAAGTTTGGGAACTAAAAAGTATATTAATGGCCAGGTACCAGTGGTTCATGTCTGTAATACTGTGTATTCAAGCCGCTGAGATTTGATGATCAGAGTTTGAAGCCAGCCAGGGCAGGAAAGGCTGTGAGACTCTTATATCCAGATAACCACAAAAAGCTGGAAATGAAGCTGTGACTTAAGAGATATTATACCAGCATTGAGTGAAAATGCTAAGAGACAGTCTCAGATCCTGAGTTTAACCCCTAGGACTGGCACAAAATAATAAAAATAAGTAAACAAAATTATGTCAACCTAGTGAATGAAGTCATGGTAGTTTTGACATTGGCTTCTTTTTTGTATATATTTTTTATTGTAAAAATACTGTTACAGTTACATGAGTAAGGTAATAAGTATATTTCCTATCCAGCGTTGTTACCTCCTCCTTCGTTTTTTCCCTACCATCACTTCTCTCCCTAATATTGGCCTTTTCTTGAAAAATGTGAAGAGTAGGGTTATTTAATCCATTGCCCTTTTTTTTTGGGGGGGGGGGCGTTGGTTGTGGGGCTTGAACTAGGGTGTGGGTGCTGTCCCTAAACTTTTCCACTCAAGGCTAGTGCTCTACCATTTTGAGCCACAGCACCACTGGCAGTTTTCTGGCGGGGGAGATAAGAGTCTTGGGACTTTCCTGCCCCTGCTGGCTTTGAACTATAGTCCTCAGATCTCAGTCTCCTGAGTAGCTAGGATTACAGGTGTGAGCCACTGGCGTCCGGCTCTCTTACGTTTTGAATGCAGGGCACTGTGTTCTAATATTACCTGAATAATTAAGAAGTCAAGTACATAAAGTTCTTACAAGGTGGGCTATATTTAACAACTCTTTCCTGTCTTTTTTTTTCTCCTCGATCACCATATTCTGAATCATAACTGTCCTGCCTTTCCAAATTTTCTCTTACGCTGTTGCCTCTGCTTAGATTTGTTTTTAAATCTTCCCTTATTAGAGTTCTATTTATCTTTTAACCTTTTCGCTTTTCTTTTTCTTGGCTTGAACTCAGCCCTTGGGCGCTGTCCCTGAGCTTCTTTTGCTCAAGGCTAGCACTCTACAACTTGATCCACAATGCCACTTCCAATTTTTTCTGCTTTTATGGTACTGAGGAATCAAACTTAGGGTTTTTCATGCATGCGAGGCAAGCACTCTACTAAACCACATTCTCAGCCCTATTCTTTTTATTTTTTATTTTTTGCTGGTCCTGGGGCTTGAACTCAGGTCCTCCTGAACACCGTCCCTGAGCTTTGGTGCTCAAGACTAGTGCTCTACCACTTCAACCACAGCACCACTGCTGGCTTTTTCTGGGTAGCTTATTGGAGATAAGTCTTACAGACCAGTTTTCTGCCCAGGTGGGCTTCAAACTGCGATCCTCAGATCCCAGCCTCCTGAGTAGCTAGGTTACAGGTGTGAGCCACTGTCGCCAAGTGAACCTCTTTTCTTAAATCCTCATCTATTCAGCATGATAGAAATAGGAAATTTTCCTTTCATTTTTACTTCTGTACTTTGTACTAAACATTTTACTTCATTAACAGTAACCCTCAAGAATGTATTTGGGGGGTAGGATGTACTCAGTGGCAAAGCACTTGCCCAGCAAGTAGAACATCCTGGGTTTGATCCCCAGTACTAAAGAAGACAAAAGAAATACAGTTAGGAAAAAAAAAAAACAGCAAAGAATTTATTTGGGATCATTTGGGATCAGTCATGTGTCTTCTCTAGTACTGGAGCTGAGATATATACTTAATTATCTTTAGATACAAAGCTAGTGTTTTCTCATCCTGATCATGTAACCTATCTAGTAAGGAATGTCGTTCTATATTTTGTTGTTATTGTTATAGTTGATGGAAAAGGCCTTTGTAGCCGGGCACCGGTGGCTCGCGCCTGTAATCCTAGCTACTCCAGAGGCTGAGATCTGAGGATCATGGTTCAAAGCCAGCCGGGGCAAGAAAATTCGTGAGACTCTTATCTTCACTAGAAAGCCGGAAGTGGCTCTGTGGCTTAAGTGGTAGAGTGCTAGCCCCGAGCTGAAGAGTGCAGGGACAGTGCCCAGGCCTAGAGTTCAAGCCCCATGACTGACAAAAAAAAAAAGGCCTTTGTGTGTATCATGATGCCCTAATCAGATTGCAAATATTCATGGAATTAATGGTTTATATTAGAAGTAATTATTGACAGGTTTGGATAGGGGAGGGGCTGAAAAGTAAGAATAGATAAATTCCCCTGTGTCAGTAGTTCACACTTACAATCTTACTCAGGAGGCTGAACTCTGAGGATTGCAGTTCAAGGCCAACCTAGTCATTCATCCACAAGACTTTTATCTCCATTTAACCAACCAATAGCCAGAAATGGAGCTGTAGCTCAAGTGGTAGAGTGCTAGCCTTGAGCACCAAACCTTAGGGACAGTACCCAGTCCCTGAGTTCAACTTCCAGGATTGGCACTTAAGGGGCAAAAAAATACACATGTATGCATATATATATGTATATATGTATATGTATATCATGGGGCTTGAACTCGGGGCCTGGCACTATCTTTGTGATTATTTTGCTTAAGGCTAGCACTCTACCACTTGAGCCACAGCACCACTTCCAGCCTTTTCTGTTTATGTGGTGCTGAGGAATCAAACCCAGGGCTTTATGCATGTTAGGCAAGCACTCTACCACTAAACCACATTCCCAGCCTCTACATTCAGATTTTTTATTTATTATTATTATTATTTTTGTCAGTCGTGGGGCCTGAACTCTGGGTCTGGGTGCTGTCCCTTAGCTCTTCAGCTCAAGACTAGCATCCTACCACTTGAGCCACAGTACCACTTCTGGCTTTTTTCTACTTACATGGTGTTGAGGAATCAAATCCAGGGCCTCATGCATAGGAGGCAAGCATTCTACCACTGAGCCAACTTTCTACCCCACCCCCACACCCCCATACATTTAGTTTTTAATACCTGCTATCCACAAAGAAGTAGGTCCTTTTCTCAAATTATGGGAAAGATTACCTCAGTTTTCAAGGCTGTCATAGGGATATAACTCACTGGGTAAGAGCATTTACTTTCAAGTTTAGAGTCAGTGCCAAGGTTCTTGTCCTACTTTGTCTTGCAAGGTACCTGACACCTATAATAAAATAGAGATTGATTGACAGTATTTAAAATTATTAGAATTAAATGCTAGATACTGAATAAAAAATTCACTACCTGACATGTAGCATAAGAAATGATTGTCATTTTTAACTGTACCTGTTGTCTTTTTTCATTTCCTGAACTTTGGTTATACTTACCCATCTCCAGTAAGGACCTTTCTCCTTATCTAAATAAGAATGGAGCCAGGCCCTGGTGACTCACACCTGTAATCCTAGCTACTCAGGAGGCTGAGAGCTGAGGATCATGGTTCAAAGCCAGCCTGGGCAGGAAAAGCTGTGAAACTCTTATCTCCAATAAACCACCAGAAAACTGGAAGTGGCTCTGTGGCTCAAGTGGTAGAGCGCTAGCCTTGAGCTGAAAAGCTGAGAGACAGAGCCCAGGCCCAGAGTTCAAGCCCCAGGACAGACAAAAAAAAGAATGGATGGTTTGTTTTCTTCTATACTTGTGTTTTATATTCTTACTATTTTTAAGAGTATTAGTGGCTCAGTGGAGATGATAAATGCTTCTCTCATGACAGGGAGTCGTCGGATGGTGGATGTTATGGATGTGAACACACAAAAAGGCATTGAAATGACCATGGCTCAGTGGACACGCTACTACGAGACACCAGAAGAGGAGCGAGAGAAACTTTATAATGTCATCAGCTTAGAATTTAGCCATACCAGGCTGGAGAACATGGTACAGAGGCCTTCCACGGTTAGTCTGATCATTTACTCCATATTGTCATTGTTGCCAAAATGATTTTTTTTTTTTTTTTGGTTCAGGTCTTGGGGCTTGAAATCAGGGCCTACTCAAGGCTTGAGTTCTACCACTTGAGCCACAGCTCCACTTCTGATTAGTAATATTAAACTGGCAACCCATTTAATACAAAGTAAGTTTCATGTATTAATTTATTTTTTAATTCTTCTGAAGGAAAACATCAATGTAGCCCATCTTTTGGGATAGTAGTGGCCATCTACATAATATTGAGGCTGCTTCTTTTTCTGAGGGCAAGGCCCTTCATTTATTTTGCCTTAGAGGTCAGGTGCAACCTTGTAATCCCTTCTACTCAAGACTCTGTAACAGACGAATCACTTGAGTGCATGACTTCAAGACTAGCCTGACCAAAAACAAAAAAAACTCTTACCAGGCTAGGGATGTGTCTCAGAAGGGTAGATCACCAGCCATGCATGGGAAAGTTTAACAGGAGCAGGATATCCTGAGTTCAAGTTCTGGTACTACTATCAAAAGCAATAAATGAATTCACTTGATTCAGGTACAAAAGAACTTGGAATGTTCTAGTATATTTATAAAAATCATGACCAGCCGGGTGCCAGTGGCTCATGCCTGTAATCCTAGCTATTCAGGAGGCTGAGATTTGAGGATCATGGTTCAAAGCCAGCCGGGGCAGGAAAGTCCGTGAGACACTTATCTTCAGTTAACTATTATAAAACTGGAAGTGACGCTGTGGCTCAAGTGGTAGAGTGCTCACCTTGAGCTGGAGAGCTCAGAAACAATGCCCAGGCCCAGAGTTCAAGCCCCACGACTGAACCAAAAAAAAAACGGCTGAGATCTGAGGAACACAGTTCAAAGCCAGCCCAGGCAGAAAAGTCTGTGAGGCTGTTACCTCCTATTAACCACAGAACGTTTAAGTGGAGCTAGTAGAGCTGTGGCCCAAGTGGCAGTGCTAGCCTTGAGCACAAAAGCTCCGAGACAGTGCCAAGGCCTTGAGTTCAAGACCCAAGACTATAACAACAACAACAAAAAAAGCATAGATACTCAAAAGAGGAAAGACAAAAAAACTAAACATTTATATAAATTGCAGTATGGGCTGGGTGCTGGTGGCTCACGAGCTCCTGTAATCTTAGCTACTCTGGAGGTTGATATCTATGGATTGTGGTTTGAAGTCAGTCTGGGCAAGAAAGTCTATGAGACTTATTGCCTTACTCAGAAAAGGCTGGAAGTGGGCTGGGAAGATGGCTCAGTGGTAGAGTGCTTGCCTTGCATGCCTGAGGCCCTGGGTTCGATTCCTCAGCACCACATAAGCAAAAAGAAGAAAGCTGGAAGTGGCGCTGTGACTCAAGTGGTAGAGCGCTAGCCTTGAGCTGAAGAGCTGAGGGACAGCACCCAGGCCCAGACTTCAGGCCCTACGACCAGACCCAAAAAAAAAAAAAGAAAAAAAAGAAAAAAAAAGAAAAGGCTGGAAGTGAGATTGTGACTCAAGCGGTAGAATACTAGCCTTGAGTCAAACTGAGTTTAAGCCCCAGGACTGGCACAAAAAAACAAAAGCAATTACAGTATGGGAACATTTTAAAAGTGAATAAATAAGCCCGGCGCTGGTGGCTCACGCCTGTAATCCTAGCTTACTCAGGAGGCTGAGATCTGAGGATCATGGTTCAAAGCCAGCCCGGGCAGGAAAGTCCGTGAGACTCTTATCTCCAATAAACCACTAGAAAACTGGAAGTGGTGCTGTGGCTCAAGAGGTAGAGCGCTTGCCTTGAGCTGAAGAGCACAGGGACAGCGCCCAAGCCCAGAGTTCAAGCTCCACAACCGACCAAAAAAAAAAAAAAAGGGAATAAATACAGGCCCTAGGTTCAATCCCAAGTGCTAGGGGAAAAAGAATGAATAGATAGGGGCTGGGAAGGTGGCTCAGTGGTAGAGCGCTTGCATGCCAGAGGCCCTGGATTCGATTCCTCAGCACCACATAAGCAAAAAAGAAAAAAAGCCGGAAGTGGCGCTGTGGCTCAAGTGGCAGAGCGCTAGCCTTGAGCTGAAGAGCTGAGGGACAGTGCCCAAGCCCAGAGTTCAGGCCCCACGACCAGACCCCCCCCCCCCCAAAAAAAATGAATGAATTAGATACCTAATATTTAGGAAAGACAATACAATCTAAAGTAAAACAAAGTAAGTACAAGCCCTTTGTAGAAAATGACCCCTAAGTTTGATACAAAAGAAAGACTAGGAGACAAAAGAAAGACTAGAATTGTAGGGAGAAGGAATAGCGTAGGTTAAATAATAGTGGAGAAGTAAGATGGACAGCTTTTACATGCCCTTTGTAGCAGCAAGCATAAATTTGGATGTCTTGCTTGTGAAGAATGGTTATTTGCTTCTGTCCTATTAGCAAAACCAGGTGGGTAAAACATGACAGTAGATGAGTTGGGGAACCAGTGAGCTCAGTTAGTGAGCTTGGTGTTGTAGAATGCTTGTCAAGTACATGTGAGGCTCTTTTCTATCCCAAGCATCAACCCCAAAAAAAGCTACAGCCATGAGTGCATTTGTTTTGTAATGTGCAGTATAAATAGATCAGATCTTAGGTACTGGACTCTGTTTGGGCCTAGTTTTGGTACAGAACAGTGTCTTATGAACTGAGGTATTTTGCAAACAGCCTATCCAAAATCTAAGCATTAAATGTCCATACCAAAGTACAGACATGTTATGACAAAGCCCTTCTGTAGTCAGTAGATACCTAATAATACCAAAGAAAGGGAGGCAAGATTCAACTAACTTGTTGCTATTCTGATAAGTTCTTTTCTTGAATGAATACTTGATTTAAAAAAAAAATTAAATGTTCCAAACCTTTCCTGTCACCCAAAGGAAGAACTCTCCACAGGAGAGTTTATAGTGTACTGAAGAAGATTGCTTCATTATTTTGTCCAAGGCTTTTCAGAGGATAATATAAGGAGCTACAATTTGCTAACCACTACCAGAAAGTAGGTTTATATGGAGGGAAGAAAGGCATTCACAGAGTCATTGTTAAAATAGTTAGCATCACAGGGCTCTGTTGACTTACTCCTATAATCCTAGCTATTCAGGAGGCTGAAATATGAGGACTGAGGTTTAAAGCCAGGCCAGGACAACAAATTTGAGATACTCCAGTTAACCACCTTGGTGTGACTTAAGTGGTAGCACACCAGCTATAAATGAAGGTGAAGGCCCTGAGTACAAGGCCCAGTACCGCTGGTGCCTGTATGTGTGCGCTTAACTTTTCATCCAAAGCTTATGCTCTACTACTTGAACCACACCTCTGTTTCTGACTTTTTGATGGTTAATTGGAGTTAAAAGTCTCTTGGATTTGTATGCTCAAACTGGTTTGGAACCTGGATTTCTCCCCCTCCTTGGCCCCCCCTTCCTGCCCCCCCCCTCGCCTGCTCTCTTCTCTGCCCATTTCTACCCTCCCCCCCTCTTCCCCGTGTCCGTTCCTGGAGTTTGATCTCAGGGCCTGGATGCTATCTTTGTGATTATTTTGCTTAAGGCTAGCACTACTACTTGAGTCACAGCTTCATTTCCAGCCTTGTCTTATAGTTAATTGGAGATAAGAGTATCATGGGCTTGCCTGCCCCGACTCTGAGATCTCAGCTCCTGAGTAGCTAGGATTATGGGCGTGAACCACCAGCTGGTTCTGACTTTTGTTGCTGGTGGCCTTGTTTTCAACAATCCTCATAATCTCAGCCTCCTGAGTGGCTAAGATTATTTGCATAAGTCACTGGTACCAGTAATATATTGGTTTTTGAGTTTGTCCTCCAATTGCTTCTGTTTCCCTACAAGGGACATGATTTCATCTTTTCTTTATGGCTGTGTAATGTTCCACTCTGTTCTTGTGTGCATGCACATGAGTGCACACATTTTTTTTTATCCTTTCATATTTTGTTGGACCCTTGACTGACTCTTCCATTTGCCTTTTCTTCCTCCTAGGTGGATTTCATCGACTGGGTAGACAACATGTGGCCAAGGCATTTGAAGGAAAGCCAGACTGAATCAACAAATGCCATTTTAGAGATGCAATACCCTAAAGTGCAGAAGTAAGTAACTTACGCTATATTTCCTCTCTTTCAAGTTTTGCTATATACTAAATTATCAGAAAGATGGATTACAGTAGATGTTTAAAAAGAGGAATATGTGCCAGGCCCCGGTGGCTTGTGCCTGTAATCCTAGCTACTCAGCAGGTTGAGATCTGAGGATCGAGATTCAAAGCCAGGAGGGTCAGGAAAGTCTGTGAGACTTATCTCCAATTAACCACAGAAAATTGGAAATGGTGCTGTGGTTCAATTGGTAGAGCTCTCGCCTTGAGCTGAAGAGCTGAGGGATAGGGCCCAGGCCCAGAGTTTAAACTCATGACCACCAAAAAAAAAAAAAAAAAGAATATGTGTAAGAATATCTTAGCTTTTATGATGCCCCAAGTTAAGGAGGGGAAAAGTGTGATGACTTAAAATTGTATTCCTTCCATCTACTAGTAGTTGATTAGATGGAAGATAGGGAGGAGTGTGGCTTGGTTCTCTTTATCCATCTGAGCACTAATGCTGCTGTTTTTCTTTGGGTCAGATACTGTCTAATGAGTGTTCGAGGCTGCTATACTGACTTCCATGTGGACTTTGGTGGTACCTCTGTTTGGTATCACATCCACCAAGGTGGAAAGGTATGGTCATACTTGTTGTGGGGATTGAAATCTGAAGTTGACTATGTAGCTTTGCTTCAATTAATGCATGCTTATTATACCCTAGTGATGAATCTGCTAGATATTGGCCCTCTATATATCTGAAGAAGCTTAGAGATTTAATTTACTTTCATGACTATTGTTCAGTAGAGTTGTAGTATTTATCTTGTCCATTGTTAAACAGCCTTAGCCTAGTACTTAGGAAATCTTAACATTCCTGTTTTTTAGGCTCCAAAGTGGAATTCTCCAAACAAAACCAAGGAGATGATTAGGAGGACAACATAATTTCTGTACTTTGAAGTTTAATAGGTAGTAGAAGGGAATACAAATGCAATCAACAAATTAGGGTACAAATTAGCTATATGGAGGTTTTGAGTCTGAAATGTAGCCACAGAAAGCCTTTACAGCTTTTCAAAGTGTTTCTGCAATCTATGTAAGGATGAAATCTGGAATTAATATGTGTCAGAATTTTATCATGTGAGGCCTTTTTCCCCTACTAGAAGTGAATGCAAAAGTAGAAGCGGAATGAAAAACATTTTGTGAAGCCTTAATCTATGATTACAGTATATCCAAATTCAAAATCACTTTGTTTACTTTAGATCTTCAGTTTTGTCTTACTAGTTTTGCCTAGGAACAAAGCAGCTTCAGGCCAGTCTCTTGAAGGTAGTGAACCTAAATAATGGTGTTCTTTAGGACTCCAGAAACAAGATATCTAGAGTTTATAAGAAATTATCCAGATAATGAGCTCTAGGCTCTTTTTCTCTGAGTCGTGTGGATGGGTTCTGAGTTCTACACCTCAAGGAAGTCTTGATAAAGTGGTTGATGAGAAAGATCTACTTTCCTGAGCCCTGAGAGTTACCCAGATAGTCACATTCTGTAGGCTGGGAGAATTGCTTGCCTGACTTACTTCTGCCTAGTAATCTTAACTTTACCTGTTTATCAGTTGAGGGAGACGACTGGGTCATGTCAATGGCTGTTAACAGACTGAAGTTTTTTAACTCACAGGTCTTCTGGCTCATCCCCCCTACAGCCCACAACCTGGAGCTGTACGAGAATTGGCTGCTGTCAGGGAAACAGGGAGACATCTTTCTGGGTGACCGGGTATCAGATTGCCAACGCATTGAGCTCAAGCAGGGGTATACCTTCGTCATTCCTTCAGGTAAGCAAGGAAGGGAACAGTAGGTTGTTTGTTGCCATTTTATTTTCTTAAAGACAGGGAAAGTAATGGATCCATCAGTAACACTGGCTATATGCTATGGTGAGAAGCAAACAATGATACCCTTTCTTACAGTTTTTTTGTTTGTTTGCTTGCTTGCTTGTTTTTTTGGCCAGTCCTGGGGCTTGAACTCAGGGCCTGGGCACTGTCCCTGAGCTTCTTTTTTGCTCATGGCTAGCACTGTACCACTGAGCCAGTGCAAAACTTCTAACCTTTTCTGTTTATATAGTACCAAAAAGGCCAACCCAAGGCTTCATGTATGTCAGGCAAGCACTCTACTGCCAAGCCACATTCCCAGCCCCTTTCTTATTGATATGGAGTAGATGCTTTGAATACAAATTTTTAAAAAGGAGTTGGTGGTATGGCTCAGTTGGTAGAGTCCTAGCCAATGAGTGAAAGCAGCTGCAGATGCTGAGTTCTTGGACCTAGAGGGGGAAAAAAACTTCGCTTAACAATGTCTCAGAATTGCCAGGGGAGGATTTTCAAAAGATAACACATGGGTCCCCTAGCAAAGAATAGCTAGTAAGTTTGATCTGTTGTATGTTCTTCTGAAACTGATTCACTCAGAATGTTTAGGGACCTGACATTACCCTAAGTAGTTGAGAATCTCTACAAAAAGGACACCATCTCTGCTGGAGAATTGTCTGCTGTTCTAGCAATGACAGTTAAGCTATAGTGGTGAAGGATTTGTCTTTGACAGTCTCTAGTTTGAGAGTAAGTGCTTATAAAGAGCACAGATTTTGGAGTCACCATCCTGTTTGAGATTTTTTTTTGTTTTTGGTCTTAGAGTTTGAACTCTGGGCCTGGGCACTGTCCCTCAGCTCTTCAGCTCAAGGCTTGTGTGCTACCACTTGAGTCAGTTTTCTGGTGACTTATTGGAGATAAGAATCTGACAGATTTTCCTGCCCAGGCTGGCTTTGAACCATGATCCTCAGATCTCAGCCTCCTGAGTAGCTAGGATTACAGGCATGGGCATGGCTCTGTTTGAGAATTTTGACTATGTATTTACTTGCTAGATATTACTTTAGTCAAATATTTCTGTATTTTATTTTAAAAGAGTCAATTATTTTATACAGAACTGGTTTATAATTGGTACTCCAATAATTGGTAGCAATATTTATTAAAAGTTTCTTGCATGGGCTGGGAAGGTGGCTCAGTGGTAGAGCGCTTGCCTTGCATGCATTAGGCCCTGGGTTCGATTCCTCAACACCACATAGGCAAAAAGAAAAAAGCCGGATGTGGCGTTGTGTGTGGCTCAAGTGGTAAAGCGCTAGCCTTGAGCTGAAGAGCTGAGGGACAGTGCCCAGACCCAGAGTTCAGGCCCCATGACCTTACCCAAAATAAATAAATAAATAAAATAAAAGTTTCTTGGAGTGGGATTGACAGAATGATTCAGATAATAAAGTACCTCCTAGAAAGCATGAGTCCTTAGTTCAGACCCGAGTACTACACTACACACACACAAAATTTCTTAGGCAGCAATGAGGGGGAGAATAGCTGAGTTAGAACACTTGCCACTTCTTTGCATGCACACGGCTCTGAGTGTAGACACCAGTAACACACAAAGAAGTTAGTTATGCTGAGTGTGGTCGTACATCCATCTTCTGGGGAGGATGTCTTGAGTTTACAAGTTCATTACCAGCTTGGGTAAGAAAACAAGACCTTGTCACCAAAAAAGTTTCTTACATGTGTTTTCTCAACTGACATATGAAATTCTATTGATCCTGGCTTTAAAGAGAAATTTGAGGCTTTGAGAGATTATGTAACTTGGCCAGTCACTAAGGAGCAGAGTCAAACAGTAAAGAATATAATATAAAGGGGCTGGGAAGGTGGCTCAGTGGTAGAGCGCTTGCCTTGCATGCCTGAGGCCCTGGGTTCAATTCCTCAGCACCACATAAGCAAAAAGAAAAAAGCCGGAAGTGGCGCTGTGGCTCAAGTGGTAGAGAGCTAGCCTTGAGCTGAAGAGCTGAGGGACAGCGCCTAGGCCCAGAGTTCAGGCCCCATGACCAGACCCCCCCCCCAAAAAAAAAAAAAAAAAAAAGAATATAATATAAAATGAGTATGTTTGTACATACCAGTAATCCCAGCCAGCTCTCAAGAGTCTGAGGCCAACCTGAGCTTTATAATGAGTTCCTGTCTCAAAAAAAATTTTTTTTTTTTCAGAAAAAGGATATAATCCAGGAGCATTGTGCTGTTGCTTTGAAAAAGCATCCTTGGGGCTGGGAATGTGGTTTAATGGTTAGGGCTTGCCTAGCACGCATGAAGCCCTGGGTTCAATTCCTCAGCACCTCATACACAGAAAGAGCCAGAAGTGGCTCTGTGGCTCAAGTGGTAGAGTGCTAGCCTTGAGCAAAAGAAGCTTAGGGACAGTGCCCAGACCCTGAGTTCAAGCCCCCCCCCCCAAAAAAAAAAAAAAAAAAAGAAGGGAAAATATATCCTTTAGAGATTGGAGGCATGGCTCAGGTGGTAAAAACAAGTCAATGAGTGAAAGCATCAGGTACTAAGTATAAGTCCTAGTCTTAGACAAAAAGAAAAAGCAAGCTGGGCTCCGGTGGCTCACGCCTGTAATCCTATTTACTCAGGAGGCTGAGATCTGAGGATCATGTTTCAAAGCCAACCAGGCAGGAAAATCCCTGAGACTTTTAGCTCCAATAAACCACTCAAAAACTGGAAGTGGCACTATGGCTCAAGCAATAGAGCACTTGCCTTGAGCTGAAGAGCTTAGGGACAGCACCCAAGCCCAGAGTTCAAGCCCCAGGACCGACCAAAAAAAAAAAAAAGAGGGCTGGGAAGGTGGCTCAGTGGTAGAGCACTTGCCTTGCATGCTCGAGGCCCTGGGTTCGATTCCTCAGCACCACATAAGCAAAAAGAAAAAAGCCGGATGTGGCGCTGTGGCTCAAGTGGTAGAGCGCTAGAGCTGAGGGACAGCGCCCAGGCCCAGAGTTCAGGCCCCACGACCGGACCCCCCCCCCCCCCAAAAAAAAAAAAAGCATTCTTCAGTATGTAATTTCAGTTTCTGTTTCCCTTCCATTTCTTCTAGGCTGGATTCATGCTGTGTATACTCCTACAGATACATTAGTGTTTGGAGGCAATTTTTTACATAGCTTTAACATCCCCATGCAATTAAAGATATATAGCATTGAAGATCGGACACGGGTAAGTAATTTTATGTAACAACAGTTGAGTGTGAAGGGGATTACCCCATTTAATGAAGTACAAATTAGTAGGGGCATGGTGAGATATGCCTATAATCTTAGTATTCTGGGAGTCTTAGGAAAAAAAGTTTGAGAGGATAATTTAGGCTACATAGCCAGCCCCAGTCCCTGCTTCTCTTTTTCTCTCCCCATCCCTCTCTCCTCAGCTGTCTCTCTTCATCTCCTCTTTTCCCCCTTTCCCTTATCTTTTCTCTCCTCCCTCTCTCCCCTCTTTCCTCTCTCTTTTATTGGCACTGGGGTTTGAACTCAGGGCCTGTGCTTTCTAGGCTAGTGTTCCACTATTGCGCCATACTTTCAACCTTAAGGTTTTAGTTTTTACTTTTCAGGGTCCTTTCTTGATAAACAAAAAGTAGTACAAGAAACTCATGTAGGCCAGGCACTGGTGGCTCACGCCTGTAATCCTAGCTACTCAGGAGACTGAGATCTGAGGATCCTGGTTCAAAGCCAGCCCAGGCAGGAAAGTCCATGAGACTCTTATCTCCAATAAACCACTCAAAAACTGGAAGTGGCTCTGTGGCTCAAGCGGTAGAGTGCTTGCCTTGAGCTCAAGAGCACAGGGACAGTGCCCAAGCCTTGAGTTCAAGCCCCACGACCGACCAAAAAAAAAAAAAAAAGAAACTCATGTAGCTGGGTGCCAGTAATCCTAGCTGAGATCTGAGGATCCTGGTTCAAAGCCAACCTGGGCAGGAATATCCATGAGACAATTATCTCCAATAAACCACTCAGAAAACCAGAAGTGGCATTGTGGCTCAAGTGGTACTATGCTAGCCTTGAGCTGAAGAACTGAGGGACAGTGCCCAGGCCCAGAGTTCAAGCCCCATGACCAACAGGAAAGAAACTCTTGAGAGGCTGGGAATGTGGCCTAGTGGTGAGTGCTTACCTAGCATGCATGAAGCCCTGGGTTTGATTCCTCAGTACCACATAAACAGAAAAAGCCAGAAGTGGCGCTGTGGCTCGTGGTATAGTGCCAGCCTTGAGCAAAAGAAGCTCAGGGACAGTGCCCAGACCCTGAGTTCAAGCCTTAGTACTGGCAAAAAAAAAAAAAGAAAGAAAGAAGAAGAAAGGAAGGGAGAGGGAGGAAGGGAAGAAAAGGTCATGATAGTGTTTCAAAACCCTGGTCTTTTTTTTTTTTTGGTGGGGGTGGGGGGAGTTCAGTCGTGGGGCTTAAACTCAGGGTCTGGGCTTTGTTCCTGTGTTCTTTTGCCCAAGACTAGCTCTCTACCACTATAAACCAGTGCCTCTTCTGGTTTTCTGGTGCTTAAATGAAGATAAGAGTCTCATGGACTTTCCTGCTTGAGCTGGCTTCAAGTGTCTCAGATCAGCCTTCTGAGTAGCTAGTGCCACCAGCACCCACCCAGCTGCTAGTCTTTTTTTTTTTTTTTGGTCTGTTGTGGGCCTGAACTCGGCCTGGGCACTGTTCCTCAGCTCTTCAGCTCAAGGATAGCACTCTACCACTTGAGCTACAGCGCCATTTCTGGCTTTTTCGGCTTATGTGGTGCTGAAGAATCGAACTTCATGCATGCAAAGCAAGCACTCAGCCACTGAGCCACCTTCCCAGCCCCACTCCTAGTCTTTTTTTGGAATGAAAATGCAATGTCAGTTTGAGGAATGGAGAAAGAGAACAACAGATCAGGTTAATCTGACACAGCATAATATATTCATGTGGAAATTACCAGATTGAAACATTTAAAAAAGAATCATAAAAAGTAGTGTTGGGAAGCAGGTACTATCAGGTACTATCAGTACCTGTGGGTAAAATGAGGGTAATTTGGCCGAAATACTATAAAAATATATATATATATATATATATATATATATATATATATATATATATATATATATATACACACACACACACACGTGTGAAAATGAAACAGTGAAACTTGTTGAAGTTGTTTTTAAAAAGGCAGGAAGGGGGATGAGGCCAAAAGATGAAAAGATGAGTGATCTGGGTACATTGGGTATGTGTGGAAAGCTAACAGTGCATCTTCCCTTTGCACAACTAATGTATACTTTCATAAAAATGTAACATCAGCTGGGCATGGTGGCTAGTGCCTGTAATCCTAGCTACTCAGAAAGATTGCAGTCCAAGGCCAGCCCAGGCAGAAAGTCTGCATGACCACATCTCATCCAATAAAAAGCTACATAACATTGGTGTGTGACTATTGTCCCAGCTAGAAGAGAAGGGTAAGTGATTGTGGTCTAAAATATTTGACTAGATCAGCCTAGGCAAATAGCAGATTCAAAAAATAACCAAAGAAAAAATGGCTGGTTCATGTGCCTCAAATTGTAGAGTGTCAGCCTAACAAGCCCTGAGTTTTAACCCTAATACCATCAAAAAAGAACCAGATAGTAAATATTCTGGGCTTTGTGGACTATAGTGTATTTGTTGTAATTATTTGTTGTTCTTGGTCATGTTGTCTCTGGGCTGTTTTGCTCAAGGCTAGTGCTACCACTCTCAACCACAGCACCACTTCTGGTTTTCTTGTTAATTGGAGATAATAGTCTCACGGACTTTGACTGCCTTGTCTGGCTTTATTGAACCCTGATCCTTAAATTTCAGCCTCCTGACTAGCTAGAATTACAGACCTGAGCCACTAGTACCTAGTTTGTTGTAACCTTTTTTTTTTTTTAATAGTTTTTTTTTTTTTTCTTCTAGTCGTGGGGCCTGAACTCTGGGCCTGGGCCCTGTCCCTCAGCTCTTCAGCTCAAGGCTAGCACTCTACCAGTTATGCCACAGCGCCACTTCCGGCTTTTTTCTTTTTGCTTATGTGGTACTAAGGGATCAAACCCAGGGCCTCATGCATGCAAGGCAAGCGCTCTACCACTGAGCCACCTTCCCAGCCCTTGTTGTAACTTTTTAATCCTGCCTTGTGATGTGAAATACTCAAGTTAACGTATGCCTAGCAAATTTCACAACTATGCTGGGCGCCAATGGTTTACGTCTGTAATCGTAGCTACTCAGGAGGCTGAGATCACGGTTCAAAGCCAGCCCAGGCAGGAAAGTCCATGAAACTCTTATCTCTAATAAACCACTAGAAAACTGGAAGTGGTGCTGTGGCTCAAGCGGTAGAGCGCTCACCTTGAGCTGAAGAGTGCAGGGATAGCACCCAAGCCCAGAGTTCAAGCCCCACAACCGACAAAAAAAAAAAAAAAAAGCATTTCACAACTATGCCACATCCCCGGCTTTAGATCTTTCCTATTTTTGCAACCATTTAAAAATATACAGCTAGGAGGCTGGGAAGGTGGCTCAGTGTAGAGTGCTTGCCTCACATGCATGAGGTCCTGGGTTCGATTCGATTGCTCAACACCACATTTAAAAAAATACACAACACACACACACACACACACACACACACGCACGCACGCACACACACACACACACACACACGTAGGCTGTAATCAGGAGGCTAAGATCTGAGGATCATGATTTGAAGCCAGCCCAGGCAGAAAAGTCCGTGAGACTCTTTTTTCTTTTTTATTTTTTTTGGGGGGGGGCAGGGGGGTCCGGTCGTGGGGCCTGAACTCTGGGCCTGGGCGCTGTCCCTCAGCTCTTCAGCTCAAGGCTAGCTAGGGCTCTACCACTTGAGCCACAGCGCCACTTCTGGCTTTTTTTTTTCTTTTTGCTTATGTGTTGCTGAGGAATCGAACCCAGGGCCTCCGGCATGCAAGGCAAGTGCTCTACCACTGAGCTACCTTCTCAGGGCCCCCCCCCCCCCCCCCCCCCCCCGTGAGACTCTTATCTCCAATAAACCACCAGAAAACCGAAGTGGCGCTGTGGCTCAAATGGTAGAGTGCTAGCTTTGAGCTGAAGAGCTCAGGAACAGTGCCCAGCGGGGCCCCCCAATGTTCAAGCCCCATGACCACCACCAGCATCTAACATCACATTAACAAGTGTGGTATATTATCTTTCCTTACTACAAAATAAATAGCAGGGAAATGGAAGATGGATTGGATAGTAAGGAAAAGTCTTAGTTTTTCTTGTTTTGTTTTTGTTTTTTATTTTTGGTGCCCGCCCTGGGTCTTGGATTCAGAGCCTGGGCACTGTCCCTGAGCTTTTGGGCTCAAGGCTAGTATACTACCAACTTGAGCCACAGCTTCACTTGCAGTTGTTTTGGGGTTAATTGGAGATAAGAGTCTCACAGACTCTTCCTGCTGGTGCTAGCTTTGAACCTCCATCCTCAGATCTTAGTCTCCCGGGTAGCTGGGATTACAGGTATAAACCACTAGTGCCCAGCCTGTTACTGTTCAGAGGCATAGTTTTGCTGTAGTCCAAACTAGCCTGGCCTTAAATTGAAAATCCCCCCCGCCTCAGCCCTCCAACAGCTGAGAGTGTGTTAATGCCACTCCTAGCTGTTATATCTAATTTAACATTTTTTACCCTTGTCTCAAAAGCCATAAACTTTCCTATTTAAAATTTGGTTCTGAATACTTCTGCCAAGGACTTTTTGAGTATTCTCTATTTTTATTTTTCAAGACCAGCGTTCTCTTAAGTAGATAGATTGATAAAGTCTTGCTTCAGATGCCAGCTTGAATTTGAATGTTGACTTAAAAGTTTTTTTTCCTGGATTCCTTATTTCAGTGATTCAATTTGTCTTACTCTCTGTCCTTGAAAATTGTCTGTTGCCATTTGGGTACTGGTGGGTCATGCCTATAATTTACCTATTCAGGAGGCTGAGACTTAGAGGATCACAGTTTGAAGCCAGTCCAGACAGAAATGTCTGTGAGTGGGGGCTGGGAAGGTGGCTCAGTGGTAGAGCGCTTGCCTTGCATGCATGAGGCCCTGGGTTCAATTCCTCAGCACTACATAAGCAAAAAGAAATAAAGCTGGAAGTGGCGCTGTGGCTCAATTGGTAGCGTGCTAGCCTTGAGCTGAAGAGCTGAGGGACAGCGCCCAGGCCCAGAGTTCAGGCCCCACGACCGGACCCCCCCCAAAAAAAGAAATGTCTGTGAGACCACATCTCTAGCAAAATGCCACACTGGAGGGAAGAGGTGACACTGTTCAAAAAGAAATATACTCATTACCTGACCTATGTAATTGTAACCCCTCTGTACATCACCTTTACAATAAAAATAAATTTTAGGGGCTGGGAAGGTGGCTCAGTGGTAAAGCATTTGCCTTGCATGCATGAGGCCCTGAGTTTGATTCCTCAGCACCACAGAAGCAGAAAAGGCTGGAAGTGGTGCTGTAGCTCAAGTGGTAAAGCACTATCCTTGAGCTGAAGAGCTGAGTGACAGCACCCAGGCCCATACCACCAGCAAAAATAAATAAATAAAAATCAAAAATTAAATTTAAAAAATGCTAGACTAGAGGCAAGGCTCAAGTTGTGTGCCAGCCATGAACAAGAACACTGATTGAGGAGTTGGAGGCATGGCTCAGTTGGTAGAATGCTAGCCAGTGAGCAAAAGTGACAGGTATGAGGTCATCTCTATCTTCTTTTTCTTTTTTTGGGTCCGGTTGTGGGGCCTGAACTCTGGGCCTGGGCGCTGTCCCTCAGCTCTCCCACTTGAGCCACAGCGCCACTTCTGGCTTTTTTCTTTTTGCTTATGTGGTGCTGAGAAATCGAACCCAGGGCCTCATGCATGCAAGGCAAGCACTCTGCCACTGAGCCACCTTCCCAGTCCCTCATGTCTATCTTGGGCCTAAAAAAAGAGTAAAGGAGAAGAAAAGAACAGTAAATGGAGAACTTAAGATCCTGAGTTGAAGCCTCAATGCTGACACAAAAGGAAAATAATATAATTTTTCCTTATTTCTTTCATTGTTCTATTCCTGTGCAGGTTCCAAATAAATTCCGCTATCCATTCTACTATGAGATGTGTTGGTACGTGTTGGAGCGCTATGTATACTGCATAACCAACCGCTCCCACCTAACTAAGGAATTTCAGAAAGAATCCCTCAGTATGGGTAAGTGTTCTGACTACATGCACTTTCAAGAAACCCTTATCCAAGCCAGGCCCTGGTGGCTCATGCCTATATTCCTAGCTACTCAGGAGGCTGAGATCACGGTTCAAAGCCAGCCTGGGCAGGAAAGTCCATGAGACTCTTATCTCCAATAAACCACCAGAAAACCAGAAGTGGTGTTGTGGCTCAAGTGGTAGAGCACTCACCTTGAGTGATCCTGAAGAGCTTAGGGACGGCGCCCAGGCCCAAAGTTCAAGTCCCACATCCGACTAAAAAAAAAAAAAAAAAAAACTTATCCAAGAATATTTAGGAGGTTGTTGCTTATGTTTTGGGGTTTTACTTATCTACTTGAAGTACCAGTTTTATTCATTAGAATTGAATACTAGATACCCATCCAGGTATGATTACTAGGCTAAATGTGAAATACTGTAGATCTGATCTTTATCTGGGTTGCTAGTACCTAGATCCTCAAGAAAGCTAGTAATTTGTTTGGCAGGCCTCCTGAGGCCTACACCCATAATCCTAACTACTCGGGGCTGAGATCTGAGAACCCCAGTTCAAAGCCAGCCTGGGCTAGAAAGTCCATGAGACTCTGATCTCCAACTAACTACCAAAAAGCTAGAACTAGAGCTGTGGTTTAAGTGGTAGAGAGTTAGCATTGAGCAAAAAAGCTCAGGGACAGCATCCATGCCCTGAGTTTAAGCATTAGGACTGGTACAAAAATAAAATAAAAGCCAGAAATAGAGTTGTATGTAGCTCAAGTGGTGATACAACACGTGCCAGCCTTAAACAAAAAAGCTCAGAGTTCAAGTCCCAGTACCAGTACATAGAAAGATGAAGGGAAGGGAAAATAAAAAAGCTAATAACTTCCTAATATGTTTTATTACATAAAAAATAGTCCTTGGTACAATAAAAACTGAAAATGTGCCATCAAATTAACTCTCCCTGGTACTGTACTACAAAGCTTACATCAAATTCTCATCTATAAATCTCATTATGAGGTGTAGGTATAATTATCCTCAATTTACCAATGGCAACATTAAGATTCAAGAGCTCTGTCTCAAGTGGTAGAATGCCAGGCCTTGGGCAGAAAAGCTCTGGGGACAATGTGTAGGCCCTGAGTTCAAGCTCCAGGGCAAGCACACCAAAAAAGTCATTTTCTGACTTGCTAGGAATTTTATTGTTGTTGTATGTGTGTTGCTATTTCCAAGCGTTGTACAAAACTACCTTTTTTTCCCCCCAGTCCTGGGGCTTGAACTCAGAACCTGGGCACTATTCCTGAACTTCTTTTGTTCAAGGCTAACACTGTACCACTTGAGCCACAGTGCTACTCCCAGCCTTTTCTGTTTATGTGGTACTGAGGAATCAGTCCCAGGGCATCATGCATGCTAGGCCCATGCTCTTCCACTAAGCCACACTCCCAGCCCCCAAACTACTTTTTTTTTTTTTTGTAGGTTGTGGGGCTTAAACTCTGGGCCTGGGCGCTGTCCCTCAGCAATTCAGCTCAAGGCTAGGGCTCTACCACTTGAGCCACAGCACCACTTCCGGTTTTCTGGTGGTTTATTGGAGATACGAGTCTCATGGACTTTCCTGCCCAGGCTGGCTTTGAACCGTGATCCTCAGATCTCAGCCTCCTGAGTAGCTAGGATGACAGGCGGAGCCACCAGCACCTGGCGTCAAACTACTTTTTAAGTATATGAACTTTATAGTCTACTCCTTTAGAATAGTATAAAATCATAATTCTCAATTTAAGCTCAAACTTATAATCAGGATAGCTACACTTCTATAAGTAACTTATTTCTAATATGCAGTTCAAAGACTCTCTTTTAACCTAACCTACATTTTAAAAATGAATTGAAGCCAGGTGCTGCTTAGTCACACCTAAAATCCTAATTACTTGGTTAGGTGAAATCTAAAATATCAGTGTCTGGAGCTTGCTGGGGCAGACAAACCCAGTTTATCTCCAGTTAACCAGCGAAAAGCTGGAAGTGACAGTGTTACTCAAGAAGTAGAGCACCAATTATAAGGGGAAAAAACTGAACAAGAGCTTGAAGCCTAAAATTGAAGTTCTCCTATCACCACCACCACCACAAACACTGTCAGTTAAGCCAGTTGTACCTAGAAAAATCAAGAATTCAGGGCCAGCTAGACCAATGATTCACACCTGTAATCCTAGTTACTCAGGAGACTGATATTTGAAGATCGCAGTTCTTTTTTGTTTTTTGTTGTTGTTTTTCTTTTTTTTGGTCCCTCATGGGGCCTGAACTCTGGGCCTGGGTGCTTTCCCTCGGCTCTTCAGTTCAAGGCTAGCGGTCTACCACTTGAGCCACAGCGCCATTTCTGGCTTTTTCTGCTTATGTGGTGCTGAGGAATACAACCCAGGGCCTCATGCATGTGAGGTAAGCACTCTACCACTGAGCCATCTTCCCAGCCCCAAGGATCGCAGTTTAAGTCACCCTGGGCAAGAAGCTCTGTGAGGGCTGGGAAGGTGGCTCAGTGGTAGAGCACTTGCCTTGCATGCCTGAGGCCCTGGGTTTGATTCCCCAGTACCACATAAACAAAAAGAAAAAAGCCAGTAGTGGCGCTGTGGCTCAAGTGGTAGAGTGCTAGCCTTGAGCTGAAGAGCTGAGGGACAGCGCCCAGGCCCCAGAGTTCAGGCCCCACGACTGGACCCAAATAAAAACAACAACAAAAAAAACAAAGAAAATGAACAGGATCCTATTTCTATTATTGTATGCATACATATTTCTATGTGTGTGTGTGTATGTATGTATGTGTGTGCCTGTGTGTCTGTGTGTATGTGTATGCACTGGTCCTGGCGCTTGAACACAGGGACAGAGCACTGTCCCTCAGCATTTTTGCTCAAGGCCACCACTTGAGTTACAGCTCTACGTTTGGCTTTTTTGATAGTTATTTGGAGATACAGGATTCATGTACTTTCTGCCTGGGCTGGCTTTGAACTATAATCCTTAGATCTCAGCCTCCTGAGTAGCTAGAATTACAGACATGAGCTACTAGCAAACAGTTTATTATTATATTTCTACTAAAACCATGCTTGAGTTTCTATAATTGATAAATTGATTAAAATAAGGAGAATTTTTGTTTTGTTTTTCCAGTACTAGAGCTTGAACCTGGACTCACACTTGCTTGGCTTCCCTTCTTGGCTGGCAGTTTACCACCTCAGCCATACCATGTGTATGTGGGGTGGAGGGGTTGTACATGAGCATGTGTATGCACGTGTGTGTGCACCAGTTACTACCAATACTGGGACTTGAACTCAGGGCTTCTTCCTCTTAGTTTTGGGGTGATTTGGTTTGGTTAAAGGCCAGCACTGTACCACTTGAGTCATAACTCTACTTCCAGCCTTTTGCTGGTGCTGGTTGCTCATACCTGTAATCCTAGCTACTCAGGAGGCCAAGATCTGAGGATCATGGTTCAAAGCCAGCCCAGGCAGGAATGTCCTTGAGACTCTTATCTCCAGTTAACCACCAGAAAACTGGAAGTGGCACTGTGGCTCACAAGGTAAAGTGCTAGCCTTGAGCTGAAGAGCTGAGGGACAGCACCTAGGCCCAGAGCTCAAGACGAACAACAACAACAACAATCTCATGAACTATTCTGCTGGTGTTGGCTTTGAACCATGATCCTGAGCTCTTAACCTCCTGATTAGGATTATAGACATGAGCCACCCACTGCCCAGTCAGCCCAGTTTTTACTGGTTATTTTAGAGACAGTGTCAGATTTTTCTGTCCATACTGGCTTCAGAGTGATCCTCTGGATCTCAGCGTCTTGAGTAGCTAGGATTGTAGGTATGAGCCACCTATACCTGGCAGAAGAGACTGTGTTTTAGTATGTCAGCCTTGTCATTTATATCCTCAAGGCTATTCTTTTGTTTTTTTGTTTTGTTTGTTGGTTGTGGGGCTTGAACTATGGGCCTAGGCGCTGTCCCTCAGCTCTTCAGTTCAAGGCTAGCGCTCTACCACTTGAGCCACGGCACTACTTCTGGCTTCCTGGTAGTTAATTGGAGATGAGTCTTAATGGACTTTCCTGCCCAGGTTGGCTTTGAACTGTGATCCTCAGATCTCAGCCTCATGAGTAGCTAGGATTATAGGCGTTAACCATACATCCGGCCCTACAAGGCTATTATTATACTCCTAGTTTCTCTTATCACATAGCCAACTGGCATGCTCTTACTGCTTTTGTCTTACCTTGGTAGATCTGGAGTTAAATGGATTGGAATCTGGAAATGGGGATGAGGAAGGAACGGACCGAGAATCCAGACGCTTGAGCAGTAGGCGCTCTGTCCTCACTAGCCCTGTGCCAAATGGAATCAACCTGGATTATGACGGACTCGGCAAAACCTGCCGAGGTCTTCCAAGTCTGAAGAAACCTTTGTCCGGAGACTCTTCCTCTGACTCAGGTCGGGGCTCCCACAATGGCCAAGTGTGGGATCACCAGTGTAGTCCCCGAAAGGACAGGCAAGTGCATCTGACCCATTTTGAGCTTGAAGGCCTTCGCTGCCTTGTAGATAAGTTGGAGTCTCTTCCATTGCACAAGAAGTGTGTCCCCACAGGAATAGAAGATGAAGATGCTCTCATTGCTGACGTAAAGGTAAGCTACTATTGACTTGGCTAGGGTAGTCGATTTCTGGATTTGGAGGGAGAATAGTCTTTGGTTTAATACAGAGAAGTTAATTTGTGTATGTGCTTGCTAATGCTCAGTATTTTTATTCTTAGAATAACATATGAAAATACTAAAATTTGTGTCTCTAATGAGGACTTAAGTTTTTTTTTGTCTGTTTGTTTTGGTTTTTTTGGGGGTTTTTTTTGCCAGTCCTGGACCTTGAACTCAGGGCCTGGGCACTGTCCCTAAGGTTCTTTTGCTCAAGACTATTACTCTACCACCTGAGCCACAGCGCCACTTCCAGCTTTTTCTGTTTATGTGGTACTGAGGGCTTCATGTATGCTAGGCAAGCACTCTACCGCTAAGCCACATTCCCAGCCTAGGACTTAAGTTCTTTTGAAAAATAAAAAATAAGGCCAGGCTGCTGGTGGCTCACACCTGTAACCCTAGCTACTCAGGAGACTGAGATTTGAGGATCACGATTCAAAGTCAGCCTTGGCAGGAACGTCTGTGAGACTCTTATGCCTAATTAACCACCAGAAAACTGTAAGTGGCCCTGTGCTCAAGTGGTAGGGTGTTTACCTTGAGCGGAAAAGCTCAAGGACAGCACCTAGGCTCAGAGTTCAAGCCCATGACAAAAATAAAAATAAAAAATAGCCAGGCTACAGTGGCTCACGCTTGTAATCCTAGCTACTCAAGAGGCTGAGATCTGAGGACTGTAGTTCAAAGCCAGCCTGGGCAGGAAAGTCTGTGAAACTCTTATCTCCAGTATACCACCAGAAAACCAGAAGTGGTACTGTAGCTCAAGTGGTAGAGCAAATTGCTGAGGGACAGCACTCAGGCCCAGAGTTCAAGGCCCACGACTGACCAAAAAAAAAAAAAAGAGTTGTACAAAGAAACCCCCCCCCCTCCCCCGAGAGCATTGGAAGATCTAAAAATGTTATTTTTTTGGGTCCGGTCATGGGGCCTGAACTCTGGGCTTGGGCGCTGTCCCTCAGCTCTTCAGCTCAAGGCTAGCGCTCTACCACTTGAGCCACAGCACCACTTCCGGCTTTTTTCTTTTTTTTGCTTATGTGGTAGTGCTGAGGAATCGAACCCAGGGCCTCAGGCATGCAAGGCAAGCACTCTACCACTGAGCCACCTTCCCAGCCCTAAAAATGTTATTTTTTGTTGTTGTTGTTTTTGTTTTTTTGGGTCCGGTCGTGGGGCCTGAACTCTGGGCCTGAGCGCTGTCCCTCAGCTCTTCAGCTCAAGGCTAGGGCTCTGCCACTTGAGCCACAGCGCCACTTCTGGCTTTTTCTTTTTGCTTATGTGGTGCTGAGTAATCAAACCCAGGACCTCAGGCATGCAAGGTGCTTTACCACTGAGCCACCTTCCCAGCCCCTAAAAATGTTACATTTTAACATTTAAAATATATAGAATTAGGAGAAGATTAACAGAAATAATTCAGTAAAAGTTGTTGACTTACTGCTAAAATGAATCAGTAAAGATGAAATTCTGTTTGGAAAAGGTGTAACCTCAACTCCTGAAACAGTGTACTGGAGGTGGGAAGCAGGCTTCTTCTACAGGGTGTTTTTTTTTTTTTTTTCTCTCTATTTGTTCAGGTACTAGGGCTTGAACTCAAGGACTATACACTGTCCCTGAGTTTGTGTGTGTTTGTGCGTGCTCACCTATATGCTGGTCTTGGGTCTTGAACTTAGAGCCTGGGCGCTGTCCCTGAGTTTTCTTTTTTTGCTCAAGGCTATGCTCTCCTAGTTGAGCCACAGCTCCAGATCTGGCTTTTTGGTGGTTAATTGGAGATGAGTCTCCTGGAACCTTGATGCTCAGGTATCAGCCTCCTGAGTAGCTAGGATTACAGGAGCCTTGCTAGGATTACTGGTGTCTTGCTGGGATTTATTTGAATAAGTATAGGGTGTTTATTTTGTTGGTGTTGGGGTTTGAATTTAGGGCCTTACACTTCAATTGGTCTTTGCATCTATTTGGGAGTAAAGGAATTCTTAGAATATATTCATGTTTATAAAGTAAGTTTTCTGATAAGTCTGTCAAGCATAAATTGTGGCAAATTGCTGTATATATGAAAGTCTGTTTTCTCCTTTATAATAATATCTTGAAATTAATGATATGGAGTAAAATATGCTTAGCCAAGTACAAGGTTTTGGGTTCCCAGCATCAAAAGGAAGTGGGAGGCGCCATTTACTTACTTAATTTTGGGCTGTATTGAGGTTTGAACTCAAGGCCTTATACTTACTAGCCAACCACCTACCTCCAGCCCACAACAACAGAAACCTAGTAGTATTAGTAAAGTACTTAATAACCAGTAGCATTAGTATAATGAGTTACAAATGTATGAAGTTAATTTATTCCACTACTATGAGTAAAGCCTGCCTCCTTTGTGCTAGAGACCAGACTGAGTATTATAGGGAAAACTATGCTAGTAACATCAGTCTCATACTCCATGACCTCACAGTCTACTGGTAGAGCAGATGTGTAAGTGGGCTGTGAAGTGAGTGAGTCTGAGTTTGCAGGTGCTATGCATGACACAGGGCACAAGGCAAATACTTTGAAAGGGTGCAGAGCCTAGCCTATGGGATGGAGATGGTATTAGTCTTCTCACTTCCTAGTAGATAACATAAACTGTGAAGTATAATTTTATGTAAATAATAATTCTCAATTTATAAATTAGAAAGCTGTTCATTGTGCTACTCTCACTTAAGATCCTAGCATTTTTGTAATTATTATCTAAAAATTTATACTATGAATACTAAAAATTTATACTAAATTTATACATATTTATAGTATGACAGGATTAAAGCAAAGAGTTATGGTTACAAGTAACTATAATCAAGAATTGGGCTGGGAAGGTGGCTTAGTGGTAGAGTGCTTGCCTTGCATGCATGAGGCCCTGGGTTCGATTCCTCAGCACCACATAAGAAAAAAGCTGGAAGTGGCGCTGTGGCTCAAGTGGTAGAGTGCTAGCCTTGAGCTGAAGAGCTGAGGGACAGCGCCCAGGCCCAGAGTTCAGGCCCCATGACCAGACCAAAAAAAAAAATAATAATCAAGAATTTTCATCTGACAGAAGAACTGATAGAAAACCTTGTATAATCTGCTTTTTAGCCTTTTTTGGTCATAGTGGTATTGGGGTTTGAACTTGGGGCTCAAGCTTTCTAGGGTGGTGCTTTACCAATTAACCGATGCCAGCCCTGTTTTTTTGGTAGTTGTTTTGGAGATTTTATCTCTTGGACTTTTCTGCCTGGCTGGCCTCCTAAGTAGCTAGGATTATAGATTTTAGCCACTATTCTTGGCCATTAAGCCAGCTTTTAGAAACCAAATTTAGGGGCTGGGAAGGTGGCTCAGTGGTAGAGTGCTTGCCTTGCATGTATGAGGCCCTGGGTTCGATTCCTCAGCACCACATAAGCAGAAAAAAAAAAAAAAGCTGGAAGTGGCCCACGCTATGGCTCAAGTGGTAGAGTGCTAGCCTTGAGCTGAAGAGCTGAGGGACAGTGCCCAGGCCTAGAGTTCAGGCCTCCCCTTCCCCCCCCACCCCCCAAAAAAAAAAAGAAACCAAACTTTTAAGCCAAGTACTGGTGGTTCACACCTGTATCCTAGCTATTCAGTAGACCGAGATCTAGGGTGGAGACTGGAAACCAGCTCCAGGCAAGAGAGTCCTTGAGACTCTCATCTTCTATTAACCACCCAAAAGCTGTAGCTCTAGTGGTGGTAGAACTAATCTTGAGCAAAAAAGCCCAGCGATAGCATCTGGGCCCTGAGTTCAAGCCCTAGAACCAACAAAAACTAAAATAAAAAAGAAATAAAACTTCGTAGTTTTTTTGGTTTTTTTTTTTTTTTTTTTTTTGGTCAGTCGTGGGGCTTGAACTCTGGGCCTGGGCGCTGTCCTTCAGCTCTTCAGCTCAAGGCGAGCACTCTACCACTTGAGCTACAGCGCCACTTCCGGTTTTCTGGTGGTTTATTGGAGATAGGAGTCTCACAGTCTTTCCTGCCCGGGCTGGCTTTGAACCGTGATCCTCAGATCTCAGCCTCCTGAGTAGCTAGGATTACAGGCGTGAGCCACCAGCGCCCGGCAACTTCATAGTTTTCATTAATAAGAGTGTTGGGGAGCTATTTTGGTGCTTTGGTCCTCTTGCTTGTCTTCCTTGCTCATGGATGCATGCTACCTTGAGCCATGCCTTTAGACAGGCATTTTTACTAGTTAATTGGAGTCTTTGAGCTGGCTTTGAATATTTATACTAAGTTCTTAAGACTGCTGAGTAGTAGTCCGGGTGCCGGTGGCTCATGCCTATAATCCTAGCTACTCAGGAGGCTGAGATCTGAGAATCTCAGTGCAAAGCCAGCCCTGGCAGGAAACTCTGAGACTCTTATCTCCAATAAACCACTAGAAAACCGAAAGTGGCTCTGTGTCTCAAGTGGTAGAGTGCTAGCCTTGAGCTGAAGAGTGCAGGGACAGTGCCCAGGCCCAGAGTTCAAGCCTTACAACTGACCAAAAAAAAAAAAAAAAGACTGCTGAGTAGGTAGGATTGCAGGTGTGAACCATTGACACCTGGCATAATGGTTGTGTGTGTGAGTGTGTTCATGTGTGCACGTGTGTACATGTGTACCACCTAGTCCTGTGGCTTGAACTTAGGACCTGGGCGCTGTCCCGTTTTTTTTTGTTGTTGTTGTTCAAGGATAGTGTTCTACACTTGACCCATACATTCACTTCTGCTTTTTACTAGTTAATGAAGATAAGAATCTCATGGCCATTTCTGCTTGGCCATTTCTGCTTAGCGTGGCTTCAAACCATGATCTTTACATCTCTTTCCTGAGTAGCTAGGATTATAGGCATGAGCTCCTACCAGTACCCAGGAAGGAAAGATTTTTAAACGAAATAAGCAAATTGCCCTAGATCATTCATTCTTAAAGTGCAAAGGAGAGATTTAGGATTAGGATGCCTACATACTTATTTCCAGGAAGAACTCAACCAAGAACACAAAAGTATCTCAGGTAAACTATTGTAAAACTTAACATTTGTAGCACGTATTACCCACCTATAATTGAAACTGCTTAGGGGGCTGAAGCAGGAAGATCACTGAACCCTAGGGATTGGACACTAGACTGGAAGACAAGGAGACCTTGTCTCAAAAGGTTTTTGTTTTTATGGGAGTCTGGTCGTGGGGCCTGAACTCTGGGCCTGAGCCCTGTCCCTCAGCTCTTTAGCTCAAGGCTAGCGCTCTACCACTTGAGCCACAGTACCACTTCCGGATTTTTTCTTTTTGCTTATGTGGTGCTGAGGAATCGAACCCAGGGCTTCATGCATGCAAGGCAAGCGCTCTGCCACTGAGCCACCTTCCCAGCCCCTCAAAAGGTTTCTTATGCAGTCTCTGGCAGCAAAGCCCCAGATTTCAGAAAGTATTAAGCTACTAAATCTGTTCTAGAAACTCACTAAAACAACTATGGCATGGGGGGGGGCTGTTTCAGTGATAAAAGCTAGATATTTATGTCAAAGCAGTGCATGTAATTTCAAGAAAAACCAAGTTACATTTGTGAGGGTGTGAACAGTTACATAAATTTGGATAGAAACTGCTGCTGCTTAGGCTTCTACTCCTGCCCTGTGTTTGTGTATAGGACACTGTAGATCTCTGAAGAACAACAACTTGTAGGCACTCCTTCCTTTTCTCCTAAAGCCTAAAGAAAGCAAGAGTGCATATATTCTGTCAGCTTCACTCGTCCTTAGAGGCGGGAACTCATACCAGTTGAATGGCTGTCAAAGTGGCATTGAAGTGTTCGACAGGAGCTCGTGCTGGGTGCTTCATGGAGTGCAAAGTCAAGAATAAGGCAAGCACGTTTGTACTTAGTGCACTTGGAGACTGAAGCTGGAGGATTTTTAGTTTGAGTCCAGCCTGAGCTACAAGAAGAGACCATGTCTCAAAACAACATAAGAGAGCCAGATGTATTACATGCACCAGGTTCTGGAGGTTCTAGCCACAGTATTGGGGGGAGGGGGAGAGGAAGAAGGAGCATTCTGATGGGCAGAATCTGTTGGAGTTGGGAGAAAACTTGTTTTAATCCATGGCTTTCTGTACCTTGTGTAGAGGTCGGCTTGGTACCATTGTCTAGAGTAAAGCACTTTAGCCTTAGGTTGTGCCTCTGCTATTTAACTTGGTCACTGTGCAAGGTGGTTGCATAGCCAAGCACCAGTATCTCATGCCAGTAATCCTTGTTACTCAGGGAACTGAGTTGTGGAGGGTCTCAGTTTGAGGCCAACATGGACAAAAAGATCTGTTGAGACTCCATCTCCAAAAATAACCACCAAAAAAAAGCCACTTTGGAGGTGTGGCTTAAGTGGCAGAGCACCATCTGAGCCAGTTTGAGGCTTTTGAGTTTAAACACTGGTACACACAAAACAAAAAGAAAAAAGATTGCTGTGTAGGCATATCTTGAATACTGGTGGTCCTTACTGCTGGAACTGAAACAGGCATCTGTTGTCGATTATCTCAGCATTGGCCCTAATGGTGCTGTTTCTGAAGGTTTTTCCAGAAACGTATATGCTAGTTCTTGATCATGGGCAGGTGAAGCAGTGCTATTCAGGGAAAGAAAAGAGAACTCTAGAAGAGCCCAGCCTACTGCCTGGTTCCTCCTCAGAGATCTAACGGAGCTATCCCAGTTTGCTGAAAGAGGTGGGGGACGAGAGAGTTCATGAGTGTTCATGTACAGAGAAGGGTAGGCGGAGAAACTGTGTTGACTGAGTACGGGGCAGCTGTTCAATGGGCGAGCTTGGGCTGCAACAATAATTGACCCTGAGGAGTAGGGTGTGGGCTGAGACAAGGACAAATATGGGCTAGGGTGCCTAAGCTCAGCTGGCACAATGGGTTAAAGTCTTCCCTTCCGCTGGCGCCTTCCAAGTCTGCTACTGGGAGCCCTCAGGGGACTGGCCGTGGGTTCTCCTATTGCGGTGTTGGAGGGAAGGAGCCTGGGCGGGGTAGCAAAGCTCCCTCCCTCAGCAGCACATCCTCCAATGGGGAGGAGAGCAGCCACTGGACACACCCCCTCCGGGTGCTGCAGCAGAACGGCTGGGCCCTCTGCCGGGCTGGCTCACTCAAGCTCAGCTCCCCCTCCTGCCATCTTCCGTTGCAAAGCATTTCTGGGAGCTGCATGTGGGTGACGCAGCAGCATTGTTCACAGGCACAGGAAGCCGCGGCTGAGCTGAAGGGCTTGAGAAGGAGCTCAGAGCACTGCACGCTGCTCTCACCACCCTGACGGGTTAGAACCGGACTGCCCTGCCTTAGGTGCTCTGGGAGATTCTAGGATTTTGAAGTAAATCAGGATTTACCTAGAGGCAGAAAACCCAACTCCTTCCGTACAACTTCCAACATAGAAAACAAAACAAAGACGCTGGGGAAACTTCACCCAAGAGCCTCCGCAGCTCCAGAGCAACGAGAAACACAAGGTCAGGCGGTCGGGCGGTCGGCAAACCCTTTCTTGTTTGGGGTGTGTATAACTGTAGGGACTTTGTCTCTGCACAGAGGCGGAAGAACTGCTGCTGGGCGAGCCCGGGACGTAGTGTTACTTGTGCTGCTCGCTCTGCTGTCGCTGCACTTGTTCCCTCGCTGGTGGGATGTGCTTTGGAACTGGGTCGCTTGGCTTCGGGGAATCCTTCTCCCTTCTGCCCTGACGCCCTCAGTCCTCTTTCCCTTTCTGTGTTCTGTGGGGTGTGGGCCTGTGTTTGAATCTTCTCCCAAATGCCTGGAGCCTAACTAGGCGTCAGCTTTTCCACACTCCACCCCTGCTCCCCCATCCCAAACCTCCCCTGGTGAAGGTTGGTGGCTTCTTTATATGGTTTCTCATAGGGCCTCAGCTAGAGTCTGCCTTTTTTGATGAAAGCAGTGTGTGCTTGGCTAAATGGCCCCAGTAAAATAAGGCTTGGAAGGAAATCTGCATTTCCCTCCACTCCCACACATAACCCCAGTAACTGAGCCGTGCATGTGTGAACAGCTGCCCCCCCCCACGCTGCTAACACAGTTTCTCCGCCTACCCTTCCCTGAACACCCCCCCCTTACAGGTAGAATTATTAGACAGCTTTTGGTGAGCAGTAAAGTTCCTTTTCTGCTCTATCAAACAATCACAAATCTTTCTGTGTAATCTGTTTTGCTGAAAGTGGAAAGTCCCTGTTTGTGGACAGAGCTCAGTTCTCTCCGGCAGAGGAAATGGGCAGAGTCCTACTCCACGCAGTGCAAAGTGGGGGAGGGGAGCTATGCGCTCAGCACACATTTTGAATGAACCTGAATTTTTCACTTTAGGGAAATTAGGAGCCTAGACTATAGCAATGTCTCACATGCTACCACACCCTGCCTTTTTACCCCCGTGCACTGTGGTGCTAACCGGAGGCTCCACTGTAGGATACCATAGCAACTTGAAGTAAATAAAACGGCTGAAATGGGATTGGTTTGGGGGAAGAAGGGAATATCTGGAGATTTGGCAGAAGATCTTGTTAAGGAACTTCTCAGGATATTAAAGTTTCTTTAAAGATAAAAATAATCCTGGAATTGAAAAATCCTTTGTACAACTACTTAATAAAAGTAAATTAACATTTTAAATTACAAAATTTCAAAAATATATAGTCATTTAAGAAGTGATTCTTGCCTGTAGTTCTTGCTACCTATAATGCTGATGGCTGCATGGTTTGAAGCCAACCCAGGCAAAAAAAGTCTGTGAGATTCTTTTTTTTGGGGAGGAGGGGGGTCCGGTCGTGGGGCCTGAACTGTGGTTCTGTGCTCTTCACCTCAAGGCTAGCGCTGTACCACTTGAGCCACAGCGCCACTTCCGGCTTTTTTCTTGTTGCTTATGTGGTGTTGAGGAATCAAACCCAGGGCCTCAGGCATGCAAGGCAAGCGCTCTACCACTGAGCCACCTTCCCAGCCCCAGTCTGTGAGATTCTTATCTCCTATTAATGACGAAAAAGCCAGAATTGGAGTTATGGCTCAAGCAGTAGAATGCCAGCCTTGAGCAAAAATGCTAAGAGATAGTGTCTGAGTCAAACCCCAGTATTGGCATTCAAACAACAACAAAAAGATTTATCCCAAGTTGAAGAGATAATTCACTAAAATGGCAGTTTCATATTGTAGTATTTTCTAAGTCATCAATTGATCAGGTAAAGTCCTAAGAACTCTTGTGCCTAAGATTGTTCCTGCATAATTAAAAAGGCAAATAGCTGAATGTGTATGTATGTGTTTCTAACTAAAAGGGGGGTATAATTATTTCTGTAATCAGCCTTAGATCAGTGTTGAATCAATATATTAAGGTTCTGCTGTTGTCTTATTAACACAGTGCAGTATCAGCCAATCTTTCTTGGTTTGGTTGCTTTGTTGTTTTGATTTTTGGTGGTACTATCACAAGGCAAGTACTCTACCCCTTAAGTGACGCTTCCAGCCCTTAAGCTAGTCATCTTGATGTCCCTTTGCTAATATCGACAACATCACTGGCTGGCATAGAAAAGTAAAGAAACAACATAAAGTTTTACTGTTCTGTACAGAACTGCATAACAACACTTGCCACAATAGCTAGATGCTTTGATATGTTAGTGGGAATAGGCACATAATGTTAGAAGCAAAGTTGAGTTGAAGTCTTGGGGCTGGAACTGTGGCTCAAGTGATAGAATGTCTGTGTAGCAAGGCTCTGAGTTCATTCCCCAATACTGCTTTTTAAAAAAGCAGGGGGAAGGTGCCTGGAAAGGTGGCTTAGTGGTAGAGTGCTTGCCTTGTATGTATGAGGCCCTAGGTTCAATTCCTCAGCACAACAGAAGCAGAAAAAGCCGGAAGTAGCTCCATGGCTCACTCAAGTGGTAGAGCATTCACCTTGAGCTGAAGAGCTGAGGGACAGCGGCCAGGCCCAGAATTCAAGCCCCATGACCAACCAAAAAAAAAAAAAAAGCAAAACAAGGCCAGGCACTGGTTGCTCTCATACCTCTGATCCTAGCTACTCAGGAGGCTGAGATCTGAGGATCATGGTTCAAAGCCAGCCCGGGTAGGAAAGTCCATGAGACTCTTATCTCCAATTAACCACCAGAAAACCGAAATGGCACTGTGGCTCAAGTGGTAGAGGCTAGTCTTGAACTGAAGAGCTCAGGGACAGCGGCCAGGCCCAGAGTTCAAGCCCCATGACCCACAAAACAAAAAAATAAAACACCATCAGCTGGGTGCCAGTGGCCTAGCTACTCAGGGGTCTGAGATCTGAGGATCATGGTTCAAAGCCAGCCCAGGCAAGAAAGTCCCTGAGACTCTTATTTCCAGTTAATCACAGAAAAGGTCGGAAGTGATGCTCAAGTGGTACAGTGCCAGCCTTGAGCAAAAGGAACACCCAGGATGGGTGGACAGATAAAAATTGAAATCTTGGGCTGGGAATGTAGCAAGTGCTTGCCAAGCATGCATGAAGCCCTGAGTTCGATTCTTCAGTACCACCTACAGAAAAAGCCAGAAGTGACATTGTGACTCAAGTGGTAGAGTGCTAGCCTTGAGCAAAAGAAGCTCAGGGCCAGTGCCCAGGCCCTGAGTTCAAGGCCCAGGACTGCCAAAAAAAAAAAAATTGAAGTCTTGATTGTACTATAGTAGCCTGCATTTTTTTCTTTTATCTTTGATTTATTTGCTTTGTAATGAATCTATGGAGGAAATTGCAGATAGTTGCCAGCTTGGTGTTCCCCTTGGTACTTGAGGGGATTGGGGTTGAGTCTGGATGTTGTTGGGAGGAATAGACTCTTTCACTGTCCTGCTTTTTCTTTGTCTTCTTTCCTACGCATAGATTTTGCTGGAGGAGCTTGCCAACAGTGACCCCAAGTTAGCCCTGACTGGAGTTCCTATAGTACAGTGGCCAAAAAGGGATAAGGTAAGAAATTCTTCTGCTTGATCTCCAGACTGTTTGCCAGCTTATCATTACCATTCCCAGAACAAAAGGACAACTAGAGTACAAACTAACAGAAGATCATTACTCAGTTCCATCCTGACTCTTAAGTCAGAGCAACTGGCTATCTTTGGAGGTGACTTTCTTAACAGGACTATCACCCTGGGAGACAGGCCTCCCTCCAAGTTCAGATGCCAAGTTGTGAATTGGCTGATCTAGTGAATCAGTTATCTTCACAGATAGGATTTACAACTCCTTACAATAAATATATAGTAGAGAGACGAGAGTGTTTATTGTTGTCACCTTGTTCTTAAGATTCCACTTAATTGAGACTTTTCTGTGTGGAACTGAGAAGAAAAGAACTGTTTTCAGCTACTAAATTGTTGGTTATGAATTTTCTTGCCTATTTAGTTTATGTCATCTATACTATTTTACCATATTTTTCCATGTTGTCCTGATTGGTGCACTCAGTGGTACTTTTCTGAGTCTAACCATGCTTTTGGTAGATAAATTAGTCTTCTCTTTAATTTTAGTTTCCTAGTTGAAACTTGCAAAGCCATCTAATTCCAGGAGTGTTGAGGCAGAATGGAGTTGAATGATGTCTTTTAAAGAACCTCCTCCCCCTTCCCAGGTGTAGGAGTCCCACTTGGCCACGTGGGACTGCCTCAAAACAAGTCAGTCATTTTTGGCTGTTGAGTATTTTGTGTCAGAAAGTGTTAAGAAATGGTGGGAAATTAAAGAAGCAGAAGATATGGTCCTTGTCCTTGAAAAGGTCACTAGCAAGGTAAATAAGTACTACATTATAATAAATATATCTGAGAGGTGTAGTCTACATTAAAATGTTATTGGATATTTGCTGTGTACCAACCAGGTCCTGTGCCCCAATTTGGAGTGATAAAGAAATGAAGAGACCAGTTTCTCACTGTCCAGTACTTTAGGAGTGGATTCTAAATAGTCAGTATAAGGAAATACTGAAGCACCAACTTCTGGACTAACTTCAGTATCTGACATTACCCCCAGCAAGCTTCAGGGAGGGTCAGATCTTACAACTCTATAAAATGAAAAGGATATGGCAGACGTAGGTAGGCCCATAGGCTAGGACAAGGGCTGGCATATTTTTCTGTGAAGGTTGCCTTGGTAAATATTCTAGGTTTGGGCTCTATACAACCACAACTTCTCAGATCTACCATAGCATGGAAAGCAGCCATAGACAATACATAAACAAATGAGCACGGCCATGTTCCAATAAAATTTATTTATGAATACAAGTAGTGATTTGCTCACAGGCCAGAGTTTGCTGACTCCTGGGCTAGGTGCACTACCATGTAATCTTCTATCCTCTCCAGTCTTAAAGCAACCTGATATGGTTGACCTCACTGCTTTCTTTTTCTAGCTTAAATTCCCCACTAGGCCAAAGGTGCGGGTTCCTACCATCCCCATCACTAAACCTCACACCATGAAGCCAGCTCCACGGTTAACACCTGTGAGACCTGCAGCTGCCTCTCCCATTGTGTCAGGAGCCAGGCGGAGAAGAGTGCGCTGTCGGAAATGCAAAGCCTGTGTGCAGGGGGAATGTGGGGTTTGCCACTACTGCAGGGACATGAAGAAGTTTGGGGGGCCTGGACGCATGAAGCAGTCCTGTGTCCTTCGACAGTGCTTAGCAGTAAGTAATATTCTGGGTAAAGACTTGCGGGGAGGGGGTGCCCTGGTACTGGGGGACTGGAATACAGTTGGGAGAGTACAATTGCAGAGTTAAGAAGGAGTTACGCTTTGGCTTTCTTCATTTTGTCCCCCTCTTTCTGAGTTCAGAAAGGTACCTTGTAGTGAAAATAATTAGCATTTGGGGCTTCCTCACCTAATTTTCAAACAAAAACCAGCATTTAAAGAGAAAGTCACTGCCTTCTGTACCCTCTTTAAGTGGACCAGAGAGGCTTGTGAGACCAAGGACAAGCCAATAAATAGTCCAAGAACAAGTGAAATTATTTATTTATTTTTCTCGGTCATGGGGCCTGAACCCTGGGCCTGGGCATTGTCCCTCAGCTCTTCAGCTCAAGGCTAACGCTCTACCACTTGAGCCACAGCACCACTTCCGGCTTTTTTCTGCTTGGACCCAGGGCCTCATGCATGCGAAGGAAGCACTCTACCACTGAGCCACCTTCCCAGCCAAGTGAAATAATTTTATTGGTCTTTTGGTCTCTAGTGAGTCCTCTATCTTCTTCCCTAGTTTTCTACCAAAACCTCTCCTCTCTACACTGTCTCCATGCTCCTCACATGTTTGTAATAGAGTTACAGCAACCAAGTTTCCCATCTTCAGTTAAAGGGAAGCAGAAGTAAGAAAGATCTAGCCTGATGTTTTTGTTTCTTTGTCCTTTTATAGCCCAGATTGCCTCACTCAGTCACATGTTCCCTGTGCGGAGAGGTAGATCAAAATGAAGAGACACAGGACTTCGAGAAAAAACTTATGGAATGCTGTATCTGCAATGAGATCGTCCATCCCGGCTGCCTACAGGTGAGGAGAGGCCTAAAAGCTCCTGAAGTCTCAGCTGGTACTAACAGGAGGATGGGACACTGCCATGAGAGGCTGCCACCATCCCCACTTGGGCCCTCGTCTCTGAGGTCACTTAGCAGAGTGATCTAACATTAGCCCTTTAATTCACATATCTACTGTCAGGCTCTGTACTAGACCTTGAAGTTGATAAAACAATATGAAATACAAAATAAATCTGTTCTAGCCTCGTGGAACTTATAGTCTACCCTGGATATTGTGTTTGGAATTCTTAGGCCATTGTAAAACTGCAGGTTCTTATTTAAGGATGTCTTTGCTATATATCTCAGTGTTTCTCTGGACACTGATTCCCATAGGAAGTGAGAATAATATTTTCAACTGTCTATATCAGGCTTAGGACACAACTGAGCTATTAAAAAGTAGTTAGCTGGGTGCCAGTGGCTCATGCCTGTAATCCCAGCTACTCAGGAGGCTGAGATCTGAATTCAAAGCCAAACCCTGGAATGGAAAGTTTGTGAGACTCTTATCTCCAATTAACCACTCAGAAAACCAGAAGTGGTGCTGTGGCTCAAGTGGTTGAGCACTCACCTTGAGCTGAAGAGGTCAGAGCCCAGGCTGTCAAAAAAAAAGAAAAAAAAAGTAAGGATGCAGGCATGATGGCACACACCAACAGAACTCACCTTCAGACTTGAGTCTACTGATCTAGCATAGGTCCTGTGTTCCTAAAGCTCCCAGATGATCCTGATGTATAGTCAGAACAGAATACCACTAGGCTGGTGTGTGTGTGTGTGTGTGTGTGTGTGTGTGTGTGTGTGTGTGTGTGTGTGTGTGTGTGTGTGTGTGTGTGTGTGTGTGTGTGTGTGTGTGTGTGTGTGTGCGCGTGTGTGTGTGCGCGTGTGTGTGTGCGCGCGCGCGCGCGCGCAAACGCGCGCACACATACATATATTGGTACTGGGGCTTGAGTTCAGGGTTCCAGCACTGTCCCTTAGCTTTTTCACTCAAGGCTGGCGCTCTACCACTTGAGCCACAGCTCTACTTCTAGCTTTGTGCTGGTTAATTGGAGATAAGATTCTCATGGACTTTCCTACCCAGGCTGGCTTCCAACTATTATCCTCAGATCTCAGCCTTCTGGGTAGCTAAGATTACAGGTGTGAGCCACAGTTACCCCACTGAAAACCAACCATTTTACATGCATTTTTCTTCTTAATCTTTAAGACAATCCTGTGAAATTGGTCTGCAATATAGAAGTGGCTTGCATGGTGATATCTGCCTTTGTAGTCTAGTTATTTGGGAGGCTAACGGATATCACTTTAGCCTATGAGTTTGAGGTCATTTTGGGCAATGTAGTGAGACCCCAGTCTCAAAAAAAGTACATAGTTACTAGTACATTTTTTACTTTGCCAGAAACTATCAGCTGTTAGGACTAACACCTGTCTGACAGTGGTATTAGACTGTCATTTGTGAGAAACAGCCCAATTTCAAAAGATTAAAATGTGGGCTGGGAATATGGCTTAGTGGCAGAGTGCTTACCTAGCATGCATGAAGCCCTGGGTTCAATTCCTCAGTATCACATAAACAGAAAAAGCCGAAAGTGGTGCTGTGGCTCAAGTGGTAGAGCTGTTTGTTTATTGCCAGTCCTGGGGTTTGAACTCAGGTTGTAGGCACTGTCTCTGAGCTTCTTTTGTTCAAGGCTGGAGCCACAGCACCACTTCCAGCTTTTTCTATTATGTGGAGTATGTGTACTGAGGAGTCAAACCCAAAGCTTCATGCATGCTAAGCAAGTACTCTACCACTAAGCCACATTCCCAGCTCAAAATTTATTTTTTTTAATTACATATTTTCAGCTGGACTGCATAAATAAAATCCCAGGAGGTTGAGATCTGTAAGACTGCAGTTTGAAGCCAGCCCCAACAGAAGAATTTACTAGACTCCTTTTTTTTTTTTTTTTTTAACATTTTTAACCAACAAAAAGCAGTGCTGGAGCCATAGCTCAGAGTAGTATAGCATCAGTGTAGCAAGCAGAAGGCTCTGTAGTTTAAAACAGAAATCACATAGGATAGATGTATAGATAGATAGGTTTCTGAGAATGTAGGTGCCGACTACTTATTACAAAGCATTTAGTAAATGCCAACCACCTTTCTAAACACTTTATATAATACATGATTTGATTCTTACCACAACCCTATAATATGGTATGTGTCATATCCCAAACAGTTGAGCTGGTATATTGTTACTCGTATCCCCGTTGTACAGTTGAGAACATTGAGTTACAGAGACTGGATCATTAGTCACTGATGTCAAATAGTCATAAATATGACTGGGCATTAAGATCAGATCTGAAGCCACTGGTATAGACCCCCAGGAGAATCTGTCAGGAGAGAAGACCACAGATTGACAAAGACCTGTGGAAGTCTCTCCATGGAGCCTAATTTTAGTCAAATAGCCAGGAGTGAAGATTGCTGAGAGTGGTCAGTTACTTAGTGTCTGGGAATGGGTCTTAATGGTTGTTTGGAGCTAATTAGCTCTCACTTTGTCCTCCTTTGGGAACCAAAATGGTATCTATTCCAATTCTTTTCCACCTTGTGTTGCTGTGTGGTAAAGGCAGAAGAGAAGAGACTGAATTTTGTGTGTGTGTGTGTTTAAAAAAAAAAAAAAAATCCCTGTCTTCCTATAGATGGATGGAGAAGGGTTGCTTAACGAGGAATTGCCAAATTGCTGGGAGTGTCCAAAGTGTTACCAGGAAGACAGCTCAGAGAAATCCCAGGTAAAGGACTATATCCATACTGCCTTTGTGACAGGAAAGTAAATGTCAGGTCTGGGAAATTGCTGCCTGTAATACAGACAAATTATTTTTATTTGTTTGATTTCCCCCCCCCCCTTGGTTTTATTGTTGTTGTTTGGGGGAGGTTTTGTTTTTATTGTCTGTGAGCATGTTTGTTTGTTTACATATTTATTGTCAGCTGTGGGGCTTGAACTCAGGGCCTGGGCTCTCTAGACCCTGAGAGAGCCTCAGAGAGCCTCTTTGTGCTCAAGGCTAGTGCTCTACCACTAGAGCCACAGCACCATTTCCTGTTTTTGAGTGGTTCATTGGAGATAAGAGTCTCTTCATAGGTACTTTCTGCCTGAGCCAGCTTTAAACCACAATCCTTAGATCTCAGCCTGACTTCCTGGGTTTTTTTATTTTTTTGTCGGTCGTGGGTCTTGAATTCGGACTGGGCCGCTATCCCTCAGCTCTTCAGCTCAAGGAGAGCCCCCTACCACTTGAGCCACAGTGCCACTTCCAGTTTTCTGAGTGATTTATTGGAGATAAGAGTCTCACAGTTTTTTTTTTTTTTGCCCCGGCTGGTTTTGAACCGTGATCCTCAGATCTCAGCCTCCTGAGTAGGATTACAGGCATGAGCCACTGATACCTGGCTGGGAGTTTCTAGATTTTGCTTTTTATATAACAGAATGTTGAACTTGGGGTCCACAAATGCTGGAAGTCCTTGCTATATGTTCTGTGGCCCTAGAGAGGGCGGAACCACCTTTAGTCTGTTGGGAAGGAAAATTAGGTAATATGCAGTTCTCTCTTGAGGAGTGTAACTGGAGGAGAGGCTGTAACAGGCTGCTGGTGTTTTCCAGAATGTGTACTAGAGATTCCAGTTAAGCCAGTTCACATTTTTGTCATCTTCACCTTTTTTGGCCTCACAAAAACCTGCCTATTCCACATGCTCCAATGTGCCTGCCATTCAAAGACAATCCCGCCCCCAGGGGAGGTAGGGACTGGCTCTGTGACCTTGGTCAAGGTAAACTAATTTTGTTGGTCTAAGTCCAGTAATGACAATGGACCAAAATGAAGGGTTGCTGACAAAGGCTAGATAAGATCTGCTGAGAGCATTTAAAAGGGGTGGCCACTCTAGTGTCTCTACTAGTGGGGAAGTAGATATAGGTGAATGTCCTTCTTATCTTCTCTTTTTTTGGTCAGTCCAACTCTGGGCTTTGCGCTGTGCCTCAGCTCTTCAGCTAGCGTTCTACCACTTGAGCCTTACCACTTCTGGTTTTCTGAGTGGTTTATTGGAGATAAGAGTCTCGGACTTTCCTGCCCAGGCTGGCTTTGAACCTCAATCCTCAGATCTCAGCTTTCTGAGTAGCTAGGATTACAGGCGCAAGCCACCGGTGCCCTGCGAATGCCCTTATCTTATTTTTTCTACTTAGGAACTGAGTTTGTGAAAAGTTTTAGTCTCCCTAGCTACTCAGGAGGCTGAGATCTGAGGATTGAGGTTCAAAGCTAGCTCAGCCAGCCCGGGCAGGAAAAGTCTGTGGGACTCTTATGTCCAATAAACCACTCAGAAAACTGGAAGTAGCACTGTGGCTCTAATGGTGGAACGCTTGTCTTAAGCTGAGGAGCTGAGGGACAGCTCCCAGGCCCAAGACCAAACAAAAAAAAAAAAAAAATTGGGGCACTAGTAATTCATGACTATAATCCTAGCTACTCAGCAGGCTAAGATCTGAGGATCACAGTTCAAAACCAGCTGGGACAGGCTTCAAGACTCTAATCTTCAATAAACTACTCAAAAACCAGAAGTGAAACTGTGGCTCAAATGGAAGATGCTAGCCTTGAGCACAAAAAAGCTCAGGAACAATGTCTAGGCCCTGAGTTCGTCTAACATTAGACATAGACATATCATTTGGGTGAAAGAGCAAAAGTAGGCTAGGCACTGGTAGCTCATAATCCTAGCTACTGAGATCTGAGGATCTCAGTTCAAAGCCATCCCTGGCAGGAAAGTCTGTGAGACTCTTATCTCTGAATAACTACCAAAAGGCTGGAAGTGGAGCTCAAGTGGTAGAGCACTAGCCTTGACTAAAGGAGCTCAGGGATAGTGCCAGGTCCTAAGGTCAAGCCCCAGGACCAGCAAAAATATGGGGGTGGGGGTGGGGGCGCAAAATTAAGAGACTAGAGCCAGGTGCTGGTGGCTCTTGCCCATAATCCTAAACTACTCAGGAGTTAGATCTGAGGATTGTGGTGAGACTCTTTCTCCAATTAACCACCAGAAAACTGGAAGTGGTGCTCTGGCTCCGAAGTGGTAAAGTGCTAGCCTTGAGAGGATAAAGTTCAGGGAGAGTGCCCAGGCTGAACTCTGGGCCTGGGCGCTGTCTCTCAGCTCAAGGCTAGCGCTCTACCACTTGAGCCACAGTGCACTTCCAGCTTTTTCTGCTTATGTGGTGCTGAGGAATTGAACCCAGGGCCTCATGCATGCAAGGCAAGCACTCTACCACTAAGCCACCTCCCCCACCCACCCCCTTTTTAAAAAAAAAAAAAAACAAACTTGAACTCGCCTCAGCCTTCTTGGGTTCTGGGATTATAGATGTGCACTTAGCCAGGCATTGATCTTCTTTAAAGTCTGGGAATGGGAATCTCAGAAATGAAACCCTTTAGGGCCCACGTAGTGCTGTGTTCTCCAGATGGTGACTTGGCCAAGGCCACCCAGGCACCCGGAGAGGACCAGAGTTTAGTTTTTTAGCTTGGCTCCAGGGTATAGAATCAAGTAGCTCATATTTTAGATTTCACTTCTGTACTTGGACACAAACCTTTTTGTCACAGGTAGGTTTCTAATTTCTGATTTTTGCTCCATAAGTAGGATTCTCTTGACACAGACACGAGCTCTGAGAAGATGGTCCTTTCTGGCAACAGTAACCTATCTTCTCTCAGGCTGACCCTGTCACTTTAGAACATTTGGGGAAAAGGAAACACTGATGTAGCTTTTCTGGGTGTGTTTTGTAGAAGCGGAAAATGGAAGAAACCGACGAAGAAGCTGTGCAAGCCAAAGTCCTGCGGCCCCTGCGGAGCTGCGAGGAGCCTCTCACTCCCCCCCCTCACTCCCCCACTTCCATGCTGCAGCTTATCCATGACCCCGTTTCCCCCAGGGGTATGGTGACTCGGTCATCTCCTGGGGCTGGCCCCAGCGACCACCACAGTGCCAGCAGAGATGAGCGCTTCAAACGGCGGCAGTTGCTGCGGCTGCAGGCCACAGAGCGCACCATGGTACGGGAAAAGGAGAACAATCCCAGCGGCAAAAAGGAGCTGTCTGAAGTTGAAAAGGCCAAGATCCGGGGATCGTACCTCACTGTCACGCTACAGAGGCCCACCAAAGAGCTCCACGGGACATCCATTGTGCCCAAGCTGCAGGCCATCACGGCCTCCTCTGCCAACCTTCGCCATTCCCCCCGTGTGCTAGTGCAGCACTGCCCAGCCCGAACACCCCAGCGTGGGGATGAGGAGGGACTGGGGGGAGAGGAGGAAGAGGAGGAGGAGGAGGAGGAGGAAGATGACAGTGCAGAGGAGGGGGGTGCAGCCAGGCTGAATGGCCGGGGCAATTGGGCTCAGGATGGAGACGAAAGCTGGATGCAGCGGGAGGTCTGGATGTCTGTCTTCCGCTACCTCAGCCGCAGAGAACTTTGTGAATGTATGCGAGTGTGCAAGACGTGGTATAAATGGTGAGCAGGGATACACGGGGTCAGATGTAGGGGCATGGGAATAGGTGTCAGGGCTTCATATGAGAGTGGCATGTACCTTGGCACCTGAAGGCTTGTGGGTTCCTCCTGTAAGGAGCAAAGGGGCCCAGCCTGGGTCTTATTAAAGATGTAGTCCATCGTGGCTGAAGATGCCATTAGGGGAATTGGGGCCTTCGCCTCCTTTCCCTGCTGTATGCTTCTCCAGCACTGCTGGAAGGAGGGCAACTGATTCGGAGGGTGGGTTTGTGCAGTTCCTGCTAAAATTTCAGGCTCTTGCCGGCCTGAAACTTCCCCCTTACCTCAACATATCACAAACTCATTGGGAGCCTAGGACACCCACCCAAGATGGTGGGCATGCTTTCCAAATGAATTTGAAGATGTTCATAATTCTCCACAACTGTAATTCTCATCCCCCAAAATCTGAATCCAAATTCCTTTCTCCAGCGGGGTCCAGTTGTGAAGCGTCTGGAGACTTAATTGTCCTTGATGAATCCAACCATTTTCTTCTCAAGTTGAACAGACGCTCGTTAAGGAAATCCCTGGGGAATGTTCTCTTGGGTAACTTACAAGAAATGCTACTGAAGAGGCTGGGATGTAAGGATCGCAGTTCAAAGCCAGCCTGGGCAGGAAAGTCTGTGAGACTCTTATCTTCCAATTTACCAGCAAAAATACTGAAGCTGTGCTGTGGCTCAAGTGGTAAAACGCTAGCCTTGAGGGAAAAAATAATGCCCAGGGACAGTGCCCAGGCCCTGAGTTTAATCCCCAGGACCAGCACAGACAGAACAGAACAGAAATGCAGGTTTTCAGAGCCCATCCCAGACCTGCTGAATCCATCTCTGTGGCAGGCCTGGAGCATACTCTCCCACGCCCTCTTTTAAGGGATGCTGCTGTGTGCTCAAGTTGGAGAAGCTCTTCTACCATAGAAGTTTGATGTGCCATGGGTAAAGTTTTGTTCAAACAATAAATAACCCTATTCTTTTGTCAGTAAGAGTTTATGTTCCAAATCAGAATTAATATGTAATTACCCAAATTCTTTTTTATACAGTTTGTGGCCCTGTCTGCTTCTACCCCTTGTTTTTCAGGCCACCATCCATAAGACTTTCATTGTGTGCATGTCTCACTGTCTCCTGCCAAGCAGACTGAGCCAGGCTTGGGGGCAGGGACTATAAAATTCTAAGTGGAAGTTTGCTTGGTGCAGTGCTGTCTGTAGCATGTGGATTTGTAGACTGCAGTGGAAAGGCAGGCCTCTCCTTTCAGTTCTGGCCTGGACTGACTAGAAAATGTGAAGCTACTGCTGAAGCAGAAACCTGAGGGTGGAAGAGGACTCTTCTAGGCCTGATAGAGAAGGCTCCTTTGGCCTGAGACAGTAATTGGCTACGGCAGAGTGCGTTGTGGAGATTCTGAATAGCACCCTGCATTTCTCTCAGCTATGAGTGACTGTCAGTGGAGAGAACGGAGCAAGCCAAGTAGCTTCAGGCAATGAAAAAGTCCAGAAATTTTAACATGTTCTCTCATACATCCTTCAGTAGGAGCCATGCCATTTTACTACAAATGAAGGGTTTATATGTATTGTTGCTGTGTGTCCCAAGTTCATTGGTCGTTATGTACTATTTAACATATGGGTTTGTGAAATGTACACTTGTTATAAAGAATAGTTGATAAAGGCAGTTTTTTACTATTCTGCAAGGGTGTGATCCTTCTATTCATGTAGGGGAACTTAGAATAACCTTCCGGATGAACTGCTTTTTCCAGAAGCCTTCCAGCAGCCTGTGATGGGAGCTCCACTGACAAGGGCTATTGAGTTATTAAGAGCTAGTTCTCTTCCCTCTGTCACAGGTGCTGCGACAAGAGACTTTGGACAAAAATTGACTTGAGTAGGTGTAAGGCCATCGTACCCCAGGCTCTCAGTGGTATCATCAAGAGACAGCCAGCTAGTCTCGACCTCAGTTGGACCAACATCTCCAAAAAGCAACTGACGTGGCTGGTCAATAGATTGCCAGGTAGGTGAGCTGCCAGCCCTGTCCTTCTACAACCCAAGAAGGTACAGCTGGGAATGTTGCTGTTGGTGATAACATTGGCAATACCGTTTAGCATTGCTTTAGGACAGCTTGTGGCTATGGTCCTGTGTCATTGTTACCTTTTGCCTGGCATGAGATTTACCCAGGGCCACCTTAACTATCCATCTCTGAGGAGTCAGTAGTATAGCCACTGGAGAGATAACTTGAGTCAGATGTTGCCTGGAGTGTTCCCTTGTAAGTCCTTGTGCATTTTGAGGTCTCAGAGAGAAAGCCAAGCAATCAGTCTACCACCAGAGCAGAAGTAATAGAGTACCATAGAAATCTTTAGACTTGACTAGGGCATAATCTATCTCTCCTTAGACTGGAAACCTGTTCATTTTATTCAGATCAGCTGGTTATTGAGGCTCTCAATGAACTCTTAAGCAGTGTGTTGCATGGCTCTGTTTCTGTTGCTTGCAGGACTGAAAGACCTCCTCCTAGCTGGCTGCTCTTGGTCTGCTGTCTCTGCCCTCAGCACTTCCAGCTGCCCCCTTCTCAGGACCCTTGATCTTCGGTGGGCAGTAGGAATTAAGGACCCTCAAATTCGAGATTTGCTGGCTCCACCAGCTGATAAACCAGGTATGCTCTGGGCCTGGCTTCTGTGTGCTTATCTTGAAAGGTACCTTTGTCTTTCAACAGAACTCCTTGACTCCAAGGTAATCTTAGAATGAAGCTACGAGAGGAGGGAAGAGTGCTAGATGAAGATAAGAGTAAAGGGCCTTGCACAACTGTAACTTATTTACAAGTAGATAATTGCTACAAAGGGAGAAGCCCCTTCTGTGGGTCACTGGAGTTTGAAGCCCAGAGAATCTAAGCCTAAGGAAGTCTCACAAGGCTGGTTCAGGGGGAACATCGAATGACTGCCTAGAAAATCACGGGAGTGTGGGAAGGAAAGGAGCATTCTGCATATAGCCATGAAAATGAAGCATAATCTCGCATTGCAAAGAAAGCAAACTCCTCTTGTTCTCTAGAAACTGTCCCTAGACATTGCTCACTCCCTGAAGCAGAGTTGGGTGTGGGCAATTCAGCCTCATCACGTCAAGATGGCCGGGCCAACACATGCTGCCTGGGGCTTTGGAGCTGGATTATAGAAGAGTTTTGGAATCTTTAAAAGTTATCATTTCCTACTTGGAGAGCAGGAAATGTTTCTCTCCTCTTCTTTCTCTACTTTAACCTGGCTTTTGAGCCATCTAGCTAGCTGGAACCTGCTGTTTTCTTTTTCCTTGCTTTGCCACTTTAAAGAAAAAGTTGGGGGGCTGGGAAGGTGGCTTAGTGGTACAGTGCTTGCCTAGCATGCATGAAGCCCTGGGTTTGATTCCTCAGTACCACATACACAGAAAAAACTAGAAGTGGTGCTGTGTCTCAAGTGGGAGAGTGCTAGCCTTAAGCAAAAGAAACTCAGGGACAGTGCGCAGGCCCTGAGTTCAAGCCCTAGGACTGGCAAAAAAAAAAAAAAAAAAAAAAGGTTGGGCACCCAGTAATCCTAGCTATTCAGGAGGCTGAGATCTGAAAATCACGGTTCAAAGCTAGCCTGGGCAAGATAGTCCATGAGACTTTTTTTTTTTTTTTTTTTGGCCAGGGCCTGAGCACTGTCTCTGGGCTTCTTTTTGCTCAAGGCTAGCACTCTACCACCACTTCTGGCCTTTTCTGGTTATGTGGTACTTAAGGAATCAAACCCAGGGCATCATGCATGCTAGGCAAGCACTCTACCACTAAGCCACATTACCAGCCCCTCCATGAGACTCTTATCTCCAATTAACTACCCCAAACCTGGAAGTGGAGCTGTGGCTTAAGTGGTAGGGCACCAGCCTTGTACAAAAATGCTCAGGAACAATGCCTAGGCCCTGAGTTCAAGTCCCAGAACTGTCACCAAAAAGGAAATTTTATTGTAAGTTCTTTGCTTGCCCATGCAGGTCAGGACAATCGCAGCAAGCTTCGGAACATGACTGACTTCCGGCTGGCAGGACTTGACATCACAGATGCCACACTTCGGCTCATCATTCGCCACATGCCCCTCCTGTCTCGACTCGACCTTAGTCATTGTAGCCACCTTACAGATCAGTCCTCCAACCTACTCACCGCTGTCGGGTCTTCCACGCGTTATTCCCTCACTGAGCTCAATATGGCAGGTAGGCTGCTACCTTTGTTCATGCTAAGTGTGCCCCTGCTTCCTGGAGACCCAGCTGGGTGTTCTTGGAACTTGACCAGTAAGCAGAATGATTTGCAGTCAGTTGACTGAACCATGTTAGCTCACTTCTTCCCATCAACACAAGAAAGGCTTTGCTTCTTTTTTAACTGATGGAGACTGAGGCATGGAGGAGTTAAGTGAGGTGCTCTGTGCAGGGCCACCATCAAACTGCACCCTCGAGCCTGCCAACCCTTGTGGGACTGCAAAGGAGGCAGCAGGAGGCCTTCAGAGGCCGCAGTGCTTGCTGCCAGCACTTCTGCTCTTTGAAAGAGGATCTTTCAAGACTGACAAAGCCTTCATCACGTTAGAGAGGGTTATGGGAACTGAATGGCAAGAAGGAATCTGGGGCTGTGTGTTTGTGACTTGATTCTCTTGCTCATTTTGCCCACAGGTTGCAATAAATTGACAGACCAGACCCTGATCTACCTACGGCGCATAGCCAATGTCACCTTGATTGACCTTCGAGGATGCAAGCAGATCACTCGAAAAGCCTGCGAGCACTTCATCTCAGACTTGTCCATCAACAGCCTGTACTGCCTGTCTGACGAGAAGCTGATACAGAAAATCAGCTAAGACACACCCAGCCTGGACTCATCAGGAAACCAATCTTCCCCTGCCTTCCCACTGAGGAGAGTCTTTCCCTGATCCTGCATAGGCTCCAGGCCAGCGGCACACTCCCTCTCTGCTCTCCTGCCCTGAGCCCTGCTCGCTCGCATAGGCGGGGCAGAGAGAGTGGTGGATGCCAGGCTTGCCTGCCTGCTCCTCTCCCTCCCAAGGAAAAAGGAACAGCAGTTGATCCAAGAGGAAAGCACGGGCAGTGCCGTCAGGAGGCCAGGCTTTCAGTTTGGGATGTTTGTGCAACTTTCACTTGTACCAGGCCCACGACCCGCTTTCCCACCTGTGGTCCCCAGCAGCGCCTGGTTCTGTGCAAACTCTAGGGAAGAAAGTGCCCTGTCCTCGTGGCCAGGTTCTCCTCGCGGTGTCCAGTGCGTGTCTCCTCCATCTCACTCTCCCGGCTTCTGCAGGAGGGGCCAGCAGCCCCAGGATGCCAGGCCCGGCAGGTCCCACTGGTGCTGTGATAACTGAAGCCTCGCACCAATGTCTATACGCTCGTCCTCATTTCCTGTCCCTGAGCTTGATGCTGTCTAGCACTAGTAGCACCCGTGCTCATTCACACGTGGCTCCCTGCGACCCACCTGCCCCACCCAGCTTTCCCACCAGTCTCTGTGAGGTCCTTGTTGCACTTATTGGGGTTGAAGCTCTTCAGAGGAGCATGGAACTGTACCCCGAGGGACACCCCCATCTCATTGCTACCCAGACAGATTCTGAGACAGGCACCATCTCTTCGTCCCCCTCTCGCCTCCCACTCACTGCCCTTTTCCACGTGTCCTCGTCCCCACCTGAATTGGGTTTTCCCAGGATGCATGTCCCCAGAGGGAGCAGCCTGTTCCCCGGGTGAGGGGAGCAGACGAGTGGCCTCTAGACCAGGCTTTTCTGGGCCTCTGGGTTAGTGTAGCCCCTGAGCTCAGGTCTGTGCATTGCCTCGTGGCTCGCGGACCTGATACCTTTTGAGGGGAGGAGAGGGGTCTTGCTTGGAAGCCAGTCACCCACCCTCTGCCCGCAGATGTGGAAAGGGGGTGTGCATGTGCCTCTGTGTGTGTGTGTGTGTGTGTGTGTGTGAGTGTGAGTGAGTGAGTGGCTGAGTGTGCTGCGCGCGTGTGTGTACAGGAGAGGGGAGCATGGAATTCCCACTCCACCACCCTTCGTCAAGCCCCATCAGCTGCCCTCTTTTACTTTGCATTGAACGGCCTGTCCAAAGATCCTCTCTCTAGGGCAGCAGAGAGCTTTTTGCACTTTAAAAAGAGAAGGAGAAGAAAGGTCGGAATTTGTTTTGGGTCAATATTTAAATGTGTGAGGAGATGCTCAGTAGCAGCAGCCAGTGGCAAGTGTATATGATAGATGCAAATTTGCACTCTGCTCCCCATCTGTAGGAGATTGATAGCACAACCTTGCCCCACCCCTTCCCCCTCTTTACTGTAGCCCAGTCTCGGGCTTTCCTCCCAAACCCTATTCTGAGGGGACAGAGCCCCAGCACCAGGGGTCTGAAGTGTGAGCCACCTGAGGAGAGATGCCAACTGCACCCTTGCCACTGCCAAAGCAATAGAAGCAGAGAGGTTCCCTCTTTGTCACCTAGCCCAGCTTTGATCCTGGCATTAAGCCACCATTTTAGGGAAAACTGGGTCTGGTAGGGGTAGCATTGTGTCTGTTTCTTCCAATCTGCTGATTCTCTTGGCTGCACCTTAAAAACAGCAGCAGCTTGCTCCCGTGACCCTTCGCCCCTTCCATTGGTCTCCAGGCCCTAGCATTCTGGGGCCAAAACCTTGAGGAAATTCCAGTGACTTATTCCAGAGTGCCTCAGTTAGGGGAACTTCTCTGTAAAGAACCCTGGGTATTGAGCAGAAACCTTAGTATTGTCAATGACCTATATGACCGGACGCTTCCTCCCCTCGCCCTCCCCTTTTTGGTTGCTCCTGTGGAAAATACTGAAAAAGATTACTAAGTTTTGTTGTCTTTTCATAAAGGAGGGGAGCAGGCGAGGCCCCTTCAGAGCAGGGATTGCGCCGGGACAGTGCCTCTGACTTTGGGACATTTCACCCGCAGAAATTTCCAAACTGATGGTTTGTTTTGGGTTTTGTTTTTGTTTGTTGATTGGTTGGTTTGGGAAAAAAAAAAACAAGCATTTGTACCGTGCACGTAAATTGGTCAGCCGTAAGGGAGCCCAGGATGGTGGCAGACGGACCGACACCTTTGCTGGCTTTTCCCTTTCTTTGGGACTGTGAGGGACGAATGGTTTTAAGAGGTGAGGGTGGGCCCGTGGGGAAGAGAAGACATCTCTGGGAACAGGGGAGCTGGGGAGTTCCGTCGTATTCCTGCATCTACTCTTAGCTGCAGCCGTGCCGAAGAGCCTGCCCTCAGACTGTAGGGCCTGACCTCTGCCTCCATCTTTCCATGTACCGGGGCAAAAAACCACAAAGGAAAGGAAGAAAATTTATATATATATATACATATATATAAATAATATAAAATCACTTGGTGATTAAAAAAACTGCTCCATAAATAAAACTCCTAAAGTCACTATGTTTAAAGGGTTTGGTTGTGTTTTTTGTTTTTCGGGAAAAATATTGTAAATATATATTTTTTTGTTGCTGATTTAGAGTCAATCTCCAATGTTGTGCTAAAATTTTTAAATTAAATGTAAGCATTAAGGGGATGAATCTTACTATCTCAACACATTACGGTTATTTTGGGCCAGGGGATGGAGGGAAGCTAGTTGGACTTTGTTTTGTTTTCTAAAAGTTCTCCACTTTGGGATTTAGAAAGAGTAAGAATGTCTTTCCTCTGACACATAGGAATGGGAGATATTTGTGTAATAAAATTTTTAAAAGACAAAAAAAGACATAGCCTCCAATGGGAAATATTTTGATTTGGGTTTTTGTTTTGTTTTTGTTTTTAAATAAAAAGACTTTAAAAACAAAAACTAACCTTTTTCTGCTTTGGCGTGTGTGTCTGTGAGAATGAGTCCGGTCGCACAGGCTGGTGCTGGTGGCCGTGGCCAGGGTGCCACCGCCGGGCAGCAGCGCTGTGCCCACGTCTCCGACTCGCTCCTTACTAGCTTTTTGTTGTTTCAGTGACAAAAAAAAGCTTAAAGCAACACTTCTAGAGACACCATACTTGCTTCATCAAGGTGAACTTTTTTTTTAAATGTTCAATCTCTCCCAAAGCAAAAGAAGTAAAAGGATGGTACTTAGAAGAGGCCTAGGTACCTGATGTCCCACCCCTGACAGGCAACAGGATGAAGCTACAGAAAGCCCTCCTCCCCCAAGGCAGTGCCTGAAGTTGCCAAGCAGAGCAGCTGTGATTGGCATTTTCTCCACTTCATCCCTATGGCTGGCATTTCCTGTCTGGCAGGTGGAGAACAAGCTTTCAACCTCTAAACAAAGACCAGACACCGGCACCCCTTTGTGTGTCTCAGGAAAGTTGAGCTGGAAACCTGGAAGGGCCTGAGGCAAGCAAGCATTGGTCACACTGCCTTGTTTGAGTTCCTCTCTGGTTCTGCTGTGCATCCTAGAAACTGACAAGACATTGAGTCCATGATGACCTGATAGGATGTTGATCTCCATGATGGATGTGGTTAACAGAAGGCAGAAAGCATCAATTTTGCCTCTTGGGTATCTTAGAGACGTGCCTCTCGGTATCCTCATCCCTGCCACCCTACGTGGAAGCCACAGTCCTAAGCAATCTGGCAGCCTGCAGTCCAACCCTATTTCCATGTTGACAACCAGAACATGCCTAAAATCCTAGCTCCTCAGGAAGCTAAGAACTGAATCACAGTTGAAAGCTAGCCGGTCTATCCCCAATTAAACACCAAAAAAGATGGAAGTGGAGCTGCAGCTCAAGTGGTAGAATGCTAGCCTTGGGCAGGGGCAGGGGACTCCAACTCCAACAGCATAACCAAAGGCTAGGCTAGAGGCATGGCTGAAGTGGTAAAGTCCCAGCTAAGCAAGCCAAGCAAGAATGAGGCCCTGAGTTCAAACCCCAATGCAACAACAACAAAAGCTATTTCCTGGAATCTTCTGGTCTTGAGGGTACCTCTAAGTAGTCAGCCTGCCCACCTGACTTGTAAACTTCATGGGACAGAGATCAGTCTTGCTCACCTATCAGCTGGTACAGAACTGAGGACATAAGTACCCAGGAAACACTGCTGAGTACTGCAAGTAGCTCACTTGGTTACCTGCACACTCCTTTAACCTTCCAATATCCAATCGCCTTTTCTACTACCTCATATTTATTTCCCTGCCTTCCTTTTTTTTCAAGAGGAGAGGTCCTTTTGTGCTCAGGCTACCCTCAGCTTCCTGAGTAGTGCCGCCGCAGTACACACTGCACCCTGGCCTCCCCTTCTTTAGTCCTGCCTTGTGTGCACACACAGGTGCTAAGAAGGGCTGCAAACCACTGGCTGCCTCAGTGGTCCCCAGGCTTGCTGGGTTTAGCCTGCACCTCTACCAAAACTAAAAGTCTGTCCTTCCTTCAAACATGTCTTTAGAAGCCTGTCTTGTTTCTCTCCAACCAGGAAGGGCTACTGCTTCAAAGGCAACAACATGGTGTCAAGAGCTGGCATCCACTGGGCCTTTCTAACTGGTGGCCACTTTTCTGAGTACCTGACACACCAAATTGCATCACCTGCGAGCAGCTCTACTGTCACGTTTAAAGATGAGAAACAACTTTACACACTGAACAGTTCTCCCAAAGTGACTTGGTTAGTCAAACCAGAGACAGCCGAGTGTAGCAGTTCACACCGCTAATCCCAACTACTAGAGGCTAAAGCAAGAGGATCACAAATTTGAAGACAGCCATGGGCTACTTAACTCAAAACCAAATCCAGAGACTGGCTCTGGAATTTGCGCTATTGAGGCTGCAGAAGTCCTACAGAGCACAAACCCACAGGAGGTGAAGTGTCGGGACTAATAGCCAGTGATAAATTTGGGACACTGCAATCTCACGTACTCTGCTGAGCATCCTGGTCCACAGGCTTGCTGGCCCACACTGTGCCTTTCTGACACTGCTGGTGCTAGCCTTAGCTCTACTCCTGGGTCTGCCCCAGGAGTGAGAAAATGAGGAAATTTTCAGATCACGAACGTAATCAAAGATGACAATGGGGCACCAGAGGCTCGCTCCCGTTATCCTAGCTACTCAGAAGGCTGAGATCTGAACCCAGCCCTATCTGGCAGACAAAACAGAGACTCTTCAATTCCAATAAACTAGCAAAAAGCCAGAAGTGGAGGTGTGTGGGTTGAGTGGTAGAGTGCCAGCCTTGAGCAAAACCAAAGGAGAACAGGAGAACGAGGAGGAAGCGGAGGAGAAGAAAGGAGTGGGGGAAGAGGAGAAGAGGAAAGATGGGGGGGGGGGGGGGAAGGGGGGAGAGGATTAGCAGGACCAGCTTCATGGTTTCATGGACGAACAGCTGTGTATGCCAAGGCCTGGAGCTTATTCCTAAGCTCGGCTCTTGCTATTCTAAAAGTCAATGCCTTCTGAACAGAACATTCGGATTTTCTGAGGGTCCTGGGAATGATGGAGCAGGTCTGGGGTGGGGGCAGCCTCCCAGCTCCCTCCAGGCCGCCTCGGCCCAGCGAACAAGCCCAGGCCCGGCGCTGGCTGGCTGCGGGGACCCCCTCCACCCTCTCTCCAGGCCACAGGGGTGCAGCCCCCTCGCCCGGGGGAGACCCTCGGAAGGAAGGAGCAGAGGCGGGAGCGGCCGGCTGCGATGCTTGCCCAGGGCGGCGGTCAGGCCCCGGCCTCCTCCCCTGCAGAGGCTGCGGGCCGAGGGCTGGGTGGTGGGAACCACGCCCGGAGCCCAGAACCGGGCAAGGACAGGCAAAGGTGGGGCGCGGCAGGCCAAGACGCCCCGGGGCCCTGGCCCGCGGCAGGCCGGCCCAGCTCGGCTGCAACCTCCTTAACCCACGCAGTCCCGGGAGCACCCGCTCTAAAAAGAGCGGTTCGAGCCCCAGGAACGGCAAAAAGGAGAACGTGGCGCTGGGACCCAACCCCAGGTCCCCTCCATCTCTTCCACCGCACTCCCCACCCCACACGGCAAATACCAGCGGCCACGGCGTGGGGACTACGGGCTCGCGGTGGAACTCGCAGGCGGGCTGGGAAAACCGAGCCCCAAGCACGGCGGCCGGGCGCGCGCGAGACCGGAACGCATGCGCGATAGGCTCCGGAGGGCGCGGCCGTGTGTGGGCGGGGCTAAGAGTGCTGACGCTCGGCGGGGGCGGGGACTAGACGCTCGGGGAGGGGCGGGAGGCGGGGCGGGGAGGCGGAGGAGGGACCGGGGCGGGGCGGGGCGGGGAGGCGGGGAAGTGGGCGGGGCGGGACGGGGCGGGGCGGGCGGAGATCAGCGGAGGCCGGAAGGGAAAGGACTTGAGTCTCTGGTCTCGGCAAAGACTTGGTGACGCGGAGGCAGCCACCCGGGACAGAGCCGGGACACAGTGACCTTCTGAAGGGTCGCGGAGGAAGGAGTCAAAGGTCCTGGCACGGTCCACTAGGGACTTCTAAGTAAGGCCCTAAGCTGGCTCTGGTGGCTCACGCCTAGCTACTTAGGAGGATCGCGGTTCAAAGACAAGCCCGCGCAGAAAAGTCCCTGAGACTCTTATCTCCGAGTTCAAGCCCCAGGACTGATGGGGGGGGGAGAAGGGGAAAAGGGGGGCACAGACACAGAGAGAGACAGAGAGAGGAAGAAGAAAAAAGGAGGAAAAGAGGAGAGGAGAAGGAGGAGGAGGAAGAGGAAGAAAAAGGAAGAAGAAAAAAGAAGCAGCAGCAACAGCTGGGCCTGTCATCCTAGCTACTCAGGCGTCTGAGAGCTGAGGATCACAGTTCAAAGCCAGCACAGGCAGGAAAGTCCCTGAGACTCTTATCTCCAATTAACCACCAGAGAACCAGAAGTGGCGCTGTGACTCAAGAAGTAGAGCGCTTGCCTTGAGCTGAAGAGCACAAGGACAGCGCCCAGGCCTTGAGTTCAAGCCCCACACCGACCAAAAGAAAAAAAAAAAGGAAAGAAAGGCCCTGAGTCTGGTGTTGTGGGGGCGTCCATAAGAACCAAGCCCCTTTCCTTCCTCAGGGCCTCTGAAAACCTCTTTTATCCCTAACAAATGCTTCCTCAGCCCCTCCTTCTTGGCTCCGGGGAAAATAGCCCTTCCTCAGGACCCCCTGACCTCACCTGCAGGAGGTTCCTAGATGGAATAGCTTGCCTTGGGCCTCAAGGATGTTTGGAGCATTGAGTGAGACCAGCTGGCATCTGGGTTCAGCGCCCTGCACACACGGGGATTTAAGTGTCAGTGGTTATTATTCTGCAGTGTGTTCCTTTTATCCCTTCCTGCATTCCATTCCCAAGGCCAAGCACCAGTGCCTGGCATGTGCCATCTGTTCAACAACTATCTTCAATGGATGAAGGAAGGAAAGAAACTGACAGCCTGTCACCACCGGACACCAACATTGGAGAAGTGCTGGCCGTGCTAGGTAGGAGTTTCTCCAGAACAATCTATGGAAACTTTGAGCCACTCTTCTGCTCTCCAAGCCCAGGCTAGAGGGCAGAGGGGAGGGTTCATCAGGAGAGAACTCCTGATCCTGAACTCCTGATACATTTCCAGGGCCAATCCCTTCCCCCATCTTCCATACATACCATGTTCAAGACTGGCCTTCCCCTCCGCTGCCTTTTCCGTGAGCTAAGTGGCCTTACTTCCTTCATTACAACTCCTGCTGGGTTAGTAGAAGATACTTTTCTTTTCTTCTACACCAGGCCGATGTTGACTCCTGTTTCTCCATGCAGTCCTGCCTTTGTGCTAGGAGTGATAGACTCAACAGTAACCACAACAAAAAGACACCTGGGCCTGGTCTCTCTCCCAGAAGGATCTTTCCATAGTCTGCGTATGGAAAGGAAATTGACTTTTGACTATAAAGTCAAGAGGCAGAGATATGAGAATCAGCCCAACTTCCAGCTTTTTGCTAATTAACAGCAAACTGGAGATAAGATTCTTCAAATGGGGGCTGGGAAGTTGGCTCAGTGGTAGACCGCTTGCCTTACATGCCTGAGGCCCTGGGTTCAATTCCTCAGCACCACATAAGCAAAAAGAAAAAAGCCGGAAGTGGCGTTGCGGCTCACGTTGTAGAGAGCTAGCCTTGAGCTGAAGAGCTGAGGGACAGCGCCCAGGTCCAGAGTTCAGGCCCCACGACCAGACCAAAAAAAAAAAAAAAATCTTCAAATGGGGCTGGGACAGTGGCTTAGTAGTAGGGTGTTTGCCTGACATACATGAAGACCTGGGTTTGCTTCTTCAGTACCACATACACAGAAAAAGCCACTTCCAGTTTTCTGGTGGTTTATTGGAGATAAGAGTCTCACGGACTTCCTGCCCCGGCTGGCTTTGAACCATGATCCTCAGATCTCAGCCTCCTGAGTAGCTAGGATTATAGGTGTGAGCCACCGGCACCTGGCTCAAAACAGGACTTATTTAAGTTAGACTCAGCAGTTGCACCAAGCCCAGCAGGTGGAGTAGGGTATGTGAAGACCAGGAGGGACAGGGGGAAGAAGAGAGTAATCAAAAAAGACAGGATTTCTTATGGAACTGTAATCCCTCTGTATAATAACAAAAATAAAATAATCACAAATACAGTAATATTTTATTTTATAATAACAAAAATAATAATTTAAAAAAAAAAACAGGATTTTACAGGGCGCTGGTGGCTCACGCTTGTAATCCTATCTAGTCAGGAGACTGAGAACTGAGAATTGAGGTTCCAAGCCAGTCCCAAAAGGAAAGTCCTGAGACTCATCTGTAATTAATCACCAAAAAAGCCCGAAGTGGAGCTGTGACTCAAGTGATAGACTGTTAGCCGCCAGCAGAAGAGCTCAAGGACAGCACCCAGGCCCTGAGGTCAAGCCCCAGGTCCAGAAAAGAAGAAAAGAGAGGCGCTAGGAAGGTGGTAGAGCATTTGCCTTGCAAGCATGAGGCCCTGGACTCGATTCCTCAGCACCACAGTAGCAGAAAAAGCCAGAAATGGCACTGTGGCTCAAGTGATAGAGCGCTAGCCTTGAGCTGAAGAGCTGAGGAACAGCGCCCAGGGCCAGAGTTCAGGCCCCATGACCTGGGGAAAAGAAGCGGGGGGGGGGGGGGGGGGGTTGGGAAATGGAGGATCTCTGACTGGAATGAGAGGCGGGAGGACAGCAGGTTGGACCAAAGCTGGGTAGTGGGAGCCAGAGCACAGTGCGGGCTGTGCTGAGATGTAGCACCACCTATTAGTCACTGAGTGAAGATGCCAAGTAGTGCAATGCACAGGAGCCCCAGCTGGGCAGAGATGGGCCTCTCTCCTCCTTGCTTTGGTGGCATTCTGGCCAGAGTGCAGCACTGTCTGGGCTCCAGACAAAAAGGTTTGTTGAGAAAAGGAAATGACTGAAACTGGCTTGAAAGGTCAAGTTTACAATAGAGCTTCCAAGAACCACCAGAGGGCAGCACAATCCCCAAGACCAGCCACTATCTCCCCCCCCCCCTCCACTGGCCTGGGGGTTGGGGGGGGGGCCAAGGCCAGGCACAGTTCTCTAAACCCCTTGTGGCTTTCCCTGATGCCAGGAATCCACGAGGGGGTGACCTAGAGACCAGCTCCTGGGAGGAGGAGGCCTGGATGGGGCAGAGTTGGGCTCCCAGCGGGATGGCAGCACTGGCTCAGGGCAGGATGCATTTCCAATCCACAAGCAGACTCCGGTCTGACAAGTTCTTCACGAAGATGATTTTTTAAAAATATGGGCTGTTTCAGAAAACCCAGGCCAGTGTGGAGCCTCAGTGTGGAGTACTCAGAAGTTTCTTAGAGTCCGCAGACATGAGGGGTGAGAGGTACCCGGCCCTGCGGTGGCATCTGGCCCTACTCTACCCAACCTTCAAGTGAGCCAAGAGTTTGTGCACTGCCCAGTCCTCCCTGCACCGATAGAGGGGCGCTGGAAGCAGAAGGACCTCAAGTTTAAGGACACTTCCGGCTACACAGACAGTCCGGGCGGGGGGAGGGGGGGGTAGAGCACAGGTGCTGGTGACTCATGTCTGTAATCCTAACAACTCAGGAGGCTAAGAGCTGAGGATCATAGTTTGATATCAGCTTAGGAAAGAAAATCCATGAGACTCTTAGTTTCAGATAACCACTGAAAAGCTAGGAGTGGAGCTGGGGCTCAAGTGGTAGAGCATTAGCCTTAAATCACACCACACACACACACACACACACACACACAGAACAAAACAAAAAACAAAAAAGCTGGAAGTAGAGCTGTGGTTCAAGTGGTAGAACACTAACCTTGAGCAAAAAGTAAAAATACAAAATGCTCTAGGGGCTGGGAAGGTGGCTCAGTGATAGAGCGCTTGCCTTGCATGCATGAGGCCCTGGGTTCCATTCCTCAGCACCACATAAGCAAAAAGAAAAAAAAGCCGGAAGTGGCGCTGTGGCTCAAGTGGTAGAGCGCTAGCCTTGAGCTGAAGAGCTGAGGGACAACACTCTGGCCCAGAGTTCAAGCCCCATGACCAACCAAAAATGAAAAGAAAGAAGGAAGGAAGGAAGGAAAGAAGGAAGGAAAGAAGGAAGGAAAGAAGGAAGGAAGGGAGTTGAACCAGGGAACATCAGATACAATAGGACATGGTGTATCTTTTTTTTCTGATATATCAGCACATCTGACATCTGGATGAATTCTCTAATTGCTGAAGCATTGGAATGGAGTGTCACTTGGGGGGGGGGGTAAGGCACTGACACTGAGGGTGTGCGTCTGGGCATGGTGGGGGAGTCAGGAGGATGGGTGAGTTCAAGGGCATCCTAGAATATATAACAAGACCTTATCTCAAAAACAAAAACCAACTTACAACAATTCATGTTGCAATTGATGATGGTTGTTGGTTTTTTTGGCCAGTCCTGGGGCTTGAACTCAGGGTCTGGGCGCTGAGCCTCTTTTGAGCAAGGCTAGCACTCTACCACTTAGCCATAGCACCACTTCCCGTTTTCTGGTGGTTTATTGGAGATAAGAGTCTTCACGGGGGCTGGGAAGGTGGCTCAGTGGTAGAGCGCTTGCCTTGCATGCTCGAGGCCCTGGGTTCGATTCCTCAGCACCATATAAGAAAAAAGAAAAAAGCCGGAATTGGTGCTGTGGCTCAAGTAGTAGAGCGCTAGCCTTGAGCTGAAGAGCTGAGGGACAGCACCCAGGCCCAGAGTTCAGGCCCCACGACTGGACCCAAAAAAAAAAAAAAAGTCTTCACGGTCTTTCCTGTCTGGGCTGGCTTTGAACTGTGATCCTCAGCTCTCAGCTTCCTAAGTAGCTAGGATTACAGGCCTCAAGCCCTGAGCTTCTTTTACTCAAGGCTAGCACTCTACCACTTGAGCCACAGCACCACTTCTGGCTTTTTCTGTGTATGTGGTACTGAGGAATCAAACCCAGGGCTTCATGCATGCTAGGCAAGCACTCTACCACTAAGCCACCTTCCCAGCCTGCAATTGATGTTTGCAAATCAGGGCAATCATTGGTGGTAGGTACAGAATGGGAGCATACATAGGTGTGGTCAGGGAGGGCTACTTGGAGGAGATGGGTCTGAAAGGATGAACAGGAGTTGGCCAGGAAAGAGGGCACAGAGAAGAACTTCCAGGCTCAGGGAATAGCAGAGGTGAAGGCATTTCAGAGGCAGGGGAGGATAGCAAGGCAAGCTTGAGAGAGGAGCAGGGCTCAAATCCTGACTTGCAGTTTAAGGAGACTTTTCCTAATCTGCCTTCAGCAGCAGGGTCTGAGGGCCCAGAACCCCCTCAGCATCCCCCACTCTCACAAGCCCCAGGAGGCCTAAGGAGCTTCTACTAAGGGCTAAGTAACTCCATCAGATCTAGATTTGAGAACAGTATCTCTGGGCCAGAACATGCATCAAGGCAGCAACCCTGGGGGTTCTGAAATGTAGATAGGTCAAAGAGTTTCTTGGGCTAGGATCAGATGGCTCACATCTGTGATCCTAGGAGGCTGAGACCTGAGGATCACAGTTTGAAGCCAGCCCAGGCAGTTTCCATGAGACTTATATCTCCAATTACCCATGAGAAACCCTGAAGAGGAGCCTGTGGCTCAAAGTGGTAACACACTAGCCTTGAACAGAACAGCTCAGGGAAAGCAACCAGTTCAAGCCACAGGATTGGCACAGAGAGAGAGAGACAGACAGACAGACAGACAGACAGAGGAAGAAGAAGGAGGAGGAGGAGGAGGAAGAAGAGAAGAAGAAGAAGAAGAAGAAGAAGAAGAAGAAGAAGAAGAAGAAGAAGAAGAAGAAGAAGAAGAAGAAGAAGAAGAAGAAGAAGAAGAAGCAGGAGGGAGGAAGAAGAGGAGGAGGAGGAAGAGAAGGTGGTAGAGGAAAGAAGTTTCTTAGCAAGGAATAGTGGCTCATATCTATAATCCCAGCTACTCAGAAGGCAGAAATCAGAAAGATTGTGTTTTTAGATCAACTGAGGCAAAAAATGAAATTTCCCCCATCTCAACTAACAAGTGGGGTATGGTGGTTTAAGTCTGTAATCTCAGCTATTCTTGAAGCACAGGTAAAAGAATTTGGTGAGTGTATCCTGGGACAAAAAAGTGAGACCTTATCTGAAAAAAACAAAACAAAAACTAAAGTTAGGGTTGGAGGTATGGCTCAAGTGGGACAGCACTTGCTTGACAAGTAGAGGCCCTGAGTTCCAACACCAGTACTACAAAACAAAGCACTTTGGGGAGTTTGTAGTGATAAGGTAGGGAGGCATCAGAAAAAAGGAAAGAAAGTCAAGTTGTGACCTGGGCATCTGGTCAGGGGCATTATCCACGGAGAAGAGCCCTGGCCATTTCTGGAGTGTCTTCATGTCTCTACTGATCTGAGGTGGTCTAGGATCCTTGCTGTGAAAAAGGGTTCTGGTTAGCCCAGTGCCAGTGGCTCATGCCTGTCATCTTAGCTACTCAGGAAGCTGAGATCTGAGGATCTTGGGTCAAAGCCAGCCTGGGCAGGAAAGTTTGGGAAACTTTTATCTCCGATAAACCACCAGAAAACCGGATGTGGCGCTGTGGCTCAAGTGGTAGAGCTCTCACCTTGATCTAAAGAGCTGAGGGACAGCTCCTAGGCCCAGAGTTCAAGCCCCACAACCAACAACAATAACAGCAACAACAAAAAAAGGGTCCTGGTTACTGGAAAGGACCTGTTGAGATGGGGGAGCTGCCTGAAAATACACAGTGTGAGTAGGCTCTCAGCAGGGTGAGCTCCCCTTGCTTGGCGATATGGATTTCCCTATGTCCTCCTGCAAGAGGTCAGGAGGGGTTTGATCTTTGTGAAATCCTCATGATCACTGCTGGATTGGTTGGAGCTGTGGAAGGATGCTGGGTGGTGTGCCAGCCAGTTACGCAGGTTTACAAGGTTGTTTTTTGTTGGTCATGAGGCTTGAACTCAGGGCCTGGGTGCTGTTCCTAAGCTCTTTCACTGCTCCAGGCGAGCGCTCTATCACTTTGAGCCACAGCGCCACTTCCGGTTTTCTGGTAATTAATTGGAGAGTTTCATGGACTTTCTTGCCCAGGCTGGCTTTGAACCGTGATCCTCAGATCTCAGCCTCCTGAGTAGTTAGGCTGGCTCTTCACAAGAGTTCCTGCAGATCTGGGACCAAGATTAGGGCGGGAACAGGAGGGCTGGGGCTGGGGGCTGGGGGCTGGGGCTGGGGTACCCCTGAGTGTGGCCAGAATGAGGTTTTTTTGGTAACCTGTTAACATTCTGTGTTTGGAGTTGGGGATGCAAAATTCCGGGTGCTGGGTCTAGGATCCCTGATCCCAAGTTCAGGGTTCAGGGTCCCAACAGGGGTCTGGGCCTGGGATTGGAATCACGATGGAATGAATGGGTGAAAGCCGAGTCCGGAGCTTTGGGTCCACGGAGATGCGGAGTCGGGAGATGTGGGTCAGGATTGTAACCCAGGCCTGGGAGCGATGTCGGGGTCGGCGTGCTGAGCCGGGGTGCCGGCGCCGTCACAGCCTGAGCCGGGGAACCGGGCCGGGGCCGGGGGGCGCGGCTGCGTCGGGGCGCGGACCGCAGCGTCCAAGGTCGGGTCTTGAGGGCGTTCTGGGGCCGGGGGCGGCGGGCGGCGTGCGGGGTCCTGGTCGGTCCCGGTGCGGAGTCGGCGGTGACGTCCGGAGATGTGGCCCGAGGGCGCGGGGTTCGGACCCGGGGTCCCGGGCGGCTCCGCCTCCAGGGGGCGCCGTCGGCCGCCCGCCCGCCGCCCGCCCGCCCGGCCCCTCGGCGGCTCGCTGGCGCTGTGCGCGGCAGGCGGGGCCGGAGGCGGCGGCGGCGGCGGCGGCTCCGGGGCGCGGGCGGCGGCGGCGGCGCCCGGACTGCAGTCCCGGCGGGAGCGGAGCGCGGAGCCGGCCCGGGCCCGAGCCGGCGCCATGGAGCGGCGCCGCCTGTGAGCGGCGGCGAGCGGAGCCGCGGGGCGCCGAGCGGGGCCGGGCGGGGCCGGGCGGGCGCCGAGGCCGAGGAGCCGCGCGGGCCGCGCCGAGCGCCAGCGGGAGCGGAGCGGAGCCTCCGGCGGCGGCGGGAGAAGCAGCGCCGCCGCCAAGATGGCCGACCTGGAGGCGGTGCTGGCCGACGTGAGCTACCTGATGGCCATGGAGAAGAGCAAGGCCACGCCGGCCGCGCGCGCCAGCAAGAAGATCCTGCTGCCCGAGCCCAGGTGAGCCGCCGGGCCGCGACCCCGGCCCGCCCCGCCCCGCCGCGCCCCCGGGCCCCCCGGCGCCGCGCGCCCCCCGCGCGCCCCCCGCGCGCCCCCGGCCCCGGGCAGCTCCCAGCCCCGCGCCCCGACCGCGCTGCCGCTTCCTGTGTCTCGCCGCCGGCCTGGTTCGCTGTCAGCCCCGCGCTGCTGCCCCCTCCCCCCGGGCCTGCCTCCATTGACCCCTCCAGCCCGGCTCCTAGCACCCCTCCGCTGCCCTGCTCCCAGAGCCCCTGTGGGGGTCTCCACGACCCGCGGGCCGCTCGTGTCCGTGCGCCGATGTGTGGAGGCTGTTTTTGTTTGGGGGGTTATTTTTTGAGGGGGGGGAGACAAGTCTTCCGAACTCTTGCCTTCTTCTCTGATGGGGGTCACCGTCCGGGGGTTGGGTTCGGGGGGGGGGCCCCGTGGTGATGGAGACCGTGGTGTACCGGTCCTCCATGCCTGGGGTTGGCTTGCAGGTGGGGACGCGCTTCCTCCGTCCCCGGCGTGCGGTGCCCTCCCCGGGCTGCTGCTGACCAGGGCAAGTCCCTGCACTTCACAGCTGTTGGACCCAGGCTGGGAGGCACTGATGTCATCCGTACCTGGTAGCAAAGTTTTCACTGAACAGGACACGGGTGCCAAAGCGGACAGGACGCTCGCCATGGCTGCAGCTTGCCCTGCGTTTTGTGGTAGATGGAGTGTTTTCCCATTTGGGGGATGCACGGTGGTGTGTGTGTCCCCCCCCCCCCTCGTCCCCCACCGGAGGGGATGGGAAGGTGGTAGGACAGGTATCAGGTCGGGTCCAAGGACCAGGTGTGGAAGCTGATGCCCCAGAAGCTAGTGATCTGGCCACCACATCAAGATCTCCAGCATCTAGTATTAGATTCTAGTTTCTCTGCTGTGGTCCAAGCTGGGGCCTAGATGTCCTGCATCTGGGTGAACAGATGGGGACACGCACTAGCGGTCTTGTGATTTCAAGGTTCATCTCAGCAGTCCTCCTTCGTGCTGGAGAGTTGCCTTGCTGGTGCCCAAGTGGCTGGGGACTGGGCCTGTGCTCACTGCCAGGGTCTTACCATAGGACGTTGCTCAAGTCCCTTCCTGTTTCTGGAACTTGATTTTCACCTCTGTGAAGTTGGATGGTGTGAATTAGGGCTGTGCCTCTGGTGTCCCTGGTCTTGGAAGCAGCAGTGCAGCTGCACGCAGGGCTGCCCTGCCAGCCCGCACCACCCCCACCTCTGTGCCTGCTTACTGGGTTTCAGATTGACTGAATATGAGGCCTGGGAGAAGAAAATGGTCTGTGTTTTGAGAAGACCGTTGACCTCCCCCTCCTTTTTTTTCTAAGACATTTGCAATCAGATTTCTCAAAACAGGAACCAGATTGACTGTCAGCCGGGGCTGCTCAGGGAGCCACAACAGTTAGGACCCAATGAGTTCTGAAATGCCAAGGCCATGAAAGGGGGAAGGGGATTCACGTCCAGGGCAGTGAACAGTTCTTGGTGACTGCAGCCTGGAGACCCTTCTGTGAAGTGTAAGGCGGAGCTTTTTCTAGAACTCTCTGTGTTTGGGTAATCTCTCCCCAGCATGCATCACTCCTGATGGGCCCCGCCTTGGGTCGGCTCTTCAGGTGTGTTAAAACCCTGAGAAACAAGCTCTTCCTCTTTGTCTGTGCCCTTTTCTTCCTTGGTGGTGGTGGTGATGTGATAGGAGTAAGAATGGAAATTATAATAATTTATTATTTATTTTGACATCTGTCATCTCAGTTGATCCCCAAACCAAACTTGTGAGATTGCCAAAGCCTTGCCTCAAGTGTAGTAGTTGCTTAAGAATACCAGGGCTGTGTGATGTCTTATCTCATCCTGAGTCGAAACCAGGTGGCTGTGGGTTTTAGGGGAAGGGCAGGCAGCACCGGCTCTCATACAGGGTCACCATCTGCAGCATGGTATTGAGCAAGTTGCTGAGATCTGTTGAGGCCAAGAGCCTCTAACACTGAACATGATCTGCGCAGACCTGAGGCTCGCAGGCCTCCTGGGCTGGAGAGCAGGCGTGTGTGCTGCATGCCCTTGGCACAGGTGCCTTCTGCCCGTCATTATGATTGTGCCTCACTTCTGCCCAGGACTTCCCAAGTCCCCTTTCCTCCACTGAGTCCTCACAGCCGTGGCAAGCAGGCCCGGCAGGCCAAGGCCTTGAGAGCCAGAGTGAGACTTTCCTGGTCACAGAGGAGCCCTGCCTGGGGTTGGAGGTTGTTTCTTTTTTCTTTTCTTTTTTTTGCCAGTCCTGGGGCTTGAACTCAGGGCCTGGGTGCTGTCCCTGAGCTTCTTTTGCTCAAGGCTAGCACTCCACCACTTGAGCCACGGAGCCACTTCTGGTTTTTGTCTGTGTATGTGGTACTGAGGAATCGAACTGAGGACTTCATGCATGCTAGGCAAGCACTCTACCACTGAGCCACATTCTGGAAGTTGTTCCTTCAATTAGGCCAGTGCGATTCCCTACTGCATGTTGTCTCTATCCTCCTCACCCTGTACACCTCTGCCCTTGTCCACAGTTTGTGGGATGGGCAGCTGACACCCCTTGTCTGGGTTGCCGGGGGTAGGTGGATGGGGTGGGCTGAACAGCAGGGCAGCCCTTGGGGTCATCTACTGTCAGAGTTTAGCCCCCTCCCTCCTGAGGGCTGAAGTGGAGAACCAGCACGGCCAGTGCAAGGAAAAGAGTAAAGCTGCACACTGGTCCCTCCCGCTGGAACCCCAGCTACTCAGGAGGCTGACATCTGAGGATTAGGTTAGAAGCCAGCGCAGGCAGGAGGCTCGGTGGAGCTGTGGCTCAAGTGGTAGAGCACTTGCCTTGAGCAAGAAAGCTCAGGGATGGCATCCAGGTCCTGAGTTCAAGTCCCAGGACTGGCATGAAAAAGAAGGAGAAGAGGAGTCAGCTCCATGTCAGCTACAGTCACAAGGTCAGGGTCAGGCAGAGAGGCCGCCTTGGTCACCATGACAGTGCCTTCAGGAGTTGTTCCACCTTGGGGTGGTCCATCTCGTCCGCCTCTCCGTGGCTGGTACCCAGGCTTGTGGCTTGGCCAGAGCTCTGCTAGCATCACAGCTCCAGTTTCCCAGGGCTGGGGAACAGGAGCAGTTGGGCATCATGCCACTGTGACTTGGCACAGGGCCTCCCCTTCTGTCACCCATAGAATTTGAGGAAACAGACCCATTCCCCGACTTCTCACAGGAGGAGGCAGCCGTGCGCGGCTGGAGACCTGGCCCCCGTGTCTGCTGCGCCAGTTCACAGGGGACTCAGGCAGGTCCCTTCCTCTGACCTGGCCTGCCTCGGTGGAGCGGAGGGGGCTGTTCCCTCCCCAGGAGCTCCCGGTGCCCCTCTGGCTGGAAGGGTCTGTGGTCTGGGCCTCCTGGGGAGGAAGTGCAGTCTCTGTTTCCCGGCAGCAGTCTCAGTCTTATAATTATCGTCATTTGCTTAATATGACCACGGAGGCCTCATGTAATTAATCTCTAGGCTCCGGGTTGCAGAGCCCTGTCTGGGCGGTCTCAGGAGGTTCCCCTGCCCTCCCTGGTGACAGTGGCAGCCCCAGGTGCCCCATGCCGGAGCCGAGTGCCTCTTGCAGCCTCTCAGCCCCTTGGCTATTTCCTGGTCCCTCCCCCACTGCAGGCTTCCTCCTGCTGCCCTCCTCTCGCTGGCTTCCCGCTCTCTCCTAGACCCTGCCACTCTTCCTCTGCTTGCTGCTGCTTCTTCATTCCTGATAGCTCTCCCCCCCCCCCCCCCCCAGGACTTCCTGCCTCCATCCGTGGGGGAGGGGCTGCTTTCGCCCTTCTTCCTCCCTTCACTTCTCCATCCCCATGCATCCCTCACCCACCACGTTCCACTCCAGCAGCTGCCTTCTCCCCCTGCTGCCCCCCACCCTGCCCCCCAAACCAGAGTATCTCTGGGGTAGTCTCTCTCTCCCTGCAGGCCTTGCAGGCGGCTGCTGCTCCCTGGGAAGAGTTCCCTAGGATGTCTTTTCCCATCTGTCTCCTCTCCAGAGCGAGGGTTTCAGGGGCTTGCCATTAAGTCGCTGGCTCACCCGCCCTTGCTCCTCAGTAAATGGATGTGAAGGGAGCGTGAGCTTTACAGGTCGGGATCCGTGCTCAGGAACCTGGGCTCTGTCAGCCTGGGAATAATGTGTCCTATTAATGCACAATCCATCCCTCGTAGTAAATTTCTGGTGACGTCAGGTGCAGCACGCTGCACTCTGCAGCAGCACCTCCTCCCAGGGCCCAGGTTCAGGGCACGTGAGCCCGGGTCCCGGTAGGTATGGGTGGTTTCCAGCTACCTGCGCACGGCTGTTCCGGAGCAAGCAGCAGGAGCCAGGAGCGTGTGATGGTCTTGGAGGAATACACAGCCCCCACCACACCTGCCCCATTTTCCTCAGCCCAGTCCCCGCTCCCCGCCGACTCCCAAGGTCACTGTTCTCCTCTGGATAGTTACACTTCATGCCATTTCTAGTCTGTTTCAAACGAGATGTTAAAAGTAAGGCATTCGGCTACAGCTTTCTTGTAAAACAGCATCTGGTGTCTGCATTGCTGTTTATTGCAAAGGGCAACACAGATGCCGCAGAAGTGGGTGTTGATGGCGGCGTGGGAGGGGCAGTTCTCACGGGAAGCCAGGGTGGAGGTGGAGGACAGGTCCCACGTGGGAACTGCAGGACCAGGAGCCCTGGAACTCACAAGATGGCAGACAGGTGCGGGGCACCGTGTTGGTGTCATGTGCCTGCTGTTTGATCACGCCACCCAAGTGCCTCTTCCTGCGCGTCCTGCAGAGGAAGCTGGGAGTCTGGGTTTCTGTAGCTGTTGGCCGTGGGCTGTGCGCACAGGGCAGCCAGCGCGCGCTGCGCTTTGCCGTGGCTGTTGGTCTCTCCCATTTGGTAGTGGCCCCATGCTTAGGTCCAAGGACACTGTCAGCCCCAGGGACGGTCATTGGGAAATAATCATAAGAAACCCCAGGAGGGCTTCCTCCTGCTGCTTCCCTCTGTGCCAGCTTCCCCCCCCCCCCGAAATGCCCCAGGGGGGCACCTCAGCTTCAGCTTGTGAACCGTTGCTTACCAAAACCCGGCAGTCCCTAGCAAGGCCACCCCAGACCTGTCCGGCTGGAGGCCAACGGCCTCTGCGCCGGCATGCTCCTTCCTGGACTGCTGCAGCAGCCCACCATTGTTACATGAAGGCTGCCGACAGCCTTTTGTGGCTCTTGGAGGGGACTCCCCCCCTCCCTCCCCAGGGTGGGGTAGATAGGGCAGCAGGGAAGAGGTCAGGCAGAGCCCCCTGAGCCCCTTCCCCAGCACTCCCATGGAGGAGACGAGCATGTCTCTGGGTGGGTTTGGAGGTTTCCTCTGCTAACCAAGGACCATGGGCCCTTCCGGTGCACAGCTGCTGCCCTGAGCTTGTGTGCAAGCCACCGTGAGGACCTAGACAACCTGTGAGGCCACTGAGCCACAGTGCACCCCATGGCACCAGAATGTACTGGAAGTTCTGCCCCACAGTCTGCACCCCCTTCCCGCCTGCTGTCCTGTCACCTCAGTCTCTGCTGAGAGAGGAAGTCGTCCTCCTGCTCCCAGGACCAGGCTGGCCTGCTCTGCAGAGCCCTGCCAGCGCCTCAGCTGCAGGGTGCTGGGAATAGGGGGCGGGCACCTCTCTCCTATGGCTGTGGCCGCCCACCCCAGCGTCAGACACCTCCGTGCCAAGTGCCTTCCATCCTTGGACAGGGCATGTATTACCCTCCCCCAGGGGGTCACTTCCCATGTGGCCTGGGTGAAAGTGTCACTTAACACAGAGCAGTCGCACTTTTCCTCAAAAGCCTGACTTCCACTTAGGTGCCGATGGACAGATATTGATTAATTTGGAATTTAACTTGGAACAGGTGAGGTTACTCCAAGGGCCAGAGATGAGGCATTTCAGCCGCTCAGCCCGGGGCCGGCCGGTGCTCAGCCTTCAGGAGGCCCCTTCCTGTGGGTTCCTGGCAGGTGTGGAGCTCAGACCTGACAAGACTGGTTAACATCGGCTCATGTTCTAGAAGTTGTGGCACAGGCTGCGAGTGAGCTGTGGGGTGTCAGGATAAGGGCTTGGGCAGCGCTGCCCTGGGGCCTGGGAGACGATGGGACCTGGCAGGGGTCCAGGAAGCCTGGTACCTTGGGCGTGTCCCCTGCTACTCCGTCCTCTCAGGCCCCCTAGTCTGCAAGTCAGCGTGGCAACTCAGCATTGCCTTAACACCGTTGATCTGCAAACAAGGAAGCTGGACGTTCAAGTCTGTGACCTCTCGGGGAGCTGGGAGAACCGTGTGGAGCCTGGCCAGCTGCCGAGCCCAGGGGCCTCAGAGGTCTCCCCAAGAGATGGGCGCTCCCGTGCCCTCATGTCTGATGACAGTCAGGCACCTGGTTCTCTCCGATCTAGAGTAGATCATGGGAGTCACGTGTCCCAGGGTGTGGGGTTGTTGACCTGGATTAGGGGCAGAGATGCCACTCTGGGCATGTCACCTCTGCCGACTCTGCCAGAGCCAGGGAGAGGGTGCCAGAAACAAAGGTGACCCAGCCCAGAGGCTGCCTCCACCTCCCATGCCGGCCCGTACTTGCCAAAGCAGGAGCTTCCCTCGTGACGTTTTTCTTACCTGCCGCTCCCTCGGCCACCAGCCCTGTGGGGATAGACAGGAAACCCTAAAATTGCTACTTTGGGGGCCTTCCTTTCAAGGACTCTGCTTAGGCCTGACTTTGTGTTTGGTTGCGGGGGTGGGGGGAGGTTATTTTACTTAAAAAGACATCTTTCTTTTTAGGGAAGAAAATGAAGTGCTGTGGGCCCTGGAAGAATGTCATGGCCATGCCCAGGCGTGGCTTCTGAGGGGAGGGCAGCCTTAAGCCTGGGGTCCTGGTTCCTGCCGTGCCCTGGGCCTGGGGACAGCAGAGCCCTGGGGTCCATGGCTGTCACTGGCAGGGTCTCATAATATACATTTGCTAGAGGCCACCTGTGTGTGTCCGGTCCCCAGCCTCCCTGAGCTCCTTGGTGGCCAGGACCTCTACCAAGCTGGCCTCACTTTGCCAGTTCCCAAGAGGCTAGTCTGGGGTAAGGAGGGCTTCCCAAGACCACTGGGACCGTCTCCCTGCCATGTCATCTGTGTCTTTGTCCACCTGACTAATATCCCATACCTCCCTTCCAACCACCACCATGCAACGGTGACTTTTGTGATATTTTTCCCCCTCACTGCTTTTTTGCATCCCCTTCCATGGAGCAAAGGGTCCCAGAACACAAGAATCCGGTTTAGAAGCAGATTGGCCAGGCTGGGCTTGAGGGGTGTCAGAGGTCGAACTCCCTGGGGTCGCCTTCCAGGTCCCAGGGCTCCACAGCCCTGGGTCTTGGCACCTCCACAAGCCTTAGAGGAACTGCTTGAGGGCCACTCAGGGCTCCAGTCAGCAGTCTGGGCCCAGGCTGTGTCAGTATCATGTGAGCAGCTTCTCAGTGGGACCTGCTGAGTTCCGCCAGTCTTTTTCCCTGTGAGGTTCCTGAGGCTGGGGATGCATATTGTTGGTATAACAGTGTGAGGACCCCAGGAGGGGAGGATGGGCCAGCATGGCCGTGGGGTACATGGCCTTGGAGCCCCTCTTGGTTTGTAGAAAGCAGCCTCACTTTCCCAGAGGGGATTGGCTCTGAGCTGGCAGTGTGGGCATCCTGGGGTCTCTGGGCCCCTGAACCTGGGCTGATGGCTTCTCTTTCTTTTCCTGGCTAGATACAAAGGCGTGGTAGAAGGGGATGACGAGCTGTCGTCAGGGCTCTACTTCCTGTAGGAGACAGCTTTTGGAGTTAGGGAGTTAGGCTTGCTGCCCTGGACACAGCCTAGCTCTGGAGACTCCCTGGCACCCGAGATCCTGCGCTGCCCTGGGCCCATTGCTGTACTCTGCTCTCTGCCCCGTGGGCCTCTTGCTCATCTTTGGACTGCCTGTTTTTACCTGTCCCCACCTGTCCCCACCTGCCCTAGGCTTTGCCATCCTGTTGTACTTTAGGAACCCTGTGAAGTTCCGCCTTCTCCACACAGCCCCTCCCTACCAACGGCAGAGCCTCCCGGGCTACCAGGGCCTGCTCAAGGCCTTGGCACCTGTTCTCAGCTATCTCAGACCTGAGGCTTGCCTGAAGGGGCCAGGCTGGATCCCACAGGTCACACCCAGGGTCTCGTGTGTTCCCAGGCTACAGACCTGGATGGCTCATGCTGTTCCCAGAGGCAGGGCAGGGGGGACAGTGCCAAGCACCAAGAGCCTTGCTGTGCGGCCTTCATCCTCATCAGCTGCAGTCTCTGCATTGGAGGCCTGCTGCTGGCCCTGCCACACTCCGGGGCCTTGTGAGCAGAACAGTCTGGTGTGAGAGCACAGTCTCCAGCCCCATACGCACTTCCCCTGGACAGCTACGTGCTCCCCCAGGAACCCAGCCTCCTGAGTAGCTAGGATTACAGGCGTGAGCCACGGGCACCCCACTTTTTTTTTTTTGTCGGCTGTGGGGCTTGAACTCTGGGCTTGGGCACTGTCCCTGCGCTCCTCAGCTCAAGGCGAGCGCCCTACCGCTTGAGCCACAGTGCCAGGTTTTCTGGTGGTTTTTATTGGAGATAAGAGTCTCACGGACTTTCCTGCCCGGCTGGCTTTGAACCATGATCCTCAAATCTCAGCCTCCTGAGTAGTTACAATTACAGGCGTGAGCCACTGGTGCCTGGCTTTTTTTTTTTTTTTTTAACTATTTTTAAGTTGAGATACAATTCGTATGATATAAAATATAAAATCTATCAAATTTAGATATACAGTTAGCCAGGTTTTTGTTTATCTCTTAATTCCCATACATCCCTATGTGTGGGAAGTAACTCCGTACCCCTTCTTCACCACACTGGTCCCTGGCACCCCCAAATCTGTGCTTTGTTGATTGGCCTTTTCTAGATGGATGGAAGAGGCTAAGGACGGAACCCTACAATCCATGGCCTTTTTGTCTTCTGCAGTAGAGTGCTTTCAAGGCTCATCCATGCTGTAGCATGTGTCAGGGCCTCGCAACTGAGCAGGGCATCAGAATGAACAATCTGCCATTGTGAGAATGTGCCACGTTTTGTTTATCTGTTCATCCACGGATGGTTAAGACCCGGCTGCTGGGATTTGGCTAAGTTCCCAAAGCCAGCACAGCAGCACTGGACCAAACTTGTGCAGGCAGTGGGCCTCAAAGCCAGAGGCTATCTGCTGGCCACTACCTTGGGGGCAAGATACGAGAGTAGGCCCAACAGATGGGGTCACTCCCTGGAAGGAGCCAGGACGTGGAGTTGGAGAGTGCCCTGACTCTGGCTTCTGGACAGGGCAGAGTCTGCAGCCTGGGGACCTTAGGGGCCTCTGCTCACTGTGCTCCTCTGCCGGCAGCATCCGGAGTGTCATGCAGAAGTACCTGGAAGACAGAGGAGAAGTCACCTTTGAGAAGATCTTCTCCCAGAAGCTGGGTGAGTGAACCACAGCTCTGCCAGCCTGGGAACCCCCCAAGGAGGACTCTGAAGTTGGCTTCCTGCCAACATCCCTAACTCCCCCAGCTGACTTGGGCCATGTGCCCCTCTCCCAGGAAGGACCCTCCCCCTCCACTCAGAGTCCTCCAGGTGGCCCCAAGGGCTGCTCTGGGTCAGGCGGTGACCCTTGCGTCCTAGCCCCTGGCTATCAGCCCTGGGAGGCCCCGTGGTGGGGGTGGGGGTGAGGGTGGGGGTGGGGGCCAGCAGTCTTCCCAGGCCGCCAGGGAAGTTCCTCCTTTGGGGTTTTTGTTTTTGAGAGTTGCAGCTTCCCCTTGGCTAAGCCACAGCTGCTCTGGGCCGTTGGTAGAACTGACAGGAAGAGGCGGGGCGTTTCCTGTGGCGCCTGCCTAGCTGTGGTTGGCCCAGCCCCGCCCCCCATGGGCCACTGAGCAACCTGCCTCCTCTGGGCTCCTCCATCCTTCCTCCCCGTGTCTGGAAGTTTCATGCCATCAGCACCCTTCCCCCTCACCCCCACCCCCCGCCCCGACCCAGAGGGCAAGCTTGGGGTATGTTTAGGGAAGCAGCTGCAGCCATGCTCAGTTCTGATTTAGCTTTCCCAGGGCAGGAGCTCAGCTCTGAACTCTGGAGGTGGCCTGGCGCAATCAGGCCTTGGAGGTCAGCTGCAAGAGTTGGAGTGATGGGGAGCATACAGCTTGGGTTCCAGGCTTGGGCTGTGGCAAACTGGGCAAATTGCCTCACCTCTCTGAGCTTAATGCTGTCCTCTGAGAAAGGGGACTCAGGGGCCCCCTGCCCACATACCACAGGGACCGAGGAGGTGGATCCAGTGAGCACTTTGCTCTGTTGACAATTCACTTGAAAGTACTGTGTTACAAGTCCAGGCTGGGGCTCAGGTTATAACTAAAGTGGACTATAGAGCACTTTGTTTGTGGTTCTGGTTTCAACCCCAATAAATAAAATTCTAAAAAAAGAAATGAAGCTAGGTGCTGGTGGCTTCTACATATAGTTCTAGCTACTTAGGAGGCTGAGATCTGAGAACTGTGGTTCAAAGCCAGCCTAGGCAAGAGTCTGTGAGACTCTTATCTCCAATAAACTACCCCCCAAAAAATCCAGAACTGGAGCTCTAGCTCAAGTGGTAGAGTGCTGGTCTTAAGCAAAAGAAGCTTAGGGACAGAACCCAGGCCCTGAGTTCAAGCCCTAGAAATGGCACCAAAATAAATAAAATAAATAAATAAATAAAGCCCGGCATAAATGCCAGCACCTGGAAGCGTAGGTCTTTGATTCTATTAAGACAGTTCCCCCAAAGAGGTGTGAGAAACCACTAGCACAACACAATTACCCCTGTGGAACTAGAGCATGAGGAGGAAGCAGAGCGGCCTTCAATCTGCTTTGTTCTCTGGCAGTTGCTCTGGGCTCGGGCTCAGTTCCTGCTCTCCGCTCCAAGGCTTCCCCAGGCACCTGCCCCTGGGTCAAGGAGCCCCTGCCACCTGCCTGACAGGTCTCTCTAAGCCTCAGTTTCCTCAATGAGACTTGCCCTCCTGGTCAGGGCTGTTGTCAGATATGAGGGGGCAAGAACAGGACAGGGATCCTCCCTCACAGCTGCCTCCCTCCCACTGCAGCCTGACCTGGCCCAGATGGCCTGGGCCTCTGGAGTTCCTGGCACTGGCTCTTTGCACCCGACAGCCCTCAGTGGATGGTGTCACCCACACAGAGGAATAGGGCTGTGCTGCAGTCAGGCCCAGGGCTTGGGACCATGCTGGGCTCCTGATGGCACCAGCAGCCCTTCCTCTCTACCTAGGATGCTTATCATTTCCAGCCGTGATCTGCAGAAGCAGATTCTAGGAAAAGGGTGGCAGCCTCGGGCCCCAGCCTGAGGTCCAGGCAACTTTGGGATGACAGCCACCTTGGTGGCCATGTTGGAAGCCTCTGTCTGAGGTAGAGACGTCATCTGCTGCTGCTTTAGACAGTTCTCCTTGAGCCCCCTAACCTGCTCCATCTGTGGAGATGGGACAGTCTCTGAGAGGAGCACGTGCATGGCTTGGTGAAGGTACCCTGATTGTTTTCAGGGTACCTGCTCTTCCGAGACTTCTGCCTGAACCATCTTGAAGAGGCCAAGCCCCTGGTAGAGTTCTACGAGGAGGTGAGGTGGACGGGCTGCGGGGAAGGGGAGGGGCTGGGCCTCGGCCTCGGCCTCGGCGCCGCTTGCCCTGCTGGATGCAGACCATCTATGGGTCCTACTTTCCAGATCAAGAAATATGAGAAGCTGGAGACGGAGGAGGAGCGTGTGGCTCGCAGCCGGGAGATCTTCGACTCCTACATCATGAAGGAGCTGCTGGCCTGCTCGCACGTGAGTGTCAGGCCAGATCCTCCTCAGGCCACCAAGGGACTGGCTCCAAGTGACAGGGTTAGAAGGGAAGAAAGGGCCCTGTTGAGGATTCATGGCCCCCTCTGTCCTTCCCAGCCCTTCTCAAAGAGTGCCACGGAGCATGTCCAGGGCCACCTGATGAAGAAGCAGGTGCCTCCGGATCTCTTCCAGGTATATGCTGGACTCATTTCCTCTGGGCCCCACACTGCCTTGGACTGTCCAAGGACAGAAGCCTGGGAAGCTGGGGATGGAGCCTGGGCCAATGGTCTGAGGGGCTCAGTCACCAACTTCCAGTTTCCTCCGTAGCCCTACATTGAGGAGATTTGTCAGAACCTCCGAGGGGATGTGTTCCAGAAGTTCATTGAGAGGTAAGTGAGGCTTGGCATCGTAGAAAGGACAGAAGCCGCCTGTCTAGGCTGAGTGGGGCAGGTCCCGTGCTCTTCCACGCTCAGCGGCTGGGGCTTTCTTCCTGCTCCCACCTTTGCACCAGGCTGCTCAAAGCCAATCCCCGGACAGCCTCAGTCTTTCTCTCCCACAGACCATCTAATACCTTGGCAGGGCGTAACCCCCCCCCCACCTCGCCCCCACCTGGGCTGAAGAACATCAGGGCAGAGGCAGGTCTGGGCGTGAGAGGACATACTGCTCCTCCTGGCTTGCACAACCAGTGTGAACAGACTGTAGGCAGATCTAGGAAATGACTTTTTGTTGTTGTTCATCCTGCAACTTGAACTCAGGGCCTGGAACTGTCCCTGAGCTTACTTGCTGAAGGTGAGCACTCTTACCACTTTGAGCTACTTCTGGTTTTCTGGTAAATTGTAGTCTCATGGATTTTCCTGCCTGGGTTGATCTCAGCCTTCTGAGTAGCTAGGATTACAGACGTGAGCCACCGGTGCCTGGCCAAAGTAATTTTTTTTTTAGGGGGCTAGCTGCCCAGCCATGAAGTGGATGGCTTCCCAGGGACTGAGCTCTATGTGGTTGGAGGTGTAGCAACAGCTCAGCAATGAGACATGGTGGAGGATGGAGTAGCAGGAAGTCATGGTGGACTGGAGACCTCTCTGAGCTTCTCTGATCCCGGCAGGACTCCATGGCTCAGTGGCCAAGGCCAGGGCGAGCCAAGCCACAGAGGCCCAGAGAGTTTCCATACCCACTTTCCCAGGATCTCAGGGAAGGGCAGAGGGTAGATAGGTTCACGCTGGCCTTGTTCTGTCCACTCTGAGGCCCGCCTGAACCTGGTCCTCATCTCTTTCAGTGACAAGTTCACACGGTTCTGCCAGTGGAAGAATGTAGAACTCAACATCCATGTGAGTGGTCTGGGGGCACTGAATTGACTGGGGAGCCGGGGGGCTGTGGGGTGGGGAACTGGGGTGATTCAGGGCTCTAGGGAGCTGGGGAAGCCAGGCCTGGGACAGTGGGAGTCGATCAGAGCTCTGTCTTTAGCACCACAGTGGTGGCTCTGGGGTCAGTGCCAGGATTGTAGTGGGAGGCAGCTTCACAGGTAGAAGACCCTGGCACAGGGTCTGCCCCTGCTGCTCAGGTGCTTCTGCCCTGGAGGTGGGCCCAGGCACCCTGCCGTGACCCCAGCTCTTGCCACCCTGCAGCTGACCATGAACGACTTCAGTGTGCATCGTATCATCGGGCGCGGGGGCTTCGGCGAGGTCTACGGGTGCCGGAAAGCAGACACCGGCAAGATGTGAGATCCCGCCTGGCTGGCATGGGGTGGGACAGCCGAGGGAGGGGTCAGGCTTCTAGATCCTAGAGGGCCCTGTGCAAAACCGCTGTGCAGTGCCCCCTTGCCCCAGGCTCTGTCCAGGGGTCATACCTTGTTCTCTCCCTCTTCCTGTGGGTTCCTTGGAAACCCCTACCTGCCAGCACCCTCTGCCCTCTCGGAACCCCTGGTTTATGTCACGTATGTGTCCTGCATCTAGTCTTCCCCACAAGTCCCCTGAGGCAGCTTGGAGCTCTGCCTGGCATGGGGGATGGACTGTAGCTGATCCCCCTCTCCCCCCAACAGGTACGCCATGAAGTGTCTGGACAAGAAGCGCATAAAGATGAAGCAGGGAGAGACCCTGGCCCTGAACGAGCGCATAATGCTTTCCCTCGTCAGCACTGGGGTGAGCCGGGCAGCCAGGTGGGCCCCCAGAGCAGCCTTTGGCGAGGGGCCCTGGCAGCGTCTCTAACCACCCACTCCCCCCAGGACTGCCCCTTCATCGTCTGCATGTCATACGCATTCCACACGCCAGACAAGCTCAGCTTCATCCTGGACCTCATGAACGGTGAGTGCGGTTGTCCGCCCCCGGTGAGCTTTGGCCTAGACCGGAGCCCGAAGCTGAGTGCCTCCCCCGGCTGCCCCCTCCAGGCGGGGACCTGCATTACCACCTCTCCCAGCACGGGGTCTTCTCGGAGGCCGACATGCGCTTCTACGCCGCCGAGATCATCCTGGGTCTAGAACACATGCACAACCGCTTTGTCGTCTACAGGGACCTAAAGGTAAAGGCCCCCAGTCTTCCGCACACTTGTCACCCTCCCCTCTGCCTCCTCACCCTTCCTCTGAGCCACTTTCTGGGTTCAGGCTGTGATTGGGCAAAGGGAGGAAGAGTCCACCTGCGGCCTGGTCCTTGGGCACCCATAGTTCTGTCCATGAAAGCACTTCACTGGCCTCCTGCCTGTGGCAGGGCGGGTATAGCTCACTGGTTTCCTCCACAGCCCGCCAATATCCTTCTGGACGAGCATGGCCACGTGCGCATCTCAGATCTGGGCCTGGCCTGTGACTTCTCCAAGAAGAAACCTCATGCCAGCGTGTGAGTGCCCCCCCATCCCTGCCCTTCCCGCGTGCCTTCCCCACACCCACTCACAGCCTCTGCTCCCACAGGGGCACCCATGGGTACATGGCTCCTGAAGTCCTGCAGAAGGGCGTGGCCTATGACAGCAGCGCGGACTGGTTCTCCCTGGGCTGCATGCTCTTCAAGTTGCTGCGGGGGTGAGTGGGCCTTGCTCTGGGGGACCAGATCAAGAGTCCCTCTTCTCCAAGCTGGGGAGGAAGCCCAGGAGAGGAGCCTTTGGCTGCCTGGGCCTATACAAGTAGCACCACCCCTCCTTTGGGACAAAACTCATTCATGCTTTCTACCTCAGTTTCTCCATTCTTGTTCTTTGATCTTCGTGTTTGGGCCTTTCTTACCTAGGCACAGCCCCTTCCGGCAGCACAAGACCAAAGACAAGCACGAGATTGATCGAATGACGTTGACGATGGTGAGCGTAAGGGTCTCAGTACTGGGCCCAAGCGGGGCTGGGATCTGCAGAGGGTGCGAGGGTCGTGGAGTTTTAGTTCTCATCAACCAGCAGAGCTCTCTAGCCATTAATCTCCTTTTGTGCCCTGTGGTGCAGACGTCTTGTCCCTTACAGTGTTGCCTAAGCTCCCACTTGCTGGGGCCAGTCGAGAAGCCTGCGCCTCTCCCTAGTGGGCCAGCGCTTCTGCCTTGCCTCTGCCAACCTGCTTCTCCTCCCTGCAGGCCGTGGAGCTGCCTGACTCCTTCTCCCCAGAACTCCGCTCCCTGCTGGAGGGCTTGCTGCAGAGGGACGTCAACCGGAGGCTGGGCTGCCTGGGCCGTGGGTGAGTGCCCTGGCCAGCCTGTCCAGGGCCTCTGGCTGGGCCCCATCATCCAGAGGCCCCTCCCTATTTTGGAGAGCTGCAAGCGGGGTCACAGCCGGCCTTGTCTGGTGACCTCAGGTGGCAAGACTGACTGAGTACAGAGCTGCTGGAGCTGGCTGGGACTGGCTTCCAGAGGCCCCTGTAACAAAGATGAACCAAGACGAGGACAACCCGAAGAGCAGTGTTTCATGTTTGTGGATAGCTGCCAAGTGCAGGGCAAGGTGCTGCAAGATTACCAGTGTTAGAACTCGACAGCTCTGTGGTGTGGCAGCTGCTGGGCTCAATGTTTAGGGCTTGCCCAGCATCACACCGCCAGAATGGCGGAGCCAGGAGTTAATCCTAGGCCCCACGGCCTGACCTTAGCCTGACTCGGGTGCTGCAGAGCCCTCCTAGCTAATGGGCATCTCCCCACAGGGCTCAGGAGGTCAAGGAGAGCCCCTTCTTCCGCTCGCTGGACTGGCAGATGGTCTTCTTGCAGAAGGTAAGGGTCAGTGTGGGGCTGGGAGGGGCGCCTGCAGCCCCCCACCGTGCTGACACCTGACCTGCTCTGTGCAGTACCCACCCCCTCTCATCCCCCCACGGGGGGAGGTGAACGCTGCCGATGCCTTCGACATTGGCTCCTTTGATGAGGAAGATACAAAAGGAATCAAGGTACTGCCCCTTGCCTGACCGCATGGAGCCCTGGGCCCAGCTTGGGTGGGTTCTTGTCCCTCCTCTGCCCCTGTGACACTCCATGCCAGCCCATGCCACGGGCACTGCTTCTCTCCCCAAACCTCCCTGGGGTTGGCAGTTGGGCCAGACCTTCCCTGCTCCAGGGCCCCGGGCAGTCCCATGGCTGATGATATTCTGGCACCTCTGTCCGTCCACATGTGTCTGCCCTGTCCACCTCACAAAGTTACTAGACAGCGACCAGGAGCTGTACCGAAACTTCCCTCTCACCATCTCCGAGCGGTGGCAGCAAGAGGTAGCTGAGACCGTCTTCGACACCATCAATGCTGAGACGGATCGGCTAGAGGCCCGCAAAAAAGCCAAAAACAAGCAGCTGGGTCACGAGGAAGGTGAGGCTCTGACTTGAGAAGCAGCAGGTATACTGTGCGCTGCAGAAATGAGGAGCAGGCCGGGGTCTGCTAATACTCAGCTCACCTGAGTATTAGCCAGCAAAGGCTGCAGGGCTGAGCCTGGTGTTGGCTCTCATGGCAGACTACGCCCTGGGCAAGGACTGCATCATGCACGGCTACATGTCCAAGATGGGCAACCCCTTCCTGACCCAGTGGCAGCGGCGGTACTTCTACCTGTTCCCCAACCGGCTTGAGTGGCGGGGAGAAGGCGAGGCCCCGGTAAGGACTAGTGCCAGGGCTGGGTGCTGGCCTGGGGTGTCCGCTGACCTGCCCTCACACCCTGCCCCGCCCTGCAGCAGAGCCTGCTGACCATGGAGGAGATCCAGTCAGTGGAGGAGACACAGATCAAGGAGCGCAAGTGCCTCCTGCTCAAGATCCGCGGGGGCAAGCAGTTTGTTCTGCAGTGTGATGTGAGTGGGGGTCCTGGGTGCAGACGTGGGTGTGGGCCGGTGGGCACTGCCCGAGCTGACAGAGTCTGAGTGAATGCAGAGCGACCCCGAGCTGGTGCAGTGGAAGAAGGAGCTGCGCGACGCCTACCGCGAGGCCCAGCAGCTGGTGCAGCGGGTGCCCAAGATGAAGAACAAGCCACGCTCGCCCGTGGTGGAGCTGAGCAAGGTGCCACTGATCCAGCGTGGCAGTGCCAACGGCCTCTGACCTGCCCGCCCGCCTGCCACCTGCCCGCCTTTTGTAAACCTCTAATTTATTTTGTCGAATTTTTATTATTTGTTTTCCCGCAAAGCGGAAAAGGTTTTATTTTGTAGTTATTGTGATTTCCTGTGGCCCCAGCCTGGCCCAGCCCCCAGGGAGGGGCCTGCTTGCCTCGGCTCCTGCTGCCACCAACTCAGCCACTGTCCAGTGCCCTTTGCCCCGACTCCTGGGCTGCCCAATCCCAGTGTCTTCCTGTTGGGGAGAGCAGCAGCCCCCCAGCAGCCCCCCTGCCCTTCCCTGGGGCGAAGCCACATGGAGCTGTGCCACTTACTCTCCGGGCTGGGCTCTGCCAGTGGCCTGGCCAAGTGGCCTAGCATTCCCCATCCCAGGGGAGGGCACAGCATAGGGATGCTACTTGAACTTTCCCACCATAGCTCCTCCTGTGACAGGGACAGAGCCCCACCTGTCCTGCGCTTTGGCGCCTGGTGAGGAGAGAGCCCTTGCCTCTCTGGCCCCTGAAGCCTTCTGTAGTGACTGGGGTTCCTGGGCCGTTGTTCAGACTAAGTCCCTGTGTCACTGCTGCTCCCATCCCCTCTTCCCCGGACCCTGTGGGGCTTGGCAGCCCCCTCATCCTCTCAGTGAGTGCCCAGGGTTAAGGAGCACAGAAAGGCATCTGAGGTTTGGGCTCGCACAGCCTAGCCTGGCTCCTGGGTCTTCGCAACCCTGGGCTGGGTGAGGCTCATATGCCCAGGACCACAGTAGGCCAGCCTGGGCAGGAGGGTGGCACAGCAAGAAGGGGCCTGCTGGGGCCAGCCCTCCTTGCCCCGGCCAGTGTGCCCTCACCCTTGGCTGTCCAGCCCCACAGCCCACGTCCTGTCATGCCACCGCCCATGGCGCCACCTCGCCCACCGCATGCCCCCTCGTGCCAGTCGCGCTGCCGTGTGTGGTGTTGCGCCCTCTCCCTGGGCCGGGTCAGTGCCACCCCCTTGTCTACTCACTCCCGGGGCGTTTCTTTGCCGATTTTTGAATGTGATTTTAAAGAGTGGAAAATGAGAATATGCGTTTTTATAAAAAATGGTGCCTGACCCCTTGCTGTCTCAGACTCTCCTTGTGCCTGGTGACCGTTTCTGCCGGTCCAGCCCTGAGGAAGTCTTGGTGACAACTCATCACTGTGGCCTGGCCTCCAGCGTGGCCTTCTCCTTGCCTCCCCCTGTTCCCAGCTGCCCATGCGCTCTCCTTGTTACCCCTTTTGCTCCCAGGATGAAAGGAAGTCTGGCTACCTTCCAGGTGAGGATACACTTGGGGCTATGTTTGGACTGACCGGGGCCGTCTCTGCCTTGCTGAGCACCCCATGTGTCAGGTGGTATGCTGAATGCCTACTCCACCCCAAAAGGACAGCCCTATACTGGCACCTTTCCTTGATCATCTCTGGCTCTGGTCTCTCTTGCCCCCAGCACCTAAGGGGTACCTAGCATCACACCTCTCAGTCAGCTTCCTTTCCCCATGTCCCTGCCTCCCGGCCCCTGGCTAGACCAGGCTGAGGCCAGAGCACAGCAGAGGGGCCGTGTGCACAGGAGGAAGGCTGTCCTGAGGCACCTGCTGAGGAAGCAGCCTTGAGCTGGGCCTCTAGCATTGAGGTGGGCGTTGGTGCAGATGTTTTCTTAATTCAGGAGGGGTCAGTCACTCATGAGTGGCTCAGGTCAGTGAACCAGGCCTGGGCCCTTGGAAATACCAGATGTAACCTAGTACAGAACCCTGGTATACTTGACTGCAACACGGAACTAAGAACAGACTTGGAGGCAGAACTTGCTGAAGGGTCGGAGCAGGGCTGGGGTCATGCAAGCTGGCTCTAAAACAACTGACTGGTCACTATGCAGAAGGAATAGAGAAAAGCAGAGGACAGGAGACAGTGACCTGGACTTAACTGCTGCTTCTAATTAGGGAAGACATCCTCAGCACAGTGGAATAGATGAAAGAGGCCAGATGGAAGAATATGGCCTAAGAAAGGACCGTATTCCTCTAATGAGGTGGTGGGCATCCAAGATGAGACGTGATGAGGCTGTGATACCATGCAGAGGCAGGACAGCTCACAGGAGAGTTGGCCTGAGAGGAAGAGGGTGTAACTGGACTTGGCTTTGGAAACCTTAATACGACTGTGGGTTGCCTGGGCCCCTATATGTCTCAAAGATGGCACTAAGGTGACAATAGGAACAGACTCTCAGCTGGGGAAAGATCAGGGTGGGAAAGAGGGCTGGCAGGAAACTGTTCAAGGTTGCAGCAATCCAGAGGGTCTGGACCTGAGAAGGTCCTGCTAGATGTGGGTTTAAGAAGGGTTAGGGGAAAGGACAGCATCAGAGCCAGACTTTAGCTCTGAACCTTCCGAAGAAGCTGCTGAGCAGGTGCAGCCCTCCTGGACATTACAGGTGATGGCCTGGTGACGCCAGAGAATGGCCTCATGACACCAGGGCGGCAGTGACCTCAGATGGCTTGGGAGACAACTTCAATGAAAAGTTAGGTAAAAACCGCCCTGACACCCAGGGGAAGAATCCTTCCCAGTTACACTAGTCATTTTACAAACAGGGACACGGGCCTAGCCTTGGCAAGCCTGGCTGCAGCCTTTCCACCAACAAAACCAGGATGGGCCACCCCAGGCCAGGCCTCCGGGACTGGCCTAAGTGACGCTGGCCAAGGCCTTCACTCTAGTTCCGGTGCCGGTGGAGGTGCCCACCATTTCCGAACCTTCCTTTCCTGACACTGGCAGCAGCGCGCAGCCTCTGCAAGAGCGGTCCGAGATCGCCGTGGATGGCGCCTGCAGAGCGCCCGCACCCCAACCCAGTACTGGCCCCCTGGTCCCGGGCCCCGGGGCGCGGCCGCCTCCCTCGCCGGGCCAAGCCGCGGAGTGGTGGCTGCCTGGGAGGGAGGGACCGGCGCTAAGGTGCCTGCATTTAAGGGTTCCATCTCCAGAGCGCCCGGGGCGCTGCCTGGCAGCGAGGGACCGGAACTTCCCGCCTCACACGCACACGAGCTAGCCGGTGCTCCCGGGACTGGGAGTAGGGAGCGGGCGGGGTCTACCGGGGAAACGCGGCGACCCCCAGCTCGGAGAGCCTGGCCACCCGCCGCGCGCGCAGGCGCACACGCGAGCATCAGCTCAGGCCCCCGCCCCGCCCCGGGCCCCGCCCTCCACTTCCGGGCCTGCGGGAAGGGGGTCTGCGCAGAGCCTGGGGCGCCCCCTGCAGGTAGGGCGGAGCTGCGGCCAGGCCCCGCCCCTGGAACGCCCACCGCAGACCCGAGAGGGCCCGCGAGGCCCAGCTTGAGACCCCCGCCTGCTTTTCTCCGGGGCGCTCGTAGTTGCCCTAACGACAGGGGAGCGTGCCTCGCTCACCCCCGGAGCGCGGGCCGGGGTTGTGGTTACCCTGGCTGCGGGGGGAGAGGCGGCGCGCGGCCCGATGCCCCGCCCCGTCCGGGCGCGGCCCCGCCCACCCGGGGCCGGCCCCGCCCTCCCTGCCGCCCGCGCCCTCGCTGTCGCCGCTGCCGCCGCGGGGCTCGCGGAGCCGCGGTGGGTGCCGCCGGGGCGCGGCTCGGAGCCGAGGCGAGCGGACAGCGCCTGGCATAAGCCGAGAGGAGCTGGGCCGCCCCTGCCGCGCCCACCAGCCCGCCCGGGATGCGGCACTGAGGCCCAGCATGGCCGGCCCGGGCCCCACCTTCCGGCTGCACCGGCTCGTCTGGGCGAACCGGCACCGCGAACTGGAGGCCGCGCTGCACAGCGGTCAGGTGAGGCCCCCTCCCGGCCAGTCCGCCTGGCCCCCTCCCGAGCGCAGCGTGCAAGCTGAAGGCCTGTGCCTGCCCTGCCCCGAGCTGCACCCACGCCCGGCCCCGGCCCCGGCCCCGGACCGGGTCACCTGCACTCACGCTCCATCCTTTGGCCGCTTCTCCAGCGCCGGGCCTTGTCCTGCGGTTTGCCCACCTCCTACTGCATCATCCCCTGAACTCTCCCGTGTCACCTCTGAGTCAAGCAGAGAAAGGAACCCCGCTGAACTCTTCCCATCCCTCGCCTGCATCTGTCTAGCCAGAGCCCTCCATCAGGCCTGCAGGTCTGCTGGAACCGAGAGCAGGAGAGATGGGGCAAGCCCTTCCCACAGCTTCCCTCCCCACCAGTCCCCTGCCCTCCCCAGTGCCCCTTCTCCACCAGGACACACAAGCCACCTTCTGCCATCTCCCTGGCCTGGCTGCCGCCCTTATATCCCAAAGTGACTCGGGCTGGGTTCAACCTTCTTGCCTTGGCCTCTCTTGCCCCCAGCTGTGCCCTATCTCCATCTCCCTTAGCACGACATAGAACAGGAAGATCCCCGGGGGCGCACTCCCCTGGAGCTGGCTGTATCACTGGGGAATCTGGAATCTGTCAGAGTCCTCCTTCGACATAATGCCAATGTGGGCAGAGAGAGCCGCCAGGGCTGGGCAGGTACTGCACTGGGCTTTCCTTATGGCCAGCGGTGGGGTTGGTGGGTGGGAGGGAGTGACCAGGGGCCAGTGGGAAGGCTTTCCTCAGCAATAAGGTATCCCTTAGTCCTGCAAGAGGCAGTCAGCACCGGAGACCCAGAGATGGTACAGTTGGTGCTCCAGTATCGGGATTTCCAGAGGGCTACACAGAGGCTGGCTGGCATTCCCGAATTGCTCAACAAACTCCGCCAGGTAAGGGCAGGGCCCAGGAGATGGTTAGTTAAGTGTGTGATGGTGGGGTTTTGTCAGGGGCCATCTTGGTCACCTGTGCCAAGCCTGGCTTAGAAGATCACCCAGCCCATGCAGTGTTGCTGTGTGGACCCCCACCTTACGGTCATGAGAGAAGAAAAGGATCCCAGGCCATGTGGATGAGATTGGAAGCAAAGTTTTCACTGGCGTGGAGGGCCCTGGCACTAGATGTCTCTATAGAACTTTAGACTTGGGCCTTCCTTGAGAATTAGATTTCTCCAGGGAAGGGCAGCTGGGTGGAGATGGCTTGGGCCACTGTTTTTCCTGGTTCTGTGTGTAGTCTGCCCTTCTGCATGCTGCAGAGGGTTAGCAGGGCAGGCCTGGAGGTCCTAGGGCCACTCAATATGCTTGTGGATGGAGGTAGACAAGGAGCCACCAGGCCCTCTTGCCTCCCGCCCAGGCTGGGCCTGATGGATAGCTTTCATTTCTCTCAGGCCCCTGATTTCTACGTGGAGATGAAGTGGGAGTTCACCAGCTGGGGTGAGTGGGGACCACTTGTGGCCCTCCCCCTCCCCAGGGACTTGGAGTGGGGCCTTCGGGGAAGACCCCAGTGACCTCAGGACTCCCTGCAGTGCCACTTGTGTCCAAAATGTGCCCAAGTGATGTGTACCGCGTGTGGAAGCGGGGTGAGAGCCTGCGGGTGGACACGAGTCTCCTGGGTTTTGAGCACATGACCTGGCAGCGTGGCCGGAGGAGCTTCATCTTCAAGGGCCAGGGTGAGCTCAGGGGCACTTGCTGCAGGCATTGGGATGTCTAGCACCCTCGAATGCTTCAGTGGCTTTCTCTGCACTATGCACATGGAGAAAAGCTGAGAGTAGCTGGTGCTAGTGGCTCACACCTATAATCCTAGCTACTCAGGAGGCTGACAGCTGAGGATCACAGTTCAAATCCAGCCCAGGCAGGAAAGGCCAATTAACCACCAGAAAACAGGAAGTAAAACTGTGGCTCAAAGTGCTAGAGTGCTAGCCTTGAGCTAAAAAGCTCTGGGACAGCATCCACGCCCTGAGTTCAGGCTGAGGGTGGAGGGGAATCCCGGGGCTGAGACTGTAGCCACTCAGCAGCAGGTAGCCTGCTGGTAGAGTCAATACTGATCTGTGTCCCCTCTCTACCCTCCTTTGCTGGCAGAGGAAGGAGCCCTGGTGATGGAAGTGGACCATGACCGACAGGTGGTGCACACAGAGACCTTAGGGATGGCTCTGCATGAGCCCGAAACACTGCTGGCCGCCATGCGGCCCAGCGAGGAGCACGTGGCCAGTCGCCTCACCTCCCCTATCGTCTCCACCCACCTGGATACGCGCAATGTGGCCTTTGAGAGGTCAGTTGGGCCCTGGCAGGCCCGGGGCAGCACGGGGGAGAGGTAACAAAAGTCACAGTGGATGAAGGCAGGGGAAGGCTAAGCCCTGAGGGTACGGGTAAGCTCTAAGGCTCCTGGTTGGGGCATCGGGAAGCTGAGGCCCCACCCTAGAGGCTGCTCAGATTGAGGGGTCACTTTGGTACCCTCACATGAGTACCCATTCCTTCCATTAAATGAAAATAGCACATTTTGTCTATTCACTAGTCTGTTCATAGACATTTATATTTTTCCCACCATTTGGACATGTACTGGGGGGGGGGGGCACATGCGTGCACACATGGGCTGGTACTGGGGCTTGAACTCTGGGCGCTGTCCCTCAGCTCTTCAGCTCAAGGCTAGCACTCTATCTCTTGAGCCACAGTGCCACTTCCGGTTTTCTAGTGGTTCATTGGAGATAAGAGTCTCTCGGACTTTCCTGCCTGGGCTGGCTTTGAACCGCGATCCTCAGATCTCAGCCTCCTGAGTAGCTAGGATGACAGGTGTGAGCCACCGGTGCCCGGCAGGGCCTTGCACTCTTTTTTTTTTTTTTTGGTCCGGTCGTGGGGCCTGAACTCTGGGCCTGGGCACTGTCCCTCAGCTCTTCAGCTCAAGGCTAGTGCTCTACCACTTGAGCCACAGCACCACTTCCGGCTTTTTTCTTATGTGGTGCTGAGGAATCGAACCCAGGGCCTTGAGCATGCAAGGCAAGCACTCTACCACTGAGCCACCTTCCCAGCCCCGGCCTTGCACTCTTGCTCAGCTTTTTCAGTCACAGCTGGTTCACTAACACTTGAGCCACATCTCCAGTAGGGCTTTTTTGCTTATTAATTGGAGGTAGACACTCATGGACTTTTTGACCCTAGCTGGCTTCAAACCATCCTCAGATCTCAGCTTCCTAAACATCTAGCTAGGATTACAGATGCGTGTGAGCTACTGTCACCTGGTCCATTTAGCCATTATGAATAACGATGCTATAAACACTTGTATACAAAATTTGTATGTGCATGTGTTTTCATTTTTCCTGAGTCTATGCCTTATATGGAACTGCTGAACAATGTAGTCACTTGATATTTAATTGTTCAATGAACTTTTTATCAATGGTGCTGTACCATTTCACACTCCTTCCAGCAGTGAAGGAGGGTTCTGATTTCTCCACATTCTCACTAACACTCCTGATGATTTGCATTCATTCATTCTTGGATTATATTGTTGGACTGTAGCCATCATAGCGGATGGAAAGTGGTACCTCGTTGTGGTTTTGATTTGCATTTCCCTAATGACTGATGATAAGCATCTTTTATGTACTTATTGGTCGTTTGTATATCTTCTTTGGAGAAATGACTATTTAGATTCTTTTTTTTTTTTTTTTTTTTCACTTGTTCTTGCTGTTCAGATTCTTTTTTTTTAATCTGTCATGAGGCCTGAACTCTAGGCCTGGGCACTGTCCCTCAGCTCTTCAACTCAAGGCTACCATTTGAGCCACAGCACCACTTCTGGCTTTTTCTGCTTTTGTGGTGCTGAGGAATTGAACCCCGGGCCTCAAGCATGCAAGACAAGCATTCTACCACTGAGCCACCTTCCCAGCCCTGTTCAGATTCTTTTTTTTTTTTTTTTTTTCTGGTTGTGGGTCTTGAACTCTGGGCTTGGGTGCTGTCCCTCAGCTCTTTAGCTCAAGGCGAGTGCTCTACCGCTTGAGCCACAGTGCCACTTCTGGTTTTCTGGTGGTTTATTGGAAATAAGAGTTTCACGGACTTTCCTGCCCAGGCTGGCTTTGAACCATGATCCTCAGATCTCAGCCTCCCTAGTAGCTAAGATTACAGGTGTGAGCCACCAGCGCCCGGCTTCCCTGTTCAGATTCTTTCACCATGATTTTAGTTGGGTTCTCTTCTGCTTTAGTTGTAAGAGTTCTCTATATATTCTAGATATAAGTCCTTTATTAGTTATATGATTTTCTCCATTTCTGTAGATTGTCTTTTTACTTTTTTTTTTTTTTTGCCAGTCCTGGGGCTTGAACTCAGGGCCTGAGCATTGTCTATGAGCTTCTTTTGCTCAAGGCTAGCACTCTACCACTTGAGCCACAGAGCCACTTCTGGTGTTTTCTGTGTACGTGGTTCTGAGGAATCAAACCCAGGGCTTCCTGCATGCTAGGCAAGCCCTCTGCCACTAAGCTATATTCCCAGCCATGTCTTTTTACTTTTTTGATGGTGTTTGCAACATCTCATTTTCTTTCTTCTTCTTCTTTTTTTTTGGGGGGGGAGGTCTGGTCGTGGGGCCTGAACTCTGGGCCTGGGCGCTGTCCCTCAGCTCTTCAGCTCAAGGCTAGCACTCTACCACTTGAGCCACAGCGCCACTTCTGGCTTTTTTTCTTTTTGCTTATGTGGTGCTGAGGAATCGAATCCAGGGCCTCAGGCATGCAAGGCAAGCGCTCTACCACTGAGCCACCTTCCCAGCCCCCTTTTTTTTTTTTTGACACTTCAGTTTTGGGGGGTTTGAACTCAAGGCCTCATGCTTGCTTGTCTGGCACTTTGTTACTTGAGCCATGTCTTACCGCCCTGTTTTTCACTGGTGGTTTTAGGAGAGTGTCTTGCTTCCCCACCCATCCTGAGTGTGTGCCTGAGCTTTGGTGCCTACTCAAGGTTTTCTTATATCACTGGGATCACAGATGTGAGCCTCCACGTCCAGGTTCCCTACTTGGAGATGGAATCTTACAGACTTTTCTCCCCGAGCTGCTCAGAAACTATGATCCTTCCAATCTTAGCCTTCTAACTAGTTAAGATTACAGGCCAACAGGGTCTGGCTAAAAACTTTGAATTTTTGATAACAGTTTTTCTTTTGTTGCCCATTATTTTGGACATACCTAATAAATTCATTACCAAATCTGAGGCCATGGAGATTTTCCCATTTTCTTCTAAAAGTTTTATAGTTTAGCTTTTTCAGCCATTTTGACCTAATCCTTAGGTATGTGAGTGCAACTTAATTCTTTCGTCTGTGACTATCTAGCTGTTTCAGCCTTTGTTAAAAATATTGTGCTTTTCCCATTAATTTTGCCACTGTTGTAAAAAAAAAAAAAAGTCATTTGGCTATAGATCAGGTTGGAGATTTTTTTTCCCCCAGAACTCTCTATTCTGTTCCCCTGGTCTTTTCTTGTGCTAGGACTTTTTATTGTCTTACTGTTTCTTTATAATAACTTTAACAGGGCTGGAAATGTGGTTCAGTGGTCGAGTGCTTGTCTAGCATGCATAAAACCCTTGGTTCGATTTCTCAATACCACATAAACAGAAAAAGCCAGAAGTGGTGCTATGGCTCAGGTGGTAGAGTGTTAGCCTTGAGCAAAAGAAGCTCAGGGACAGTGTCTAGGCCCTGAGTTCAGGCCCCAGGACTGCCCCCCCCCCAAAAAAAAAAGATCAGTAAGAACTTTAACATTGGAAAGCTTACTTTTTAATAGTTACAATTAAAGCAGGAGCTGCGGTGTTCGTGAATTCAGATCTCTGAGCTCTCACTTGGCTTTATTCTACTACTTGAGCCACTTTTTTTTTTTTTGAGCTCTTTAGCTCAAGGCTAGCGCGCTATAGCTTGAGCCATAGCACCACTTCCAGCTTTATCTGCTTATGTGGTGCTGAGGAATCTAACCCAGAGCCTCAGGCATGTGAGGGAGGCAGTCTACCACTGAGCCACCTTCCCAGCCCTTGAGCACTTCTTAAGTCCAGCTTTTTTTTTTTTTTTTTTTTTGGTCATGGGGCTTGAACTCTGGGCCTGAGTGCTGTCCCTCAGGTCTTCAGCTCAAGGCGAGCGCTCTACCACTTGAGCTACAGCGCCACTTCCGGTTTTCTGGTGGTTTATTGGAGATAGGAGTCCCACAGTCTTTCCTGCCCAGGCTGGCTTTGAACCGCGATCCTCAGATCTCAGCCTCCTGAGTAGCTAGGATTACAGGCGTGAGCCACCAGCACCCGGCTAAGTCCAGCATTTTTGCTGGCTCATTAGAATGGTGGATTTTTCTGCCTGGACTGGCTTGGAACCACTTAGCCTCCTGAGAAGTTAGGATTATAGATGTGAGCCACTGGCACCCAGCTTTCCAGTGTCTTAATGTGAAAGGTTAGGGTAATTGAGACCAACCTTCCTCCCTTCCTTTCTTTCTCAGGTGTTACTATGTTGCTCAAACTGGTCTCAAAAGTTGTTGTTGTTGTTGCTGTTGTTTTGCCAGTCCTGGGGCTTGAACTCAAGGCCTGGGCACTGTCCCTGGGCTTTTTTTTTCCTCTAGGCTAGCACTCTACCACTTGAGCCACAGCTCCATTTCTGGTTCTTTGGTGGTTAAGTGGAGGTTAGAAGCTCATGGACTTTTGTCTGTCTGTCTGACTTTGAACCATGATCCTTAGATCTCAGCCTTCTAAGTAGCTATGATTACAGGTGTGAGTCACCAGTGGCTGTCTGGGCTGTCTGGTCTCAAACTCTTTTTTTTGGAGGGGGGGAGGGTCCGGTCATGGGGCATGAACTCTGGGCCTGGGCCTGTCCCTCAGCTCTTCAGCTCAAGGCTAGCACTCTACCACTTGAGCCACAGTGCCACTTCCGGCATTTTCTTTTTGTTTATGTGGTGCTGAGGAATCGAACCCAGGGCCTCAAGCATGCAAGGCAAGCGCTCTACCGCTGAGCCACCTTCCCAGCCCCTGGTCTCAAACTCTTGACCTCAAATGGCCCTCCTTCTTACTTCAGCTTCTTTAGTATCTATCTGGGCTTCAGGTGTGCACCACTAATACCCAGCTCTTTCTTTCCTTCCCTTTCCTCCGCTTCCCTCCCCTCCCCTCCCCTCCCCTTCCCTTCCCTTCCCTTCCCTTCTCTTTCTTGCTTTCTTTTCTTTCTTTTTCTCCCTCTTTCTTTTCTGTCTTTTTCTCTCTTTCTTTCCTTCCTTTCTTCTTTCTTTCTTTCTTTCCATCTTTCTTTCTTTCTTTCTCCCTCCCCTTCTCTCTTTTTCCCTTTTTCCTTCCCTTCCTTCCTTTCTTTGTGCTGGTACTGGGCTTGACCTCAGGGCCTAGGCATTGTCCCTGAGTTTCTTTTGCTCAAGACTAGTGCTCACCACTTGAGCCACAACTCCACTTGGAACATTTTTTGAGTAGTTTATTGGATATGAGTCTCACAGACTTTCCTGCCTGGGCTGACTTCAAACTGTGAACTGTGATCCTTAGATCTCAACCTCCTGGCTCTCTGTAGAACTTTTTTTTTGTCAATTTTGGGGCTTGAACTTGGGGCCTGGGCGCTGTCCCAGAGCACTTTTTGCTAAAGGCTAGTGCTCTACCACTTGGAGCCACAGCACTACATCCAGTTTTCTGGTGGTTAATTGTGGTTAATTGAGTCTCATGGACTTTACTGCCCAGCCTGGCTTTGAACCACGATTCTCAGATCTCAGCCTCTTGAGTAGCTGGGATGCCTAGCATGAGCTACCAATACCTGGCTTCTTCATTTTTTTGTTATTGTTGTTTTTTTTTGTTTTTTGTTTTTGTTTTTGTTAGCCCTGGGGCTTGAACTCAGGGTCTCAGCACTGTCCATGAGCTTCTTTTGCTCAGGGCTAGCACTCTACCACTTGAGCCACAGTACCACGTCTGGCTTTTTCTGTGTATGTGGGACTGAGGAACCTAACCCAGGGCTTCATACATGCTAGGTAAGCCCTCTACCACTAAGCCACATTCCCAGCCCCCTTCTTTCTTAAATTGTCATTTACAGCTCTGTATTTCTCTCAAGCCTGACATTAGCTGTGTCCTATGAGTCTGGATATGTTATATCTTCATGTCTATGATCCAAAATATTTTCTGATTTCCCTCTGAGTTTATTCCAAAGATTATTTAGAACTGTGTTGTTTACAGTCCACATTTATGAGTTTCTAAGATAATTTTGTTATTTCTAATTTCCTTCTGTTATGTTTGAAAAATAATGTAGATGACATCTATTTTGTTTTATTGAAATTTCTTTCATAATCTTAAAGTGATCTCAGGGACATTTCATGTGCATTTGAGAAAGGTGAAGTGCTCTCGGAAGATTTATAAAAGTCTAGTTTATAGTACTGTTCATGTCTTCTGCTTCTTTGTTGATTACAAAAAGCAGCTCCTCATGGAGGACAGAAAGTATGTGAAAATAAATTAGAAATGGAATTCGTTATTCAATTTTTAAATTGGTCTCTTTTTTTTTCTTCTGGGTCTGGCACTTGAACGCTGGGCCTGGGCGCTGTCCCTGAGCTCTTCAGCTCAAGGCTAGCACTCTACCACTTTGAGCCACAGTGCCACTTCTGGTTTTCTGGTGGTTAATTAGAGATAAGAGTCTCGCAGACCTTCTTGCCTGGGCTAGCTTCGAGCCATGACCCTCAGATCACAGCCTCCTGAGTAGCTAGGCTTACAGGCGTGAGCCACCAGGGCATGGCTAGTTTGTAACTCTTTATTATGAAAATGTTAAAATATGAGCTGGGGGTTATAGATCAGAGGTAGAGTACTTGTCTGGCATGTATGCCTGAGGCCCTAAGTTCAGTCTTCAGCACTGAAGAAAGCAGAGTAACGGAGGGAGTTAAGGGGAAAAGGAGAGAGGAGAGTAAGGCATTCAAAAGGAAAGAAGAGAGGGAGGAAGAGAAGAAGGAAGAGAGGAAGCAGAAAGGAAAGGATGGAGGGACAGGGAGGAAAAGGAAGGAGGGAAGGATGGGCATAGGAAGGGAGGAAAGGAGAGGGAAGGTGGATAGAGTATTTACTGATCAAACTCAGCTTCAGCCTTATCAACCTTTTATCCATCTCATAGCTGTCCTTCCTCACCTTTTCCCTCTTTGCTTTCTGAGAATATTTTAAAGCACATCTTAGTTCCCTTATCATCTCAACAGTTAAATGTTTCTGTGCTAGCAGATAAAGATAAGGATATTTATAAACCCAGCCTCAACGCCATTATCATAGCTAATAAAATGAACAACAATCCTCAGTCCTTGTTCAAGCATTCCCAGCTGCCCGGCAGCCTCTTCAGATCCCTTTGTCTCACCGTGGAAAGAGCCCTGGGAGCCGGGCAGCCAGGCTCTGTGAGCTGGAGGGAGCTTTGGTTGTGTGGGAGCCTCACAAGCTTCTGTTTGGTTTGTTCCAGGAACAAGTGTGGCATCTGGGGATGGCGGTCTGAGAAGATGGAGACTGTTAGCGGCTACGAAGCCAAGGCAGGAGAGGCCACTGGAGAGGGCTGGGGGGGGGGGGACAGACAAGGTCCAGGAGCTTGCCACATTCCTTGCCCCCCCCCATTCTCCTGCCCCCATGTGGAGAGAGAGACAGAGTAGCTCTTAGAGCCGGGAAGTTCTGTGTGGCCAGAGACAGGCCTGCTGAGCCCTACCCAGGCTGTGAAGTCAGAGGAAGAGCATTTTCTTCCTGGCGTTCAGGATGTATCTCCTGGCTAGTGACTCCTGGGGCTCAGACCCTGCCATCTGCTCCCTCATCTGTCTCTGGGGACAGGAGGAGTTGGGTGCTGTGCTGCTGAAGCTGGGTGTGGGGGAAGTTTCTGAATGCCCAGCTTCCCCATGTCCCCCTCTGCTCCCCAGGTGTACAGTGCCACCAACGTGGAGCTGGTGACACGCACACGCACAGAACACCTCTCTGATCAGGACAAGTCGAGGACCAAAGGTAAACCCAGGTGCGCCTGCCTGCTGCCCAGTCACACACTGGTCTGGGGTCAGGGCCAGAGTATTGGGGACCAGCTGGGAGGCTGTCCCCCTACCCCCCTCAGCAGGAGGGCTTCCCGGTAGGGGGCAGGGGGCAGTCTGGGTGGTAGCCCAGTTTTCCCTCATGGGCTCCATCCTCTGATCCCTAGGAGGGAAGACTCCATTCCAGTCCTTCCTGGGGATGGCCCAGCAGCATTCCTCCTACAGTGGGGTGAGCAGGGCTGGGGGAAGGGCTGGGCTGACCCTGGGTGGGCAGGGTGCCATCCTGGTCAGCCTGAGGGCTAAGTCTGGTCCTGGGGCCCACCCAGGCTCCTGTGCAGCAAGCAGCCAGCCCCACCAACCCCACAGCCATTTCCCCCGAAGAATACTTCGACCCCAGCTTCAGCCTGGAGTCAAGAAACATTGGCCGCCCCATTGAGATGTCCAGCAAAGTACAGAGGTGAGGCCTGGGGAGCTGGCTGGGGACTTCCTTCAAGGGTGGGGACCCTGCCTGGACCCCCCCCCCCACTGATTCCTGTCACACCTGGATCCATCACAGTGTGGGCCTGCTCCTCTAGCCAGCCTCTTTCTGGAGCCACGGCTCTCACTTACCTGTGCTTCTGAGCACGTGTGTGTGGCTTGGCCCAGGAAACTGGTGACGCTTGGATGCAGGATTGAATGAATGCCGAGTAGCACAATCTGTGGGTTTTTGTGTTGTTTTTTAATTCAACTTAATGATCATGGACCAAGAGCCAGAGCATGGCAGAGTGGGAAGGGCCCACAGCCCTGCTATCACAGCTGTGTTCACGGTAAATGTCTTCCCCCATATGAGTTTGATTTCCTGCTTATGGACAAGAGACATCACACTTGCAGGGGAGGGGTCTGATGAGCAGATGTCAATGGTCACAGTGGACAGAGCCTAATGCCTCCAAGGCCACCTCACAGAGATCCTCTCATGCACCAGGGGAGGAGCTGGGATTCAAACTCCTGCAGTCCTGACCCTTGGCATCCACTGGACACATCAGTACCACAAAGTATGAGGTGCTGGCCAGCTCTGGTAGGGGAGGAAGACAGGGCTGTGGATAAAGCCCCGAAGCCCACAGCCTGGCCCCTGCCCTCCTCATCCAGACCAGATGCCTGGGCACAAAGCCGTGGACACTTATCTGCGCCCAGGGACTGAAGCAGTGTGTGCTTCAGGGCCAGGCTGCAGGGCTGTCTCTAGGGGAGATAACGGGCAGCTGAGCAGGGAGGAGGGTATCACAGGTAGGTGACAGGAGAGGATAGGCCTTGGAGGACAGACCACCAGAGGGTCCCTGATTCCAGGCCTTGGAGGAAAGACCACCAGAGGGTCCTTGATTCCATGCTCTGGCCATCTGGGCAGGTTCAAGGCAACACTGTGGCTGAGCGAGGAGCACCCGCTTTCTCTGGGTGACCAGGTGACACCTATCATTGACCTGATGGCCATCAGCAATGCTCACTTTGCTAAGCTGCGGGACTTCATCACCCTGCGCCTCCCGCCAGGCTTCCCTGTCAAGATTGGTGAGAGGGAGGCGGGCCTGGGTATGGGTCTTCCTCAAGGATGGGGGAATTGTGAGGAGCAGGCAGCTCAGTCCCAGCTGTCTCCTCCCAGAGATTCCCCTCTTCCACGTGCTCAATGCCCGCATCACCTTCAGCAACCTGTGCGGCTGTGATGAGCCTCTGAGCTCAGTGAGGGTGCTGGCCTCCAGCTCTGCAGCCTCCAGCTCTGCGGCCTCCAGCACTGCGGCAGCTGTTTCAGGTATGGATGCAGGTAACCGAGGAGGCCGTGCGGCTCTGTGGTGGCTGAGCCTCCGAGACTGAGCGTGCTCCCCTGCTGCCTATCCAGGGAGCCCTTTCCCATGTGAGGTGGACCCCACTGTGTTTGAAGTACCCGAGGGGTACAGTGTGCTGGGTGCAGAGCGCAGCGAACCCCTTCGGGATGAAGATGACGACCTGCTGCAGTTTGCCATCCAGCAGAGCCTGCTGGAGGCGGGCACAGAGGCAGAGCAGGTGGGACTTGGGCAGGGGGTGGACCTCGGCCGCCTCAGCCACAGGGCTGAGTTGACAGCTTGGGCTGGGGCTTTGCAGGTGACTGTGTGGGAAGCCCTGACCAACACGAGGCCTGGCACTCACCCTCCTCAAGCCACAGTATATGAGGAGCAGCTTCAGCTGGAGCGGTGAGACCCTGCAGCACCCGCCAGGTCCCCTGCCTTGGTTGGGCCAAACCTGATGGGTCCCGGGGAGGTCCTAGGACCCCAGTCCCTCATCAGAGCAGGGCTGATCACCACCAAAAACTGAGAGAGAGGGGAAAACAGTCCTTGAACCTCCCCTTCCCTCCCTTTCTCTGATCTCCTTGTCTCCCAGAGCCTTGTGCCTGCCCCTTTGCTCCTCCCTCTCCAGCCTTCTTGCTCACTGTTCTGTTCTCCCCCTCTTACCTTTGCTGGAAGAGCTCTCCAGGAAAGCCTGCAGCTGTCCACAGAGTCCAGGGGCCCAGGATCCCCTCAGAACATGCCCCCATCCCATGCCCCCCCAAGCTTTGAGGAGCAGCTTCGCCTGGCTCTGGAATTGTCTTCGAGGGAGCAGGAGGAGCGGGAGCGGCGGGGTCAGCAGGAGGAAGAGGACTTGCAGCGCATCCTGCAGCTGTCACTCACGGAGCACTGAGTCTGGGGCCACTCCCTCCACTTGCTTTTGTAATTTATTTATTTATAAACTGTCTGCTGCTGAGCCTGGAGTCCTGGGGGTGGGCTGGAACCGAGATGGAAATAAAGAGGCCGTCAGCAGAGGACTTGCTCTACTCACTGGGCTAGAGCTGAGGGACAGGTTGGCCTATGACTTCAGACCTAGCCCGGAATCCTAGCCAGGGCCCCCTCAGCCTCTCTTACCCTCCAGGCTGTAAAAGAGGAGCCGCTTGGGCTGTCCATGGACAGTTCCGGGGAGCCCGCTCCACCCACCTACCCGAGTCCTGTGGTCCTTCCCGCACCCAGCCTGGCCTCCTCCACCCCGTCCCCGCAGTGCAGGCCCAGGTTGCACCCTGATTCCTTCCCCAACTCCTGCGTGCTGATGTGGGCAGCGTGGTCTGTCGTGCTGATGTGGGCAGGTCCCTTCCCTCCGCACAGCTGGAAATCGGGCTTAGCCCTGCCCGCCGCCAAGGCGGCCCTGAGAATCCCCGGAACCCCATGCGTCCCAGATTCGTGCAGAGGAGACCCTGCCCACCCTCCAGGAGAAATGTTTGGGTCGCTGAGTCAGAGCCACCGCGCCTGACCTCAGACCGGTGTCCTCCACCGCGGCCACCCCAGGACCGACCTCCGCTAGGTGAAGCGCGGTGGACCCAGACTGCCCGGCTGATCTAATCGGGCGGAGCCGGGGTAGGCGGGAGGCCTCGGGCTGCCGGTGAGGGCGGCTCACCTGCGCCGGGCCCGGCCCCGCCCCTCACCTGCGCTGGCCCCGCCCCAGTGCGGGGGCGGGGCGGGGCGGCGGCACCGCACAGACGGGAGGGGCGGGGCGGCCGCTGGGCGAGGGCCCGCAGGCCCGGCGGGCCGGGCGTCTGGCCCTTTAAGGGCCGCCCCCGAGGAGGTGCCAGGCCCTGGCGGCTCCGGTCTCCTTCCTGGTCCTGCGGGCCGGGACCGTCCGCGGGGCTGCGGGAGGGGGCCCGCGCCTGCCGTTCGCCCAGCCGCTCCGCCCGGCCTGGCCCATGGCCCTGGTCACCGTGAGCCGCTCGCCCCCGGCCAGCGGCCACTCCACGCCCGTGGGGCTCGCGGTGAGTCCGGCTTTGCCCTGCCCGCGCAGTCGGCTGCCAGCTGGGCCTGAGCGCGCACGTCCTGCCCGGGCAGCCGCCCACTCGTGGGTGAGGTGGGTGGAGGGGTCCCGGGTCTTAGCCTCTGGGGCGCCCGCCCCCAGCCCGGGAGCCCCGATCGCCCCCCGCCGGCAGCCCGGGAGCCCCGATCGCCCCCCCGCCCCCAGCCCGGGAGCCCCGATCGCCCCCCGCCGACAGCCCGGGAGCCCAGATCGCCCCCCGCCGGCAGCCCGGGAGCCCCGATCGCCCCCCGCCGGCAGCCCGGGAGCCCCGATCGCCCCCCGCCGGCAGTGTCTGGACCTGGGCTCCCCAGTGCCTCCCAGTGGAGGAGGGACTGGCGTGGGAAGGGATCGATGCCAGCCCGGAGGGGGAGGGGCTCGCCTTCACTCCCCGCGGGCCGCTTTCTCCGCAGGGCGCCGCCGTCAGGGGCCGAGGCCGGCTGCAGCGCAGGTGAGCCGCTCTCCTGCCCCTGGGCCTGGCCCCCGCCACCCCTTACTCCAGATAGAGCCGAAGGCGTCTCGGCCAGACCTCACTAGTGCGTGCGTGGGGTCTTTCACCCACTCCCCTCCTCGCTCTCAGACCAGTAGTCGCCGGCCCACGAGCAGGATGGGACAAGGCCCGAGGATTTGCCGCTCCCCTGTTAGGTTTACAGCAGACCAGTGGGCAGAGGCTGGAGACCTTGACGCTGACTCTCCCAGTACCTGGGCCACACCCAGAGTCCTGTTAGAGACACCAGCTCCCCGCCGCATCCCACCTGTCTGACCCCTGAGAGGGGAATGAGCAAAACATCCACTTTCCATAGCCCTTGGGGACTCGGCTGCTCCCTACCATTTGAGGAGCCGTCGGGACCCTAATGATCTCCAACCATTCTGTCAGGCAGAGCTTTGCAGTGCTCCGTGGGGCTGTCCTGGGACTACAGGATGGAGGGGACAATGGTGACGGGGTTGAGGCTGGCTCTGAGCCAGTGGACGCCGCCCCTGGTGAGGAACCACCCCACAGTGACCAGACGGACGGGCAGGGGGCCCAGAGTCCCTGGAAACAGGTGCAAAGGCAGCACCTGCACCTCATGGTGGAGATGCTGAGGCCCCAGGATGACATCCGCCTGGTGAGGAGCCCCGCGGGCGGTGCTGTAGCTCCGATGTCTGCCAGGGAGCAAGGGTGTAGAGTGGGGACCCTCCCTGGGCTCTGGTGGCTCACGCCTGTCATCCTAGCTTCTCAGGAGGCTGAGACCTGAGGATCACGGTTCAAAGCCAGCCCAGGCAGGAAAGTTCTTGAGACTCCGATCTCCAGTTAACCACCAGAAAACCAGAAGTGGTACTGAAGAGCTCAGGGACAGTGCCCAGGCCCAGAGTTCAAGCCCCATGACTGACAAAAAATAAAAATAAAAACAAGTGGGAACTCTCCAGGCAGAGGAGGGGCCACCCAACCTGTAGCTCTCTGCAGCTCCTGCTGGTCACCTGCAATCAGCTGGGAAAGGGCAGAGGACATTGGTTCTGCATGAGTCATAGGGTCAAATTCAACCCACAAGGTGGAAGGCAGTATGCTAAAGGGGCCTAGGTGAAGAGCAGGCTACCCACACAGGGGGCCGAGGTCTGCTGGATCTCAAAGACCATCTCCCACCTGGCTCCAGTGGCTCACACCTATTATCCAAGCTACTTAGAAGGCTGAGATCTGAGAATCATGGTTCAAAGCCAGCCAGGGCAAGAAAGTCCGTGAAACTCTTATTTCCAATAAACCACCAGAAAACCGGAAGTGACACTGTGGCTCAAGTGGTAGAGTGCTAGCCCTAAGCTGAAGAGCTGAGGGGCAATGCCCAGGCCCAAAGTTCAAGCCCCACAACTGACCAAAAAAAGACCATCTCCCAAATTAGGTTGAGATAAGATACCCGTCCTCAGCAAAATGTGAAGTCTCTGGTAAAGCTGGAGCACAAGCCCCCTCTGTGCGATTCAGTCAGTCCACAGAGTTTTTGGTGTTAATCACTTCCTGATTGATATGGCAAGTGGTGTGATTTTTAAAAAACCTTGCAAGGCAGAAACAAAACCAGGCCACATCTTTCAGTCCCACTCCACCCTTTTACACAGTGAACATTATGAAACACTTTGTTGGACCCTGAAGTCCTGAAATTGAGAGCCCCTGGTCCTGTATCAGGAAGCTGGGGTGGGAATGGGGGGGGGACAGGGTCAGCGAGGCTGTTCTGAACCAGTGTGTGCCACGAGGGGTGGGGATCAGTGTCTTCCCACCCAAAGTGGTGACTCAGGGCTCCTTCCGTCTCTCATAGGCAGCCCAGCTGGAGGCAGCCCGACCCCCTCGGCTCCGCTACCTACTGGTGGTCTCCTCAGGAGAATGTCTAAGCCAGGAGGAGACGGTGCTCCTGGGGGTGGACTTCCCTGATAGCAGGTATGGTCAGGGACAGGAAGGGGGGGGGCAAGGAATGAGATGCTGGAGAATAGTGACTCTCCTGTCCCCTGCCAGCTCCCCCAGCTGCACCCTGGGCCTGGTCTTACCCCTCTGGAGTGACACTCAAGTGTACCTAGACGGAGACGGGTAAGAGATCGCCACGGGGGAGGGGCAGGGCAGAGGGGAACAAGCAGACTGGGCCTGGAACATGCGTCCTACTCTCAGCAATACTTCAGATTTACTGTGTGATCTTGGGCAAGTCACCTAACCTTCTCTGGGCTTCTGTCTCCTCACATCTGGCAAATGGGCAGGGTTTTTGTCTGAGAACCTGGAGTCTGGTTCTACTTCCCTGGGGTCTCGTACAGGGGCTTCAGTGTGACATCTGGTGGGCAGAGCCGAATCTTCAAGCCCATCTCCATCCAGACCATGTGGTAAGCGCCATGGTGGCCCAGCATCCTCTTCTGGGGGGGAGGGGAGGGCCCGGCTGAGGGCAGCAAGGAGGACTCCATGACCCAGCCTTTCCTCCTCGCCCAGGGCCACGCTCCAGGTGTTGCACCAGGCATGCGAGGCGGCTCTTGGCAGTGGCCTTGTGCCTGGTGGCAGTGCCCTTGCCTGGGCTGCCCAGTACCAGGAGAAACTGAACTCGGACCAGAGCTGCCTCAACGAGTGGACGGCCATGGCTGACCTAGAGTCCCTGCGGCCCCCTACGGCTGAGTCTGGCCAGTCAGTGTGGGGCAGGGGTGAGGGTGGGCTGGTGGAGGAGGTATGGGGAAGGGGTGGGCTGGAGGAGGAGGTGGGGGGGCATGATGGAGAGCACGGGCCCCTAACTGAGGGGTTCCACTCCCAGGCCCTCAGAACAGGAGCAGATGGAGCAGGCCATCCGGGCTGAGCTGTGGCAGGTGTTGGACTCCAGTGACCTAGAGACCATCACTTCCAAAGAGGTGGGCAGGGATGGGGGGAGAGGAGGACCCTGGCCAGGGCTATAGGTTTGCCCTTCCTGGAGGCCTTTCTAGCCTGCTTTCCTGCAGTCCTGAGCCATCCTCTAATGCCCCGGTTTCAGTAGTCTAGCTGGGATGGGTACTGGCCCCAGAGGCCCCGGAGGCACTAGGGACGGGAACCTTCCTCCACTTGGGCCCTGCCTGCAGATCCGCCAGGCCCTGGAGCTGCGCCTAGGCTGCCCTCTCCAACAGTACCGCGATTTCATCGACAATCAGATGCTCCTGCTCATGGCCCAGCAGGACCGGGCTTCCAGAATCTTCCCTCACCTTTACCTGGTGAGCGCAGCTGGGGGCGGGACAGTGCAGCTGCTGGAAGGGGCACAGCTGGAGGCCAAGACCTGATTCTTTCCTCACCCCACAGGGCTCTGAGTGGAATGCAGCCAACCTGGAGGAGCTGCAGAGAAACAGGTGGGCTTCCATGCCCCTCATCCAAGCCATCTCATCTTTCCATTCTCTCAGCCTCTCCAAGGAGGACCCTGGCCAGCTTCTGGGGTCTCAGATCACCCTCAGATCACTATTTAGTTCTTGCATCAGTCCTCATGCCAAGACAGGATAGTGTCTTTGTTGTCCCATTGGTTAGCCCCTAGTCCTCTCCCTATGTTTTAAAGCAAGTGCAGAAATAAGGCCTCAACTATGCTGAGATCAGCTAGCACTTGGCCAGCAGCACACACGCCTGCGCACCTGGCCACATTTCAGGAGCATGCCTTCTCCCAGTTGGGATGTGGCTGCCTGCTTGGCACCTTGATCTCTCCACAGGGGCCTCCGGGATCTCTGTGCTGGTCCTTGTTTTTAGGGGGCTGCAGTTTTAGCTCTAAAGCTGTTTGCTCTGTAGCTGAGTTCTCAGAACGGTGGAAGTGTTAAGTGTTGCTGACCTCATATCCTTGGACTCAATGGAGAAACTCACAGAAAAAAAAAAGAAAAAGAAAAAAGATCTGTGAGTCATCTGACAGCGGGCACTTTTCTTTTCTTCCCACAGTCAGTGCTGCCACTGCCTGACTTTCAAAACTAAGAACAATGCTGGGCGCTGGTGGCTCATGCTTGTAACCTTAGCTTCTTAGGAGGCTGAAAATTCTGGTTCAATGCCAGGCCTGGCAGGAAAGTCTGTGAGGTTCTGATCTCCAGTTAACCAACACAAAGCTGGAAGTGGAGCTGTGGTAGAATACCAGTCCAAATTGTTTTTGTCAGTCATGGGGCTTGAACTCTGGGCCTGAGCACTATTCTCAGTTCTTCAGCTCAAGGCTAGCGCTCTTCCATTTGAGCCACAGCGCCACTTCCAGTTTTCTGGTGGTTAACTGGAGATGAGAGTCTCATGGATTTTCCTGCCTAGGCTGGCTTTGAACTGGGATCCTCAGGTCTCAGCCTCCTGAGTAGCTAGGATTACAGGTGTGAGCCACTGGCTCCCAGCTTAGAGGACCAGTCTTAAGCAAAAAAAAGCTAAAAGAACCCTGGCCTTGATTTCAAGCCCCCAGTACCAGCACAAAAACAAAACCTAAGAACCAAACACAAATGCTCAGGGTCTGTTGGGTGCAACACCATGGCTTGTAGGGCCTGGTGTCAGCCTGGCCTCCGGCCCTCTGGTACAGGGTAAGCCACATCCTGAACATGGCCCGGGAGATTGACAACTTCTACCCCGAGCGCTTCACCTACCACAACGTGCGCCTGTGGGATGAGGAATCAGCCCAGCTGCTGCCGCACTGGAAGGAGACGCACAACTTCATTGAGGAGGCGAGGTTGGGTTCCCTGTGCTGCGCTGCCCAGCCCAGAGCTCGCTGGCGGGGCCCCAACTTCAACAGGGCCCTGTTCTCTCCCCTCTCCCCCCTCTGCCTTCAGTTCTCTTCCCTCCTCTCACCCTTGGTATCCCTCCTTCCTTCTCCCTCTGCTGGGTTCTGATCTATTAACCCACCCCTGGCTGTGCTGCTGGGCCCTCTGTGGGGTGCAGGAGCCAGTCTGACCACATACACCCCCCCCCCCACAGAGCGCAGGGCACCCGGGTGCTGGTCCACTGCAAGATGGGTGTCAGTCGCTCGGCCGCCACGGTGGTGGCCTATGCCATGAAGCAGTATGGCTGGGGCCTGGAGAAGGCTCTTCTCCACGTGCAGGGGCTCCGGCCCATCGCCCGGCCCAACCCCGGCTTCCTGCGCCAGCTGCAAACCTACCAGGGCATTCTGACTGCCAGGTAGGGGGTGGGGGACAAGAGGATGGATATGGGTGCTCAGCGTGGCCGCTGTCTCTCAGGGCTCACTCAGTCGCTTCTTCACAGCCGGCAGAGCCATGTCTGGGAGCAGAAAGTGGGTGGGGCCTCCGCAGAGCCGCCCCTGGCCCCCGAAGTCTGCACCCCCTACCCACCTCTCCCACCAGAACCAGGGGGCACCGGGGAGGTGAAGGTTATGGATTTGGAGGAAAGTCCAGTGGGCCCCAAAGAAGAGCCTGGGCTGCGGCCCCGGATCAACCTCCGGGGGGTCATGCGCTCCATCAGCCTCCTGGAGCCCTCGGAGCTGGAGCCAGATAGTGTCCAGGAGGCTGCTGACCTGCCAGAGGTGAGGCTGGCCGGGGAACTCATCGCAGTGGCTGCTCGCCAGGAGGAAGGCCAGGGAAATCTAGCATGGGTGATCGATTTCAGGCTCCAAGCAGGTGCCGCATGGGTCCAGTGCAGGCACCCCCCCCACCCCGGGTCTCCTGGGAATGCCTCACTCCTGAGGTGTCAGCCTTTTTTCTGCCACACTACACAGGCCAGACTGAGGATGGGGACCACAACCTGGGGTGATCCTTTCTGTCCCTCAGAGCAGCTGAGACCACCCCAGTGAGGGCAGAGGGCCCAGGGTCTGGGGAGCCTGGTGATGAGCCAAGGAATAGGAATTGTCCCCACAGCTGCAGGCTGGCTTTGGAGGTGCCTCCAGGCCTGGAGGGGCTGGGTAAGATGGTCTCTGAAGCCCCTTCTGGTCTGAGAAAACACAGCAAAGGACCAAATGGAGAGGGACCCTGGCCCTCACAGACACATACCTCCTGAATGAGTACCCCGGGCCTTAAGTGCTGTGGGGCACAAGGCTAGGGCAGGAAGCTGGGCCTGGCTGGAGGAAGCCAATCCACATGACTCCATGTCAGATGCTGACAAGAGGCTTATGGAGGGACTGTGAAGGTGGCTTAGTGGTAGAGTGCTTGCCTAGCATGCACGAAGCCCTGGGTTCGATTCCTCAGTACGACATACACAGACAAAAGCGGGAAGCGGTGCTGTGGCTCAAGTGGTAGAGCACTTGCCTTGAGCTGAAGAGCTGAGGGACAGCGCCCAGGCCCAGAGTTCAAACCCCATAACCGACAAAAAAAAAAAAAAAAAGGCTTATGGAGGCGGCTCTGGGCACAGACCCCCAGAGAGGCCCAGAGATTTTCAGAGAAGTATGGATGCTGCCAAAGGCACCCACACACACACAGCTACCTAGCTCAGTTCAGGGCCTGGGCTGACTACAATGCTGGAAGGTTGGGAGGAGGAAAGGCAGGTGAGGCCTGCTGGCAGGTGCGGGGGTCAGAAGGCGGCTACAGTGGAGCTCTTGGGAACTGTGGACTGACAACAGCTGATTTTGTGTATTCACTCAACAAACATTCTGCACCTACCCTTTTCCTGACTCCGACTGCCCTGTGGCTTGTGTCCTCACTCGTCCAGGTTTTCTCTTCCCACGAGTCTTCAGATGAAGAGGGAACTCAGCTCTCAAGAGCTAAGGGAGGCCACCGGCTCCGCAAGGGGCCTTGGCCTGCCCTGAAGTCTCGCCAGTCTGTGGTGGCCCTGCAGAGCGCTGCCCTCGTAGCCAGCCGGACCCGGGCCTTCCAGGAGCAGGGAGAGGACAGCATGTGCTCCACGCCCAGACTTTGGAAGGTGGTGAGACAGACCAGCGTGGATGACAGCCAGGAGGAAGGCCAGGCCTGAGCCCTCCCTTTAGTGTACCCCTAGACACTAAATAGACTTGGACAGGCACCCCACATGCCTGGGGACCACATGCTCCTTAGCCCTCTCAGCCCTCCCAAGACCTGTCACCGCAGCCTCAGGACTGAGACCCGCCTCCACTGTCAAGGGCTCAAGACTTTAAGGGGGATGTGGGTAGTGACTGAAGGTGCCTTCTGGGGTGACAATACCCCCATGTTCATTTTCAACTCACCCTAAAATGCTCACCTGCAGCCATGGAATCAAACCCAGAGTTTTCAGGGCAGATTTTCTGTCTCAAGCTCTCCACCATGGTCCACCGTCCCCGGCTCCACCTCTCCTGCCTTCCCCACTGTGCTGCTAGAGGCTCTTGGTCAGGGAACAATGTCCCAAAGGAACCCTAGTCCCCCTGCCCCGGGGACTGGCAGGCCACCTGCCCTGTACACCTCACACCTGGCCTAGAGTCTCCCCCGGTGCCCCCTACATTCCTCCCTCTTCTACCCCCACCCACCCTCCTCTCATGGCCCTCACTGAGTCACAGGGCGCCAGGCCAAAAGAAGTCTTTTGCTCCGCGGCCAGTCACTTTTTCATAGTCTTATAGTATGTGGCTTTGTACTGAGAAATAAAAACATTGTTATTTTCCATTTGATGACAATGCCACCTGTCTTTTGATCAGTTCCGCCTCTGCACGCGGTGCTGAGCCTTGCTAACCTCCCAGCTCAGTCAGCCTCCCAGGGGCCTCATGACAGATCTGGTTGGCAGAGTGCAGTATTTAGGGGTGGGGAGGGAAGAACAGGATGGAAAGGAGGTGGAGTGTGGCTCAAGAAAGAGGGAGAGGGCCTGGGAAGGTGGCTCAGTGGTAGAGTGCTTGCCTTGCATGCCTGAGGCCCTGGGTTCGATTCCTCAGCACCACATAAGCAGAAAAAGCCGCAAGTGGTGCTGTGGATCAAGTGGGAGAGCGCTAGCCTTGAGCTGAAGAGCTGAGGGACAGTGCCCAGGCCCAGAGTTCAGGCCCCATGACCGACAAAAAAATAAATAAAATAAAAAAAAGAGGGAGAACGGGGTATTGGTGGCTCACACCTGTAATCCTAGCTACTCAGGAGACTGAGATCTGAGGATTGAGGTTCAAAGCCAGCCTGGGCAGGAAAGTCCATGAGACACATCTCCAATGAACCACCAGAAAGTGGCCCTGGAAGTGGCCCTGTGGTTCAAGTGGTACTTGAGCTGAAGAGCTGAGGGACAGTGCCCAGGCCCAGAGTTCAAGCCCCACCACCCACCAAAAAAAGAAAGAAAGAAATTAAAAAGAAAGAGGGAGAGCTGGGCTCTGGTGGCATGAACCTGTAATACTAGCTATTCAGAAGGCTGAGATATGTGGTTTGAAGCTCGTGTGGGCAAGAAAGCCTATGAGACTCTGATCTCCAATAAACTACTCAGAAAAACCTGGAAGTAGTGCTCTGGCTCAAGTGGTAGAGCCCTAGCCTTGGGCAAAAGATGCTCAGGGACAGAGTCTAGGCCCAGAGTTCAAGTCCCAGGACTGGCAAAGAGTGGGGGGAGGGGAAGAAAGGGAAAGAAGGAAGAATAAGGAGAGCCAGTGCTATCTCCATTGTCTCTAGGGCAGGGCCTGGGTAAATATTAGCTTTCTATGCACTTTACCAGGTTCCTGGGAAGCACGGTGACAGGCCTTTGGCTCTGTTGGAATGGCTTAAAGGGAGTTACCTACGAGGAAGTAGAAGCTGTTGTGTCCATCTGGATAAGACACAGCCTGCTCCAAAAGCTAAGACGCCTTTGGACAATTGATGCCATTTGTTTGTTTATTTTTGTTTTTTGTCTGTAGTCGGGCTTGAACTCTGGGCCTGAGCACTGTCCCTGAGCTCTTCAGCTCAAGGCCAATGCTCTACCACTTGAGCCACAGTGCCACTTCTGGTTTTCTTTTTTTTTTGGGGGGGGAGGGGGGTCCGGTCATGGGCCTGAACTCTGGGCCTGGGCGCTGTCCCTCAGCTCTCCCACTTGAGCCACAGCGCCACTTGTGGCTTTTTTCTTTTTGCTTATGTGGTGCTGAGGAATTGAACCCAGGGCCTCATGCATGCAAGGCAAACGCTGTACCACTGAGCCACCTTCCCAGCCCCACTTCTGGTTTTCTATGGTTTATTGGAAATAAGAGTCTCACGGACTTTCCTGCTGGGGCTGGCTTTGAGCTGAGATCCTCAGATCTCAGCCTCCTGAGTAGCAAGGATTACAGGCATGAGCCATTGGCACTCAGCCTTTTTTTTCTCTTTTGTAGTACTTGGATTGAACCTGCACACTAGGCACTAAGCAAGTACAATGTTGCTTGAACTGTTACTAGCCCCCCTCCCCTTTTGGTGGCAATATTGACAGGGAGGCACAGAGGTTAATGGATTAGACACATCTGCTTCAGTCACGCCCACAATCCAAAATGGGTTCAGTTTACTGAATAGAGCAGTTTCCCACCTGCACCCCCCATCCCTTTTGGAATTACCAGGGTGCTTGGTACCAAAGTTATCTTGGTTTGGGGTAAGGAGATGACCCCCAACTCCTGCTCTCAAAGCAAGCGTCAGAGGCTGAGCTGGACTGAGGCCTTCCTGGCTGATATCTAGTGTCCAGTTTTGTTTTGTGTGTCGGTTGTGGGGCTTGAACTCTGGGCCTGAGCACTGTCCCTGAGCTCTTCAGCTCAAGGCAAGCACTCTACCACTTGAGCCACAGTGCTACTTCCAGTTTTCTAATGGTTAATTGGAGATAAGATTTTCAGGGACTTTCCTGCCCCGGCTGGCTTTGAACTGCAATCCTCAGATCTCAGCCTCCTGAGTAACTAGGATTACAGGCGTGAGCCACCGGTATCCAGCTGTAGTGTCCAGTTTTACAACTAAATCTCTCAGGCTGGGGGCATGAGGGGAGGGGGAGGGGAGGAAGACTCCAAGTCTTGTTCTATTCCAAAGCATCCAGAGACAGGAGACCTGGATTCTAATCCTGGATCACCACTTCCAAGTTACTATACCTTCAGTATGTTTGTTTTTGTATGACCCTCTCCACACTTTTTTTTTTTGAGTCCGGTCGTGGGGCCTGAACTCTGGGCCTGGGCGCTGTCCCTCAGCTCTTCAGCTCAAGGCTAGCGCTCTACCACATGAGCCACAGCGCCACTTCCGGCTTTTTTCTTTTTGCTTATGTGGTGCTGAGGAATCGAACCCAGGGCCTCAGGCATGCAAGGCAAGTGCTCTACCACTGAGCCACCTTCCCAGCCCCTCTCCACACTTTTTAAAACAATATTTGTCACTTATCCATTGCCTCCAAGCATTCTTCAGAAGAGGAATCAGCACCCTCCCTAAGGTCACAAGGAAGGGTACTAGGAAGCTGGTTCCCTGCTGAGCAAACATCAGGCCTGTCTGTCCTCCTGCAGCCAATCAGGAGTCCCCCAGGGCTGCCCTTTGAGTCCTCTGAGTCAGAGACTGCAGGCAGGTGCAGCAATGGAGTCAGGAAGGATACACAGGTCAGCAATGCCTTCTGCAGTCTGTGCAGTTCAGAAGTCAGGGACAAGGTGAGGATGGCGGCTTAAGCCTGTAATCCTAGCTACCTGGGAGGTGAAGATCAGAGGATTGCAGTTAGAGGTCTGCCTGGGCATAAAAGTTCATGAGAGGGGCTGGGATGGTGGCTCAGTGATAGAGCACTTGCCTTGCATGCCTGAGGCCCTGGGTTTGATTCCTCAGCACCACATAACCAAAAAGAAAAAAGCCGGAAGTGGCGCTGTGGCTCAAGTGGTAGAGTGCTAGCCTTGAGCTGAAGAGCTGAGGGACAGCACCCAGGCCCAGAGTTCAGGCCCCATGAACGGACCTAAAAAAGAAAAAAAGGAAAAAAAAAAAAAAGTTCTTGAGATTCCATTTCAAGCAATGGCTGGGCACAGCTGCAAGGGGAAGTAAAATGACTTGAGTACAGTCATCCCCAGAAACATGGAAAGCACAAGTAGGAGGATCACAGTTTAGGCCAGCCCTGGGCATAAAGCAAATAATAACTAAGCAAAAAAGCAAAGCAAAAAAGCTGGCCAGCCCACACATCATCATCTTGAAAAGGCAGATAGGTCTTTGAATTGCCATTATTTCCAGCAATGAGGAAACTGAGGTTCAAAAAAACAACTACTGTCACGTACTCAAATCCTACCTTTCTAGAGTCCCAATCCAGGAGTCTTACTCAGAGAGGGTGGTTGGATCCTCAGCAGTCTCCCACTGCTTTCACGGTGCTGCTCAGGGAGGGCCTTGTGACCCCCCTCTCCCTGATACAATGACCCAACCCCAGAGTCCCCATTCAACTCCCACTTGATCCCTGAGCCTTAATTTAGCCATTACATTTTAGTGGGAGAAATCGTCCAGCCAACAGGTGTCCACCTTGCGCTCCATCACAGCCTGGTCCTCCCAGTCTGGGTGGGCCTGAGCTAGGAGAAACTCTTTTTTTTTTTTTGGTCGGTCGTGGGGCTTGAACTCTGGGCCTGGGCGCTGTCCCTCAGCTCTTCAGCTCAAGGCGAACGCTCTACCACTTGAGCTACAGCGCCACTTCTGGTTTTCTGGTGGTTTATTGGAGATAGGAGTCTCACGGTCTCTCCTGCCCGGGCTGGCTTTGAACCGCGATCCTCAGATCTCAGCCTCCTGAGTAGCTAGGATTACAGGCGTGAGCCACCAGCGCCCGGCTTAGGAGAAACTCTTGTTAGGCCATTTTTCAAACAGCAAAATGGCCAGGCGTCAGTGGCTCACGCCTGTTACTGATAGCTATTCAAGAGGCTGAGATCGAGGCCTGGCAGGAATTATCTTATCTCCAATTAATCACCAAAAAGCTGGAAGTGGATCTGTGGTTCAACGTGCGGGCTTTGAGTTCAAGTCTCAGGGCCGACACACACAGACAGACACGATCTGCAACTATTCTGGAAAAGTCTATGTCTCTTCTCCTTTTTACCTTGCACTCAAGACACAAGGCTGCTTAGAAAGAAAACACCTTTCAGGCAGGCCCTTCTCTCCTGTCCTTCCTCCACTCAGGGGCCACGAAACCCGGGGAGTGAAAGCAAACCACGACACGCGGGCGCCATCTTGCATCCGTTTCTCGGGCCTCACACCGGCCACTTAGAAACTACGTCTCCCAGCGTGCTTAGCGCTCCCGCACAGGCGCAGAAACAGCTCCTCGAGTTTCCATGGGAACCTCGCCCCCCAGAGTCCCGGGCCGTTAGATTTAGTAAAGGGTTTAAGCGGTCGCTCTCCTGAGGTGCGCTGGAACTAGGACTGAGTCTACTGGCCGCTGAGGGGACAGGGTGGGGACAATGAGGAGCCGAAGCCAGGCCGGCCTGCTTTGCGGGGCCAGAGTTCGCAAATTCTCCTGGGCGTCCCGGCGTCCGCGCGCTCCGGGACCCCGGCGAGGCCGGCGCTCGGCTTTGGCCTGCGCGGCGCCACCCGCCGGGCGCCCGCCGCTGGTCGCCCCCCAGCCGAGGGCCCGAGCGCGGCTGACAGGTACGGGGACGCCGGCCAGAGGGGAGGGTTGGCGCGGCCCTGGGCACGGGGTGGCGTCGGCTGACCCCGAGGTTCTCTTCTGTGTAGAATAAGGGGTGTGTTCAAGAATTAATAATAATAATAATAATGTGTACGCTTCTATAATAAGGTGTCTTCTATCGGGGTCCTTACCTACGTCTAGGCTCCCTGTGGCCCCCGTTACACACCAAGTGCAAGAAGGAAAGGACACTGGGATGGTTTGAGCGAGAATCTCACTTTGCAAGATGAGTCCGTGAAATCTGGGCTTGTGACACTGGGAAGAATTATTAGAACCCCTGAGCCTCCGTTTATTTCCTCGTGTGCAAAATGCTAGTATCACCTCGGGCTTTTAAGGATTAAACACAGTAATCCATGTACACTTTTAATCCAGCACTTGAGCACCATCATATGTCTCAGATTTCTGATCATTTTTTTTGGGGGGGGGTCCAGTCGTGGGGCCTGAACTCTGGGCCTGGGCGCTGTCCCTCAGCTTTTCAGCTCAGATCTCAGCCCTCTAAGCAGCTAGGATTACAGGCGTGAGCCACCCGCACCCAGATTTCTGTTCATTTTTTATTTTTTTTATTTTTTTATTTTTATTTTTTGCCGGTCATGGGGCCTGAACTCTGGGTCTGGGCGCTGTCCCTCAGCTGTTCAGCTCAAGGCTAATGCTCTACCACTGGAGCCACAGCGCCACTTCCGGCTTTTTCTGTTTATGTGGTATTGAGGAATCGAAACCAGGGCCTCATGCTTGCAAGACATGCACTCTACCGCTGAGCTACCTTCCCAGCCCCTCTGTTCATTTTTTAAAACATTCACTGGGACACCTGTAGTCCATACCTATAATCCTAGCTATTCAGGAAACTGAGATCTAAGGGTTGTGGTTCCAAGCCAGCCTGGCAGAAAAGTCTGTGAAATTCTTATCTCCAGTTTAGCTACCAAAAAGCCAGAAGCGTAGCTGGGGTCAAGTGGTAGAACACCAGCTTTGAGGAAAAAAAGAAAAAGCTCAGGGACAGCATCCAGTCCCAGCATCTCTCTCTCTCTCTCTCTCTCTCTCTCTCTCTCTCTCTCTCTAGTCTTTTTCCTGACTTTGGAGTCACTTTCTAAAAAATAATAATAATATGATGAAGACATTTTATTTCTGTGATGTCTATTCTCGTAGGTAGGATGGTATATGTATATATCCAGACACATACATATATATTTTCATACATATACACACCAATATATGTGTGTGTGCTAGTATTGGGGCTTGAATTCAGAACCTTGTGCGCTCACTTGGCTTTTTCACTCAAGGGAAGCACTTTACCATTTGAGTTACACCTGTATTCCTGGCTTTGGGATGACTCAGAGATAAGAGCTTTATAGATTTGTTTCCCCAACCTGGCTAAGAATCTCAGTTCTCAGATCTCAGCCTTTTGAGTGGCTAGGATGATAGGCTTGAGCCACCAGCACTTGGTTTATAGGCTGATTTTGATGGGGCTTCTCCCTCCAGCCTGGATGCTCGGGGCTAGTGTCTGCTTCTTTAACTGTAGTCTGGATTAGATCATTACTGTATAGCATGTAGGAGAGGGTCCAAGGCCCAGCGGTATGTAGTAGGGAAGATATTTTCCCTTCTTTAAGATTCTTTATTTTGTCGGCCATGGGGCTTGAACTCAGAGCCTGAGCTGTTTTGCCCAAGGCTAGCGCTCTACCACTTTGAGCCATAGCTCCACTTCCAGTTTTCTGGTGGCTAGTTGGAGATAAGAGTCTCCTAGACTTTCATGCCTGACCTGCTTTGAACTATGATCCTCAGATCTCAGACTAGCTAGAATTACATGTGAGCCACTAGAACCCAGCTTCCTTAAGATTCTTAGAGGAGGGGCTGGGAAGGTGGCTCAGTGGTAGAGCGCTTGCCTTGCATGCATGGGTGAGGCCCTGGGTTCCATTCCTCAGCACCACATAAGCAAAAAGAAAAAAGCCGGAAGTGGCCCTGTGGCTCAAGGGCTAGAAAGCTAGCCTTGAGCTGAAGAGCTGAGGGACAGCGCCCAGGCCCAGAATTCAGGCCCCACGACCGGACCCAAAAAAGAAAAAAAAAAAGATTCTTAGAGGAAGTGAGTACTTAAATGTTATGATACAGTAACAGCCATATAGTGAGTGTAGTATATTTATTTTAATCTAGGACTTCCATAGCTTCACAGATAAGCCTTCATTAATCCAACAATCATCTTTTTTTCCAAATATTTCTTTATTGAGATAGATTGCATAAACTGCACAGTACTGTGGCATAATTATACTTAGCTAAAGTCACAAACACCTTTTATCCTTCACAATGAAATCATCATTATCTTAATCTACAAAGCTTATGAACTCTACAAAACTTAACAATAAAACTACTTCTTCCGGGGCTGGGAAGGTGGCTCAGTGGTAGAGTGCTTGCCTTGCATGCATGAGGCCCTGGGTTCAATTCCTCAGCACCACATAAGCAAAAAGAAAAAAGCCAGAAGTGGTGCTGTGGCTCAAGTGGTAGAGCGCTAGCCTTGAGCTGAAGAGCTGAGGGACAGCGCCCAGGCCCAGAGTTCAGGCCCCACAACCAGACTCAAAAACATAACAAAACAAAACAATTTCTTCCAAATCAGATGATATATACATTTCTTTCCTTTTGCTTAGTATCAGCTGTTCACTCTTTCTCTCTCATTCCTTCCCCACTATCACTACCCTTGAGTTGTTTAGTTCACTTTCATCAATGTCCAGTGCAGCGGATGGGCCCCTCTGCTATATTTTTTCACCCGGTTTTCTCTGATTCTGTGCCTTCCTTCTAGCTTCCCTCAGATGTGCACTGTATACTCCATATATGAGGTAATGAGTATAGAGTCATCTAAAAATGATACAACAAATTAAGAAAAGGTCCTTTGTTTCCTTGTCTTTGGGGTAATTTTTGTCTGTATATTATTTTATGCACATATGAAGAGGTGCTTGGGTATTACAATTTGTGTTAATCTTCTGAATAGCACTTCTGGTTTCACTGTGTCTGGGTATCTTGAGTCTTGGTTACTTTGTCATATCTTGTTGTGTTTTTTTTTTTTTTGGGTCCAGTTGTGGGGCCTGAGCTCTGGGCCTGGGCGCTGTCCCTCAGCTCTTCAGCTCAAGGCTAGTGCTCTACCACTTGAGTCACAGGATCACTTCCAGCTTTTTTCTTTTTGGTTATGTGGTGCTGAGGAATCGAACCCAAGGCCTCATGTGCTCTACCACTGAGCCACCTTCCCAGCCCCATCTTGTTGTGTTTTGAATCTAACATCCGCATATCAGGAGACCATGTGCTGTTTGTCTCTCTGATCTTGGCTTATCTTGCTTAATGTGATTTGTTCTGGTTCCATCCATTTCCCTGAGAATGCCATTACTTTATCCTTTCTAATGGCTATGTAAAGTCCAACAAACATCTTTGTATGGAAATTATTCCATAGCATTTTTGAATATTATATACCTAGTACCTAGATATATTACATATATATATATATATTTATATATGGTCCAGTCTCATATTTAGTACAGTGCTAGCCAACTGGGAGACTAGTGAGTCAGGGCTCATCAATGGACTGGAGGGCCTGCAAACCTTCTTCCCTGGAGCTGAAGTGAGAACTGCGAAAGGAGGAAACTGAAGTCTATCGTCACTAAGTCTATAATTAGGATGCTTCTGTGGCCCATGTCCATTCTTGGCTCTCATTTTGTATGGCCTAGTACCTAGGTATATGATATATGTAAAGCAGGGATAAGATGTATAAGACAATCTTTGTTCTCAGGAAACAAGATCTGGTAATGATCAGTTATTCATCCAGAGCACATATGACTCAAGCAGAAAGTGATGTGTTGTAAGATAGGACCCAGGTAACTAGCCTGGAGATTCTTAGGCAGGAGAGACCATTGCTGAGTCATTATATAATGAGAGAATCTAGGAGGAGAACAGCACTTGAAAGTGTGTGTAGGCCAAGGAGGAGGGAAAAGATATTCTAGGTACTGTTTTCATAGCCTTGAGATACTTGGAGGGAAAGGTTAGGTTTGGGTGAGGTTGGGTTTTGAGATTGATTCATGGCTGGCACCCGGTACACATTAATGAATGAGTAGGAGCTCGTTCTGTGTGAGTTTCTCACACAGAAGAATTAGGCAGGTTTTCTATCTTACCCTAAGCCCTTTTGTTGCTCTTTTTTTTTTTGGATCTGGTCGTGGGCCTGAACTCTGGGCCTGGGTGCTGTCCCTCAGCTCTTCAGCTCAAGGCGAGCGCTCTACCACTTGAGCCACAGCGCCACTTCCGGCTTTTTTATTCTGCTTATGTGGTGCTGAGGAATCGAACCCAGGGCCTCATACATGCAAGTGCTCTACTACTGAGCCACCTTCCCAGCCCCCCTAAGCCCTTTTATTAGATTTATATGCTCTGGTACAGCCCCATAGAGGAAACTATGAATGGGCAGATGATTATGGGGCAGGGTCCAGTCCCATATTTAGTACAGTTCCAGCCAACTGAGAGACTAATGAGTCAGGTCTCGTCAATGGACTGGAGGGCCTGTAAGCCTTCTTCCCTGGAGCTGAAGTGAGAACTGCAAAATGAGGAAACTGAAGTCTATAGTCATGAAGTCTATAATTAGGATGCTTCTGTGGCCCATGTCCATTCTTGGCTCTCATTTTGTATGGCCCGCTCCTCTCCAGAGATATTTCTCTCTTATCTGTAATCTAACTGGCAGTAGGAACTATGTCCACCACACCAGTAGATTACCAAGATATGCAGCTGCTTCAAAGAAATGAAGTTGAAGCCGGGCGCTGGTGGCTCACGCCTGTAATCCTAGCTACTCAGGAGGCTGAGATCTGAGAATCGCGGTTCAAAGCCAGCCTGGGCAGGAGAGACCGTGAGACTCCTATCTCCAATAAACCACCAGAAAACCGGAAGTGGCGCTGTAGCTCAAGTGGTAGAGTGCTCGCCTTGAGCTGAAGAGCTGAGAGACAGCGCCCAGGTCCAGAGTTCAAGCCCCACGACCGACAAAAAAAAAAAAAAAAAAAAAAAAAGAAATGAAGTTGACTTCAGGAACTTCATTTTTAGGCTGACTTCTAGAGCCCTGCCCTTATCCAGTTCCTGCCCAAAAGCTAGCACTGAAGTCAAACCATCAGAGACAGGTGTCCAGGTGACCTGGAATGGAAGTTCTCTCTCTCCCCCGCGCTGTCCCCCCGCCCCCTCTTTTCCAGAGCTGAGGACCGAACTCTTCCCCAGAGCTAAATCCTCAACCCCTGGAGGTGTCTCTTGCGGAGAGAATAAGTAGAGAAATTGAATGGACCATGGTTCAAGGACAGAGACTATTTCCTTTTCAAATATCTTGAGTCTCTGGGAATCCTCTGGTTCGGTGGGTATAATCACCCTCAAAACGGGGAAATTGAAGGCAGGATATACAATTAAAGAGGGGATAGAGCGCAACTAACTGCCATTATTGTCCTTAGATATGGAGCTGTGCAGGACTTCAGTATGTCATAAGTGTTCCTTTTTCTGGAGACACCAACTATCCTGACCATGGCCCTCACTCACTCCCGGATCCCTGCGCTTGCTTCTCATCCTGTCTCTGCAGTTTGCTCCAACTCCAGGGACTGCAGGTAAGTGCCTGTAAGCATACTGGGATTCCTGTGACTCCTGGCAGCCCCAAGCCTGGGGCTGAATGGGAAGTCATGACAGATCAGTGTCTACCACAGAGGCCTGAACCATCAGGTGTGTAATGGTACTTTGCTGTTTACAAAGCACTGTCATTCCTGTGGAGATCTCATTTCATCTCAGTAACAGCAGGAAGGTGTTGTGAGTTTTACCTTTCAATCTGCAGGTCTCAGTTCTGGGTTCTGGATCAGAGAGCTAAATGATGGCATTGAGCTCAGTGGTCTTTCCTGCCCCTGTGATTGCTGAAGGGATGGATGTCGTGTCTACCATATGGAGAGGCCATGGTCCTTGCTAGCCAGAAACTAGAGCAACAGTCTTCTTAATCATTGTAGCCATAATTTCTTTCCAATTTTCTTCACTTGTCCATCCCAGCTTCTCTGTCACCAGATATATTTGAGGCAATCTTTTCCCCCCATTCCCTTGCTAGACACAAACTACTGTTCTCATGGCAGCAGATCCCATCTGAAAATTAGTTTTCCTCTCTTTGGCTGTGCGAGGTTTGTCCTCTCCAAGTAGGCATCTGAGTAGCTGGGATACTTTGGGATAGTTGGATTCTGGGTTTGTTTTTGTCAGTCCTAGGTCTTGAACTCAGGGCTTGGGCTCTGTCCTTGAGCCTCTCTGTGCTCAAGGCTAGTGCTCTATCACTTCAGCCACAGCTCAACTTCTGGCTTTTTCTGTTTATGCTGTACTGAGGAATCAAACCCAGAGCTTCATATGTGCTAAGCAAGTATTCTACCACTAAGCCACATTCCCAGCCCTGGTTTTATGTTTTTGATGGTAGTGGAGTTTGAATTCAGCACCTCACACTTGCTGGGCAGGTGCTCTGCCACTTGAGCCATGCTCCCAGCCCCTTTAAAGGACTTAACATCCGGATGGAAGAACAAGCAAAGAAAAGCTGTTCCCTCACTGTATGGAAAGGAACAGTAATAATTTTCCTGGTGAGATTGGCCTGGATTGTAATGACAAACCCCACCCACCTGGCAGAGCTTGGTTAGGTGTAAATGTTGTGGTGAGTGAGGTGCAGGTGTTGCAGAGCTGAGTATATCAAGAAAAGTCCTACCAGCCTGAAGCTTTTCTTTTAAACACTTAAAAATGGGATATTGTTTAGCTGGGTTTCACTGACTCATGCGTATAACCCTAGCTACTCAGGAGGACAAGATCTGAGAATTGTAATTTGAAGCCAGTTTGGGCAGGAAAGTCCATGGGACTTTATCTCCAATTAACCACAAAAAGCCAGAAGTGGAGTGTGGCTCAAGTGATAAAATGCTAGTCTAAGCAAAAAAAAAAAAAAGCTCAGAGATGGTGCCCAGGCCCCGAGTTCAAACCCTAGCACTATCACACAAAAAAGGAGGGGAGGAAGTTGAGTGCCATAGGGATAGAGTAAGCAAGTTGGGGGCAATAGATGGACTTATTTTGGGACCAATGGGATGTCTGGACTAATAAGCAGAGATTCCCCAACCCAGGTAGTGCTAAGTATCTTGTGTGTGGCTGGGGCTGACCTAGCATGAGTCCCATAGCACCATCCGCTGGAGGTCTCCACTGTGCCCATCCAAGCTGTGCTTAAGAAGGATTCTGTTTCTCGTTTGGACCCCTGTTGGGGTGAGCAGTGGTGATAGGACAACTGGGAGAAGACTAAACTTGGCTGGGTGCCAGTGGCTCACACCTGTAATCCTAGCTACTCAAGAGGCTGAGATCTGAGGATCACAGTTTAATTCCAGCCTGGGCAGAAAAGTCGGTGGGACTGTTTAGTTAGGCAGCCAAAAAGCTGACTGGAGTCATCCCTCAAGTGGTAGAACATTAGCAGCAAGTGAAAGAGCCTAGTGAGTGCAAGGCCCTGAAGTCAAGCTTCAGTACCTACACCAAAAACAAAACAAAACAAAAACCACAGTAGACTAAGGCATTCCCTTCCTTGCAGCTCATTCTGGTCTTGAACTCCAACCAGCCTTCTTGTTAGCTATCCCATTTCAGTGTCCCCCTACACACAGATGGGAACCTCAGGGTGACAACTCCATTTCCACATTCACTCAGTTACCACCATCAGGATGTGGTTAAAGCAGCTGCCTTTTATTCCTACATCCTTTACTGCCTCAGCTGCCATTCCCTGCCTCCACCACTGTAATTGCCTCTTAGCCAGGTATGCTTTTCTGTCTGCCCAGAGCCTAGGGCTGGATTAATAATCCAGCGGTATTACATCACTTCATTCCATGTCTACTGCATTTGCTGGTGATCTCCCCTGCTGCCCAAGTGCCGTACAGACTATTGGTTGGCTCAGGGTGGTTTGTAAACTGGAACTAGCTTACCTTTCTGCCCTTTTTCTTCTCTCTCTCTCTCTCTCTGTGTCAGTCATGGGGCTTGAACTCTGGCCCTAGGCGCTGTCCCTGAGGTCTTCAGCTCAAGGCAAGCACTCTACCACTTGAGCCACAGCGCCACTTCTGGTTTTCTGGTGGTTAATTGGAGATAAGAGTCTCACAGACTTTGCTACCCAGGCTGGCTTTTAACCACGATTCTCAGATTTCAGCCTCCTGAATAGCTAGGATTACGGGTGTGAGCCACTGGTGCCTGGCTTCTTCTCCCTCTCTTTTTGTGCTGGTACTGGGACTTGAACTCAGGGCCTGGGTACTGTTCATTAGCTTCTTTTTAATTGTGAAAATACAGTACAGAGGGGTTACAATTACATTGGCAAGATAATGTGTTCATTAGCTTTTTTTACTCAAGTCTGGTGCTCTTACCACTTGAGTCATAGCTCTACTCCTGGCTTTTTGATGGTTAATTGGAGATAAGAGTCTTATGAACTTTTCTGCAATCCTTCAATCCTCAGGTCTCAGCCTTCTGAGTAGCTGATGTTACAGCATGAGCCACCGGTGCCTCGAAAACACTTTCTAGCTCCTCTCCTTAGAGGAGCTAGAAAGTTTATGCTGTTCTCTGTAACCCACAGCATCCCCACTAGCATTCACTGCCCCATTAAAAAAGCATTTTTTCTTATTTTTGAAGAATTTCAGACCTACTAAAAAGTTGAAAGAATAGACAGTGACTACTCATATTCCCTATGGCTGGATTCACCAGACATTACTTCTACTTTTCTTTCTTTTTCTGGACCCATTGAGGAAGTTGTAGGCCTTTCATAGACATTTCATCTCTAAATATCTGGGCCCATATTTCCTAATAATAATGACATTTATCAATATAACCATTAATATACATTTTAAAAGATAATTTTAGTAACATTTAATATACATGTTTTAGTATAATTTGTTATGTATAACATTTACATATATAAACATTAAATATATGTAACATTTGAATATATATGATATATACCCACTTAAGTGTATAATTGTAGCACTAAGTAGATTTTCAATGTTAATGTAACCATCATCCATTTCCAGAACTTTTTCATCATCGTAAACAGAAACTCTAGCCACTAAATCATAACCTCCTCTCTCCCTGGCACTCCATTCTGCTTCCTATCTCTGTAGTTTGCCTCTTTCATTTACCTCCTGTAAGTGCACATACACACCTTGCTTGTATTTTTGTATTATGGTTGGCATGTTTTCAGGTTCATCCAGGTTGAACCATGTATCAGAACTTATTCCTTTTTCAGACACTTTTCCCTTTGTGGATGTACCATGTCTTAGTATTCATTCATGTGTTGACAAACATTTGGATTGGTTTAACTTTTGGCTGTTGTGAATAATGCTGCTATGAGCTTTGTTTACAAGTATCTCTTTGGGTCCCTGCTTTCAATTAGTTTGGGTACATACCTAAGAGTGGGGTTGCTGGGCATATGGTGATTCTGTTTGACTTTCTGAGAAACTGCCAAACCATTTTCCATACCAACCAAGAAATAATGATGCAATTTTATTATCTAGGCTACAGATCATAATTACATTTCTGTAAATATCCTTAAATATTCCACTGCAGCTTTAAAAAAAAAAAAAAAAGATTCAACTGGGCCCTGATGGCTCACGCCTATTATCCAAGCTACTCAGGAGGCTGAGATCTGAGGATTGCAGTTCAAAGCCAGCCCAGGCAGGAAAGTTTTTTTGTTTTTGTTTTTTGGTTGTGGGGCTTGAACTCTGGGCTTGAGCAGTTCAGATCAAGGCGAGCACTCTACCACTTGAGACTCAGTACCACTTCCGGTTTTCTGGTGGTTAATTGGAGATAAGAGTCTCATGGATTTTCCTGCCTGGGCTGGCTTTGAACCATGATCCTCAGATCTCAGCCTCCTGACTAGCTGGGATTACAGGTGTGAGCCACTGGCACCTGGCTCAGATTTACAGATTCTTTGGTGGTTGTGCTGCTTGTTTTCATTTTTCTTTCTTTGTTTTTGTTTTTGAGGAAAGGTCTCACTGTTTGAAACTGGTCTCAATCCCATGATCTTTCTATCTCAAACTCCCAAGTGTTGGGATTACAGTTTTGTTTTTTTTTAATCATGCTTAGTTGATTGGCATGTATCTTTATTTTTCAATGTATTCTTCCAGAGCTGGGGATGTAGCTCTGTGGTAGAACACTTGCCTAGCATACTTAGCACTGGGAAGAAAAAAATAGCCTCTTCCTGATGGTTTTTCATGCTATAGATCTTTTGAAAATATCTAAGCTGTTGTTAGGTACCAGTGGCTAATGCCTGCAATCCTAATATATTGAAGATTTAAGGATAGGAGTTCAAAGCCATCCCAGGCAAGAAAGTCTGTGAGACTCTTATCTCCAAGTAACCACCAAAAAGCCAAAATTGGAGCTGTGGCTAGAGCCATAGTGGTGGAGTGCTACACTTGAGGGGGGAAAAAAAAGCCCAGGGACAGCACCCAGGTGGTCCAAGACTGGCAGAAAAACAAAACAATAAAACAAAACAAGGGGCTGGGGATGTAGCTCAGTAGCAGATTGTTTATCTACCATTTTCAAATTCCTGGGTTGTATCTCTAACATTAAACAAAAACTAATATTTAGTTGCGATTACTCATTTTTAGATTTAGAATATACATAGTCCTTTTGTATCTTCGTCTTTGTATTTTATAAAATACTCTGTAATGTGGCATTTTTACTTAGAGTTTGACTTTTATTCCCCTCATGGCATTTTGGGTCCGGTCGTGGGGCCTGAACTCTGGGCCTGGGCGCTGTCCCTCAGCTCTTCAGCTCAAGGCTAGCACTCTACCACTTGAGCCACAGCGCCACTTCCGGCTTTTTTTTTTTTTTTTCTGCTTATGTGGTGCTGAGGAATGGAACCCAGGGCCTCAGGCATGCAAGGCAAGCGCTCTACCACTGAGCCAACTTCCCAGCCCGTCCCCCCATGGCATTTTGTAAAGTATCATCCTTCTATGTTAAATCTTGTGAATCATTCTAAATATCCTTTCCTAATTATTTTATCAACTATCTGCCTCTTTTTATAGCTTTAAATAAATAATTGGTTTTAAAAAATGCACCAGTGGCTCTCGCCTGTAATCCTAGCTACTCAGGAGGCTGAGATCTGAGGATCAGGGTTCAAAGCCAGCCCAGGCAGGAAAGGCTATGAGATTCTTTTTTTTTTTGGGGGGGGGGGGGAGGTCTAGTCGTGGGGCCTGAACTCTGGGCCTGAACTTCTGGCTTTTTTCTTTTTGCTTATGTGGTGCTGAGGAATCGAACTCAGGGACTCAGGCATGCAAGACAAACACTCAACCAATGAGCCACCTTCCCAGCCCAAGGCCATGAGACTCTTATCTCCAATAAACCACTCAGAAAACCGCAAGCGGCACTGTGGTTCAAGTGGTAGAGCGCTAGCCTTGTGCTGAAGAGCTGAGGGACAGCGTCCAGGCCCAGAGTTCAAGCCCCATGTCTGACAAAAAAAAAAAAAAAGAAGTCTTTCCAGTCTTATTTAGTGGGAAGTTGAGACCATGTGACTATCTCATTCCCCAATAATCTATCCATCACTGGTTATTTGTGTTTTCATTTGTTTATTTGTTTTTATTCTTGTGGTGCTGGGAAATAGATCCTGGGTTTTGTGCATGCTAGACAAGCCCCTCGCTAATGAGCTACCCCCAACCCTTCAACTGTTGGTTCAAGCATCAAATGATAATTTTTTTTTTTTTTGGTCCTTGGGCTTGAACTCTGGGCCTGGGCGCTGTCCCTCAGCTCTTCAGCTCAAGACTAGCGCTCTACCACTTGAGCCACGGTGCCACTTCTGGCTTTTTCCGTTTATGTGGTGCTGAGGAATCAAACCCAGGGCCTCATGTATGCAAGGCAAGCACTCTACCATGGAGTCACCTTCCCAGCCCCTCAAATGATAATCTTTATCTAAATTATTTTATTGTATAAATTATATCATTCTTTCTACATTATTATACATAAACTGTAGTAAATAGTTTTCCCATGTCTCTATTTTTAGAACTAGTATAGATTCATCTTTAAAAAAAAACTCAGTACATCATGTCATTGCAGTCATTATTCTTTTTTGATGCTCAGATTTCCCTGTAGCACTTTCTTCAAGTTAGCCCTGGGTTTTCTTGCTATGCTTCTGTTAATCCTTGAGTGCTTTGTTGCTTCCTTTCACATGGCATAATGTTCCAGATATGCATTGTACTTAACCTGACCCAAATCAGCCACTTGTCCAAAGCTACCTAATTTTTTAAGTACATACTTAGATCTGGGTTGTGTTAGATCATTGTGTTACAGGGTTTTAGAATGCAAAAAAAAAAGGTTTTATTTTTATTTTTTGTTTTTTTTGGGGGGGGGGTCCGGTCGTGGGGCTTGAACTCTGGGCCTGGGCGCTGTCCCTCAGCTCTTCAGCTCAAGGCTAGCGCTCTACCACTTGAGCCACAGCGCCACTTCCAGCTTTTTTCTTTTTGCTTATGTGGTGCTGAGGAATCAAACCCAGGGCCTTGAGCATGCAAGGCAAGCGCTCTACCACTGAGCCACCTTCCCAGCCCCAAAAAAGGTTTTATAATTGAGTTTTAGGACATCTGTTTTAGACTATGTCAGACCTCTTTCACTGTAAATAACTTAAAAGTGGGTAACAGCTGGGCACCAGTGGCTCACACATGTAATCCTAGCTACTCAGGAGGCTGAGATCTGAGGATTGTGGTTTGGAGCCAGCTTGGGCAGACAAACCTGAGAGACTCTTATCTCCAGTTAACCAGCAAAAAGCTGGAAGTAGAGGTGTGGCTCAAGTGGCAGAACTCTGACCTTGAATGAAAAAGCCAAGCAAGAGTGCAAAGCCAGCTGGGCTCATGCCTGTAAGCCTAGCTAGGAGGCTGAGATCTGAGATCACAGTTTGAAGCCAGCCTGGGCAGGAAAGTCTGTGAGACTTCTTTTTTTTTTTTAAATTGTGAAAGTTACAATTACATGAGCAAGGTAATGAGTATATTACCTCCTCCTTTGTTTCCCCTTCCCATCCCTTCTCACCTCCACGCCCCCCTCCCACCCCTATCCCCCGTGTGACTTTTTTTTTTTTGGGTCCAGCCGTGGGGCCTGAACTCTGGGCCTGGGCGCTGTCCCTCAGCTCTTCAGCTCAAGGCTAGCACTCTACCACTTGAGCCACAGCACCACTTCCAGCTTTTTTCTTTTTCTTATGTGGTGCTGAGGAATCAAAGCCAGGGCCTCAGGCATGCAAGGCAAGTGCTCTACCACTGAGCCACCTTCCCAGCCCCCGCTGTGTGACTTCTGTCTCCAATAAACTACTCAGAAAAAGCTGGAAACAATGCTGTGGCTCAAGTGGTAGAGTACTAGCCTTGAGCAAAAGAAGGTCAGGATCAGAGTCCAGGCTCTGAGTTCAAGCCCCAGTAGTGGCATTAAACATTTTTTTTTCATGGTATATCTTCAAAATAACTAGGTAAAAATATAAAAGGAAATTATTAATTTTCAACAATACTGACTATTGACAATTGACTATTGAGAAGAAGAAAATACAGTAGGTGAATCCCATTAACTATGGCCTGGAACCTGTGCCTGGGGACAGTTTGCTGAGCACAGCACAGAGGTGATACCTGATCAGAGCACAGTGGTTGTGCTGTGTTGGTAAGGCAAACTTCAGGGGGGAGGCGGTTAAAGAAGGTAGAAGTACAAGACAGGGAACCACAAAGATAGGGGAGTACCATAGACCTGTGTGTGGGCTCATTATGAATCCTTAGCTGAGAACTAGGCTGCTGGTGTGCAGGCAGGATTTCCTGAGATAGACAAAGAGTTGCTGCAATTATTGGGGACAGAGTGCAATGGGGACACTAGAGGTCACATATGGTGCTGGGAAAATTTGAGTTCTGGTGGAAGTACCAGAAAATTGAGTCAGAGCGGAAGCATATCATAAATATCCTAGGCGGGCTGGGAAGGTGGCTCAGTGGTAGAGCGCTTGCCTTGCATGCCTGAGGCCCTGGGTTCGATTCCTCAGCACCACATAAGCAAAAAGAAAAAAGCCGGAAGTGGTGCTGTGGCTCAAGTGGTAGAGCAAAAAACAAAAAACATAAATATCCTGGGCATTGACCTGAGTTAAAACTGTGCTGTAGTAATAGGACTGTGACCTAGAGCAGAGGAAGACAAACTATAACCTGCTCAGATCTGGCCACCGTGGGCCAAACCCGGCCATGCATATTTGTTTATATCTAGTATGACTGATCTTACACTACAGTTACAGAGACCATATGACCTGGAACAACTTAAAATATTTACTGTCTGTTTTTTGTTTTTGTTTTTGTTTTTTGTTTTTTGGGTCGGGTCGTGGGGCCTGAACTCTGGGCCTGAGCGCTGTCCCTCAGCTCTTCAGCTCAAGGCTAGCGCTCTGCCACTTGAACCACAGTGCCACTTCCGGATTTTTTCTTTTTGCTTATGTGGTGGTGAGGAATCGAACCCAGGGCCTCAGGCATGCAAGGGAAGCGCTCTACCACTAAGCCACCTTCCCAGCCCTGTCTGTTTTTTTTTTGTTCTGTTTTGTTTTTTGGTTTGTGGTGGGTCTTGAACTGTGGGCCTGGGCGTGGTCCCTGAGCTCTTCAGCTCAAGGTGAGCACTCTACTACTTGAGCCACAGTGCCACTTCCGGTTTTCTGGTGGGTTAATTAGAGATGAGTCTGGGTACTGACCCTGAGCTCTTCAGCTCAAGGCAAGCCCTTTACCACTTGAGCCACAGTGTCACTTCCAGTTTTCTGGTGGTTATAATTGGAGATAAGATTCTCATGGATGTTCCTGCCCAGGCTACCTTTGAACTGTAATCCTCAGATCTCAGCCTCCTGAGTAGCTAGGATTACAGATGTGAGCCACCAGCGCCCAGCTGTCTGCTTTTTTTTTTCTTTCTTTTTTGATCGGTCGTGGGCTTGAACTCTGGGCTTGGGCGCTGTCCCTACGCTCTTCAGTTTAAGTTAAGTGCTCTACCGCGAGAGCCACAGCACCACTTCCGGTTTTCTAGTGGTTTTATTGGAGATAGGAGTCTCACGGACTTTCCTGCCTGGGCTGGCTTTGAACCGTGATCCTCAGATCTCAGCCTCCTGAGTAGCTAGGATTATGGGTGTGAGCCACCAGCACCCGGCTTTTTTTTTTTTTGGGGGGGGGGGGGTCCGGTCGTGGGGCCTGAACTCTGGGCCTGGGTGCTATCCCTCAGCTCTTCAGCTCAAGGCTAGTGCTCTACCACTTGAGCCACAGTGCCACTTCTGGCTTTTTTTTTTTTTCTTTTTGCTTATGTGGTGCTGAGGAATCGAACCCAGGGCCTCAGGCATGCAAGGCAAGCGCTCTACCACTGAGCCACCTTCCCAGTCCCTTTTTTTTTTAAGAGATTGTTTCTTCAAAGTGGCGCTGTAGCTCAAGTGGTAGAGTGCTTGCTTTGAGCTGAAGAGCTGAGGGACAGAGCCCAGGCCCAGAGTTCAAGCACCACAACCAACAAAAAAGAAATTATAAGAAAATCTGTTTAGCCGGGCGCTGGTGGCTCAGGCCTGTAATCCTAGCTACTCAGGAGGCTGAGATCTGATGATCTTGGTTCAAAGCCAGCCTGGGCAGGAAAGACCATGAGACTCCTATCTCCAATAAACCACCAGAAAACTGGAAGTGGCGCTGTAGCTCAAGTGGTAGAGCTCTCACCTTGAGCTGAAGAGCTGAGGGACAGCACTCAGGCCCAGAGTTCAAGCCCCACGACCAACAAAAAAAAAGAGATTGTTTCTTCACTAATCTGTTCAATAGAGTAAGGGCTACTTTAAGCCTACCCGAAAAGCCTAAAACCAAGTCTTAACAGAAAAGATTAGGGGTTGGAGGTATGGCTCGGACGTAGAGTATCAGCCAATGAGCAAAAGCATCAGGTTGAGTTCCAGTCCCGGGGCTGGGAAGGTGGTTCAGTGGTAGAGCGCTTGCCTTGCATGCCTGAGGCCCTGGGTTCGATTCCTCAGCACCACATAAGCAAAAAGAAAAAAGCCAGAAGTGGCGTGGTGGCTCAAGTGGTAGAACGCTAGCCTTGAGCTGAAGAGCTGAGGAACAGCGCTTAGGCCCAGAGTTCAGGCCCCATGACCAGGCCTCCCCTCCACCCCCCCCCAAAAAAAAAAAAAGAGTTCCAGCCTTGAGCTGAAGAGCTGAGGAACAGCGCTCAGGCCCAGAGTTCAGGCCCCATGACCAGACCTCCTCCCCACCCCCCCCCCAAAAAAAAAAAAGAGTTCCAGTCCCAAGTGATACAGTCCTTTCCTGGCATACTCATGGCCTTGGAAGAGGGCTTGGAAGCAAGAAGAATCCTCAGAAATGAACTGCCTATCAGAATACAACTCTATATTCTTTAAGAGAAGCAGTATTATTAGAGCTGGGGTGTGGCTCAAGTAGTTAAAGCATCTGCTAGTAAACATGTTGCCCTGTGCTTGCAAACCCCATTACCACCAAGACAAAAAAAGGTATTATCCAGACAAGTCCAGTAAATAATAAAAAAATTAGTCATTCAAGGAAGGAGGAAAATATGGCCCATAATCAAGAAAAATAACCTAGTCAATGGAAATGTACCAAGATGACCCAGATATTGAAATTAGTAAACAGGACATTTATATGTGATTTAAAAGGGCTTAAAGGAAAATATGGGTGTTGGAGAATTTCAGTAGAGCTGAAAGATAACCAGAGAAATGCCAATACTGGAAAGGCTAATATCTAACATTTTAAATCCACTGGCTGAGCTCAAAAGAAAATTGAAGAATTTTTGTAAAGGATTGATAGAAAAAGATTTCTAATCTTGAATGCTTTTTTTGAGCTAGTACTGGGGCTTGAATCCAGGGCCTCACTTTCATTTGGCTTTTTCATTCAAGGCTGGTGCTATACCTCTAGTTCTGTCTTTTTGCTGGTTAGTTAAAGAGTCTTACTGGGTGCTGGTGGCTCAAGTCTGTAATCCTAGTTATTCAGGAGGCTGAGATCTGAGGCAGGAAAGTCCATGAGACTCTTATCTCTAATTAACCACCAGGAAACTGGAAGTGGCACTGTGGCTCAAGTGATAGAGTACTCGCCTTGAGCTGAAGAACTCAGGGGCAGTGCCTAGGCCTTGAGTTGAAGCCCAAAACTGACAAAAAAAGAGAGAGAGAGAGAGTCTCACAAATTTGTCTGTCAAGTTTGGCTTCAAATCCTCTGGATTTCAGCCTCCTGAGTAGCTAGAAGTGAACCATCAGTGCCCGCCTGATTTTTTTTTTTGGTGATGTTATTTTTTATTCTGTCCGTTGTGGAGCTTCAACTCAAGGCCTGGGCGCTGTCCCTGAGTTCTTCAGCTCCAGGCTAGTGCTCTACCACTTGAGCCACAGCTCCACTTCCGGCTTTTTCTGCTTATGTGGTACTGAGGAATCGAACCCAGGCCCTCATGCATACAAGGCAAGTACTCTACCACTGAGCCACCTTCTCAGCCCCAATCTAGAGTCATTTATCAAATGAAAATATCTTTTAAAAAAAACAAAGAGAAATAAAGACCTTATCAGAAAAATTAAAAGTGACAGAATTTGTAGTCAGAGGATTCATATGATGAAAAATACTAAAAGAAGTTATTGAGGCTGAAAGGAAATTTGGAAACTTGTATCTATGGAATGAAGAGCCATCTGGATAAATAGAAAAAATAGCTTTATTTCTTCTTTTAATTTCCATAGAAGATAAATGACCGTTTATTACCTTTTATTTATTTTATTGTGCCAGTCTTGGAGCCTGGGCATTGTCCCTAAGCTCTTTTGCCCAAAGTTCCACTTCCAGCTTTTTTATGCTTAATTGGAGATGAGAGTCTCACAGACTTTTCTGTGTGGGCTGGCTTTGAACTGTGATCCTCAGCTTTCAACCTCCTGATTAGCTAGTATTACAGGTGTGAGCCACCAGTGCCCAGCAAAAGTTTTGTTGTTTTTTTTTGTCGGTCATGGGGCCTGAACTGTGGGCCTGGGCGCTGTCCCTCAGCTCTTCAGCACAAGGCTAGTGCTCTACCACTTGAGCCATGCACTACTTCTGGTTTTTCTGCTTATGTGGTGCTGAGGAATTGAACCCAGGGCCTTATGAATGCAAGGCAAGCACTCTACCACTTAGCCACTTTCCCAGCCCCCAGCAAAAGTATGTATATATATATATATATATATATATATATATATATATATATATATAGCCAGTCATGGAGCTTGAACTCTGGGCCTGGGCAATGTCCCTGAGCTTTTCAGCTCAAGGTAAGCACTCTACCACTTGAGCCTCAGCACCACTTCAGGCTTTATCTGTATATGTGGTGGTACTGAGGAATCAAACCCAGGGCTTCCTGCATGCTAGTCAAGCACTCTACCAAGTCACATACCCAGCCGAAGTTCTATTGTTTTAAGATACATATCCTGACATATAGAGGAGCAAAATATTAAATAATACCACAAAGAGTGGGAGAGTAGATAAAATTATATGGTTAAGGTTCTTGGATGTGTGAAGTATTGAGTACAATTAGACTTGATAAATTAATGATGTCTATTATTTTTTTTTTTTGGGTCCGGTTGTGGGCCCTGAACTCTGGGCCTGGGCGCTGTCCCTCAGCTCTTCAGCTCAAGGCTAGCACTCTACCACTTGAGCCACAGCACCACTTCCAGCTTTTTTCTTTTTCTTATGTGGTGCTGAGGAATCAAAGCCAGGGCCTCAGGCATGCAAGGCAAGCGCTCTACCACTGAGCCACCTTCCCAGCCCGATGTCTATTATTTTTTAGAGCAACTAATAACAAGACATAGTGGAGATGGAATAATAATTATATTCCATATATTACATGTTTTTTGTTGTCAACATATAATTATATATTAAAATAAAAATGTATGTGAACATATTAGTTATAGTCATTCCTCAAGAAAAGGCAGAAATGGGGCTGGCAAGGTGGCTTAGTGGTAGAGTGCTTGCCTTGCATGCATGAGGCCCTGGGTTCGATTCCTCAACACCACATAAGCAAAAAGAAAAAAGCCGGAAGTGGCGCTGTAGCTCAAGTGGTAGAGTGCTAGCCTTGAGCTGAGGAGTTGAGGAACAGCGCCCAGGCCCAGAGTTCAGGCCCCACGACTGGACCCAAAAAAAAAAAGAAAAAAGAAAAGGCAGGAAAAGCGCAGAATAACAACATGTGAGAGAAGCACAAAACAAATAGCATGATGATAGTTTGTTTTTTTTTTTGCCAGTCCTGGGGCTTGAACTCAGGGCCTTGGCACTGTCCCTGAGCTGCTTTTTTTTTTTTTTAATTTTTGTTTTTTTTTTGGGTCTAGTCGTGGGGCCTGCACTCTGGGCCTGGGCATGTCCCTCAGCTCTTCAGCTCAAGGCTAGCACTCTACCACCTGAGCCATAGCCCACTTCCGGCTTTTTGCTTTTTGCTTATGTGGTGCTGAGGAATCGAACCCAGGGTCTCATGCATGCAAGGCAAGTGCTCTACCACTGAGCCACCTTCCTAGCCCAACCTGAGCTTCTTTTACTCAAGGCCAGACTCTACCATTTGAGCCACAGGACCACTTTCTGCTTTTTTTGTTTATGTGGTACTGAGGAATCGAATCCAAGGCTTCCTGTATGCTAGGCAAGCACTCTACCACTAAACCACATTCCCAGCCCCTCATATTCTTTGGTTTTTTTTTTTTTTTGGTCGGTCGTGGGGCTTGAACTCTGGACCTGGGTGCTGTCCCTCAGCTCTTCAGCTCAAGGAGAGTGCTCTACCACTTGAGCTACAGCGCCACTTCTGGTTTTCTGATGGTTTATTGGAGATAGGAGTTTCACGGTCTCTCCTGCCCGGGCTAGCTTTGAACCGAGATCCTCAGATCTCAGCCTCCTGAGTAGCTAGGATTACAGGCGTGAGCCACCAGCGCCCGGCCTGATATTCTTTGTTATGGGTTGAATTATATTCCCCTCAAAAGTTTGTATATTGGGGCTTAGAAGTGCTAAATGGTAGAGGCAATGGATAGCATACACAAGGCCTTGGGTTCAATCTCCAGAGCCAAAAAGAAAGTTTGTCAAAGTCCTCACCCTTAGTACTTAGTAACCTCAGTAACAATATTTGTATTTAGAGTCTTTAAGAGTTATTAAGTTCAGATGAGGTCATTTAATTCTTTGGTTCTTCAAAAGACTTTACACTGTTGCGAGATTGAAAAGGCAAACTATAAACTGGGAGAAAGTACTCATAATGCAAATATTTGACTAAAGATGTGTCTAGAATATATAAAGAACTCTTAGCACTCAATAATAGGAAGCGAACCAACTTGATTTAAAAATGACCCCAAGATTTGTAAAGATACTTCATTTATTCATTCTTTTCTGTCCTTAACACATCACCACCAACAAACCTGCCTGTGTGGTACAAGTCAGCCTCATGCCTGGCCACACACGCCAGTCCCTCTTCACTGCCTTTGTGCAGCCCAGTCCCCTGTTCTGGAATGGCATGTCATTCTCTGCCTGCCAACTCTTGCTCACCCTTCAGTAGCTATATACCTTCCATGTCGTTTGGGTAAGTATTCTACAATGCTGTTCCGCCTGAGGTGGGCTGTGGCCAGAGTGTATAAACCTTGGAGGGTTCTTTTTTTTTTTTTTTGTCTTTCGTGGGGCTTGAACTCTGGGCCTGGGCACTGTCCCTGTGCTCTTCAGCTCAAGGCGAGTGCTCTACCACTTGAGCCACAGGGCCACTTCCAGTTTTCTAGTGGTTTATTGGAGATAAGAGTCTCGGACTTTCCTGCCCCGGCTGGCTTTGAACTTTAATCCTCAGATCTCAGCCTCCTAAGTAGCTAGGATTACAGGCATGAGCCACTGGTGGCGCCCAGCTGGAGGATTCATTTTACTTGATACTAAAGACTTTCAGTGTGTGTGTTTGTGTGTGTGTGTGTGTGTGTGTGTGTGTGTGTGTGTTTTCTGGGAATTAAACTCAGGGCCTTATACCTCCATCCCTTTGGGCCTGGGTGCTGTCCCTGAGCTCTTCAGCTCAAGGTGAGCACTCAACCACTTGAGCCACAGTGCCACTTCCAGTTTTCTGGTGGTTCATTGGAGATAAGAGTCTCATGGACTTTCCTGCCCAGGCTGGCTTTGAACCAAGATCCTCAGATCTCAGCCTCTTGAGTAGTTAGGATTATAGGCATGAGCCACCAGCGCCCAGCTATGCTAGTTATTTTTGAGATTGAGTCTTTTTTCCTGGGCCCACATCTGAACCATAATCATCCTATTTTACACTTTCCACAGTAGCTGGAATGACAAACATTTGTCACCACACTCAGCTTTTTTGATTAAGGATGAGTCTCATGGGCTTTTTGCCATGGGACATTGGCTTTGAACTAGCAACCTTCTGACCTCAGCCTCCTGAGTAGCTAAGACTGCAGGAGTGAGTCACTCTGTCTAGCTTATCTATTTTCATGTTAAAACAACTGCTCAAAATATAACAAAAGTAGAAGGCAAAACTGGCAGATTTTAAAGAAAAAAAAACTGTTAAGAACATTCAGAGTGGAAGATCTGCATCCATTCTACAGTAGAAGGTCCCAGAAGCAGGGATGCCACTGTGCTGGGAGCTGATGAAGTGAGGGGGTAGCCCCAGTGCAGCAGGAGCAGCTGTCCTGCTCTGAGGACCCAGGATACTTTTTCCTTCCTGAAAACTCCATTCTGTAGCACTTCTAGGCTGCCTGGGGGCAGCACTTGTATTACATGGTTTTGTTAACTTACCCCATATGTAGGTCTTATCTCATCAACACCATGCTAAGCATCTGGAACGCAGGTGTGAGAAGACAGTCCTGGCTGTGAATTCTAGCCCTGCTGTTTACTAAATGAGCAAGGCATGTTTGACCTCAGCCTCAGTTTCCTTATCTGTAAGACATAATACTTACCCGATAAAGTTGTTCTGAGGACTCAGCTGATAACATGTGCTGTACTCAGCACCACAGATGGCATGAATAGGCACTTAGCATCCCAGCCCTCCTCGCAGTGCCAGGCTCTCTGTGAACATCTGCTTCTCCAATAGTCCCAGCCCCCAAAATACCCCTCTGCACTGGTCTCTGCATGCTCTGCCTCCCTTCTTGTCACAGTGAATACATGCAAAAAAGCCTCCCTTCTTCCTTATGCATTTGTTCCTGGTCCTCCTCATGAACACAACTGCCACTCAGCATCACAGCCCCCCCTCCCTGTGTGACCACTTTCTTCATTGTGTAATTATGCCACAGTGTCACTCCTTCCAGAACAAAAGACAATACCAAACACAAATGCCTTCCTCAGTCCCGGGCCCTTTCTCTAGTTCTCTGTTCCCTGACAGCAAAAGGCCCTAAAAGCACTGGCACACTCCCTGTTTCCACTACTGCTGCCTCTCCAGGCAGGCAAGCTGTGCTCTATCACTCACCACACTGCTCTCATTGAAAGCTTTGTGCTCTGTAAGGCTGAATCCTGTGAGTCCTTCTCACACTGCATTTTAGTGGTCTCTTAGGAACATCTGAAGGCTCAATACCCTCTGCCAGGCCCTCTAGCCACTCCATTCTCCCCCTCTTCCTCTGGCTCAATAGGCTGCTCCTCATTGTCCTTGGCTGGGTCCTTCGATTTCTCTGGTCATGGAAACCCCAGGTCTGTCCTTGTGCCACTTCTCAACTCTGTGTTCTCAGGTAATCTTGTCTAGCAGATTTATCTATTGAGTTCTTAATTTTAAATTGTTTATTTATTTATGTGTCAGCACTTGTACTTGAACTCAGGGTCTTGCATTCTTGCTCAACTATTTTGCTCACTGCCGGCTCTCCCACTTGAGCCATGGCTCTGCTTCTGACTTTTTTTTTTTTTGGTCAGTCATGGGGCCTGAACTCTGGGCCTGGGCGCTGTCCCTCAGTTCTTCAGCTCAAGGCTAGCGCTCTACCACTTGAGGCACAGCGCCACTTCCGGCTTTTTTCTTTTTGCGTATGTGGTGCTGAGGAATCGAACCCAGGGCCTCATGCATGCAAGGCAAGCGCTCTACCACTGAGCCACCTTCCCAGCCCGTGCTTCTGACTTTTTTTTCTGTGCTAGTCCTGAGCTTTTTTTGCTGAAGACTAGTGTTCTACCACTTGGGCCACAGCTCTACTTTCAGCTTTTTGCTGGTTAATTGGAGATGATAGTCTCATGGATTTTCCTGAATGGGCTGGTTTCAAGCTATAATCCTCAAATTTCAGTGTCCTGAGTAGCTAGAATTACCCATGTGAGCCACTGGCACCCAGCTTCACTTCTTTTTGCTAGTTAATTAGAGATAGAGATAAAAGTCTTACAGATTTGTCTATCTATACTAGCTTTGAACTAAGATTCTCAGATCTGAGCCTCTCGAGTAGCTATGGTTTTAGGTTTGAGGCTCCAGTGCTAGATTAAGTCTTATTATGTAGTCTGGGCTGGCCTAGAATTTGTGAGTTTGTTATATCAGCTAGGATTACAAGCATGAGCGAGCCATCATGCCAATCTCATTCTTTAGGGATCCTTTAGATCCCCAAAGTTATTTCTCAAATCTCAATGTCCCCAGAACTAAAGACTTACATATTTTTCTGTCTACACCCTCCACTAGGATGTGTAACAAATACTTTAAATTCAAGATGTTATCTAGCCGGGCACCGGTAGCTCACGCCTGTAATCCTAGCTACTCAGGAGCCTGAGATCTGAGGATCACGGTTCAAAGCCAGACTGGGCAGGAAAGCCCAGGAGACTCTTTTTTTTTGGTTGGTCATGGGGTTTGAACTCTGGGCCTGGGCACTGTCCCTCAGCTCTTCAGCTCAAGGCTTGCACCCTACCACTTGAGCCACAGCACCACTTCCGTTTTGGTTTTTTTTTTTTTTTTTTTGCTTATGTGGAGCTGAGGAATCGAACCAAGGGCCTCATGCATGTGAGGCAAGCACTCTACCATTGAACCAAACTCCCAGCCCCCCATGAGATTCTTATACCCAATAAACCACCAGAAAACCAGAAGTGGCACTATGGCTCAAGTGGTAGAGCGCTTGCATTGACCTGAAGAGTTGAGGGACAGCTCCCAGGCCCAGAGTTCAAGCCCCATGACCAATAAAACAAACAAACAAACAAGGTGTTATCTTGGATGTAGCTAAGGGGTAGAAGCACTTGCCTAGCATGTACAAGGTTCTTGGTTTGATTCTCAGCATCACACATATACTCACCTATACACACATAAACACACAAACCTAACATGTTTAAAACTAAGTTCTTAATACCCTTTTCAGCCTCCCTTTCCCACAGTCCCACCATATTAATTCAGATTCTGACTTCCACACATTCAATCCAAAATCTATGGAATTATCCTTGGCTCCTGTCAAGATCATTGGCTAGAGAGCCATCTAACTGTTCCTTCCTTCCTTCCTTCCTTCTTTCCTTCCTTTCTCCCTTCCTTCCTTTCTTCCTTCCTTCCTTCCTTCTTTCCTTCCTTTCTTTCTTTCTTTCTTTCTTTCTTTCTTTCTTTCTTTCTTTCTTTCTTTCTTTCTTTCTTTCTTTCTTTCTTTCTTTCTTTCTTTCCTTCCTTCCTTCCTTCTTTCTTTCTTTCTCCTTTTCTTTCTTCTTCTTCTTTTAACCTTAGGTCTATTGTGGGCCAGAACTCAGGGCCTGAGTTCTTTCTCTCAAGGCTAGTGCTCTGTCACCTAAGCTACAGAGCCACTTCCAGTTTTCTGGTGGTTAATTGGAGATAAGAGTCTCATAGACTTGTCTGCCTGGGCAGGCTTTGAACTGAGATCCTCAGATCTCAGCTTTCTTAGTAACTAGGATTACAGGTGAGAGCCACCAGTTCCTGGCTCTGGCCACTTCTCTGTGGCTCCATTTCCTACCACCTCTGATCCAGATCACATTTATCTCTTCCCAGGCTGGCTCCAACAGCCAGCTGAGCGCTTCACTACCTGTCTTCCCTCAACTTCACAGTCTGTTCCCCACCCACAGCTGCAGCCATGTTTGGACAAGATGAGTTCAATGATAACATTGCTGAAAGCCTTTCAGTATTTTCCTCTCTTATAGAGAATAAACTCCAGTCCTGTAGCTTTTTGTTTGTTTGTTTGTTTTTTGTGGGTCATGGGGCTTGAACTCTGGGCCTGGGCACTGTCTCTGAGCTCTTCAGCTCAAGGCAAGTGCTCTACCACTTGAGCCACAGTGCCACTTCCAGTTTTCTGGTGGTTAATTGGAGATAAGAGCCTCATGGACTTTCCTACCTGGGCTGGCTTTGTACCGAGATCCTCAGATCTTAGCCTCCTGACTAGCTAGGATTACAGGCGTGAGCCACTGGTACCTGATTCAGTCCTGGAGTTTGAACTCAGGGCCTGAGCTTTTTTTGCTCAAGGCTAATGCTCTACCATTTGAGCCATGGCTATACTTCTGACTTTTTGCTGGTTAACTGGAGATAAGAGTTTCAAGGCTGGGAGGGTAGCACAGTGGCAGAGTGCTTGCCTTGCATGCGTGAGGCCCTGGGTTCGACTCCTCAGCACCACATAAGTAGAAAAAGTCAGAAGTGGTGCTGTGGCTCAAGTGTTAGGGTGCTACCCTTGAGCTGAAGAGCTGAGGGTCAGCACTCAGGCCCAGAGTTCAGGCCCCATGACCGACCAAAAAAAAAAGTTTCAGGACTGGGAAGGTGGCTCAGTGGTAGAGTGCTTGCCTTGCATGCATGAGGCCGTGGGTTCAATTCCTCAGCACGACATAAGCAGAAAAAGAAAAGCCAGAAGTTGTGCTGTGGCTCAAGTGGTAGAGCGCTAGCCTTGAGCTGAAGAGCTGAGGGACAGCGCCCAGGCCCAGATTCAGGCCCATGATCGGAACCCCCGCTCCAAAGAAAAAAATAAAGAGTTTCATGGACTTTCCTGCCTGGGCTAGCTTCAAATGGTGATCCTCAGGTTTCAGCTTCCTTAGTAGCTAGAATTATAGTCATGAACCATTGGCTCCTGGTGAAATTTCTTATCATGATCTGTAAGACTCTATGGGTAGTCTGCTATCTGTCTGTCCTCTGGGCTATGGCCTTATTCCACACTGCCCTCCCTTCACCATCTTCCATGCTGTTCCTTGAACAGTTATTGCTTCTGTCTGGGACATTTGCACAGGTGCACGCCTTGCCCACCTCCTTCCTTTTTTTGGGGGGGGGGGGGTCTGGTTGTGGGGCCTGAACTCTGGGCCTGGGCACTGTCCCTCAGCTCTTTAGCTCAAGGCTAGCGCTCTACCACTTGAGCCACAGCGCCACTTCTGGCTTTTTTCATTTTACTTATGTGGTGCTAAGGAATGGAACCCAGGGCCTCAGGCATGCAAGGCAAGCGGTCTACCACTGAGCCACCTTCCCAGCCCCGTCCCCCTCCTTCCTTTATGTCTCTGCCAAAATGTCACTTTACCAAAGGACTCTCTTGCTCAGTCCTCCTAAACTAGCACCTTTGACTCCTTGACCTAATTTACTCTGATCCCCTCTGACTTCTTGGCCTAATTTTGTTTACCACTGACCACCTGCTTGACAAAACTAATTTCCATATTTGCTTTGTCTGTTTTCATAAGCAGTAATACTCTGTGGAGACCCTTTGTACCTAGCACCTAGTAGGTGCTCAGCAGCTGGGCAAGGGAAATTGTTAGGAAGATGGAGGAGAATGAAAAAGGAATAGGTTGAACTTGATTGTCAATAGGCAAGGACTGCTTATTGAGCAAAAGCAAGGGGCACAGACCTTCCCATGGGATTGGAGGTTGTGCAAGGGACTGGATTTTGGGGTGGGCTTATATAGATCTTAACAAGAAGAGAATAAAAAATGGGTTATGGTCTCTTGGAGGCCAAGGGCAATGTCCTTGGCCAGGCCCACAGTGGAATGCTGGGTGTGGGAGCTATTGTCTTCTGGGGGCCAAGGTCAGAATGACCTGCCTGTGGACAAGCACACGAGCACTCACTTGGTGCTTTGCTTGACCCTGGGGAACAAGGCAGAACACAGTTCTTCATATTCCATCTTTTTTTTTTTTTTTGGTCAGTCATGGGGCTTGAACTCTGGGTCAGGATGCTGTCCCCTAGCTCTTCAACTCAAGGCTACCACTTGAGCCACAGAACCAATTCTGATTTTCTGGTGGTTTATTGGAGGTTAGAGTCTCATGGACTTTCCTGCCTGGGCTAGCTTTGAACTGCGATCCTCAGATCTCAGCCTCCTGAAAAGCTGGGATTACAGGTGCCAGGCCATATTCCATCTTTAGATACATAAAAAGATTGGGCCTAGAGAGGAGAGGCAGATCCTTCAGAAATGGGGTTAAAGAACCTGATAAATATAGTCCCTGGTATGTCTACTTCTCTATGCCCTTTCTTCCTTTCTCTTTCTTCCTTTCCCTCCCTCCCTCCCTTCCTTTCTTCCTTTCTTCCTTCCTTCCTTTCCTTTCTTTCTTTCTTTCTTTCTTTCTTTCTTTCTTTCTTTCTTTCTTTCTTTCTTTCTTTCTTTCTTTCTTTCTTTCTTTCTTTCTTTCTTTCTTTCTCTCTTTCTCTCTTTCTTCCACCAGCCCTAGGGCTTGAACTCAGGGCCTGGGGACTGTCCCCAAGCTTCTTTTGTTCAAGGCGCTAGTACTCTACCACCTGAGCTACAACAGCACTTCTGGCTTTTTCTGTGTATGTGGTACTGAGGAATCCAACCCAGAGCTTCATGCATGCTAGATAAGCACTCTACTACTAAGCCATATTCCCAGCCCCTCACTTAGCCTTCCTGAGCTTCAGTTTCTCTCTCTCTAAAATGTATAAGAAAGTTTTTTTTTTTTTTTTTTTTTTGGGTCCGGTTGTGGGGCCTGAACTCTGGGCCTGAGCATTGTCCCTCAGCTCTTCAGCTCAAGGCTAGTGCTCTACCACTTGAGCCACAGCGCCACTTCCAGCTTTTTTTCTTTTTGCTTATGTGGTGCTGAGGAATCGAACCTAGGGCCTCAGGCATGCAAGGCAAGCGCTCTACCACTGAGCCAACTTCCCAGCCCTATAAGAAAGTTTTTAAAGAATGATTAGAAATAATACATTTACAATACCTGAGACAAGGTCAATTTTAAAGAAAATAGGTACTAAGAAGGCCCTTATGCCCTTCTCTAGGCCTGTTTCCAGGAGTGAGTATATAGTGCTGTCTCAGTCAGCCCCAGAGGGACAGCTGATAACAGCACATGAAGATAATTCCATATAAGGCATTACTGATTCCATTCTCCACTCTGTGCCCTGATCCAGAGTCTCCTAAGCATCATTCCAAACCTCTTCAGATGGTGATCATGTCTGAGCAGATCCTGCAAGTTGAGACTCTCCAGCCCTGCTCTGGATTTGGGTAGCCCCCAATGGGGGAAGCATAAGGGCTGGCTGGGCATGTGTAGGCTTGTCTGAACATTATGAGTCACAGCCTCGTTGATCCTGCTCTGGCAGAGTGCCTGTGTTTGAGATGTGGCCAACCCTGGGCAGGCTAGGCTATTGCCTAGCTTGCTTGATGTCAAGCAAGTTTTCCCTTGGTGGTCAGGAAAGGTGACTAGAGATAGGTGCTCCTGTATACCACCAGAGGGCACCATAGGCTGCTGAGCTCTGCTGAAGACTGTCAAGGCAGGAAAGGGGGAGGTGTGCCGGCTGACCTGCCTACTATCCTGCTGGGGCATGGCAGCCAAAGCAGGACCACATTAAGGGACTGGAGGTCAGGGTTCCAGGCTCAGTGTTCTTTATTAGAAGCATTAGTGAACCACTTGCTCTGTGATCTCAGCCAGTCTTGCCTTCAGATGCCCATCCTGAGGTGGGGGTGTATCTTCACCTCGTAGGTCATTTGCCTGTGTCTGGCTCTGTACCAGGCAATGGTGGATTTGCTACACCACAGGCCAGAGAGGATATGGCAGTGAACAAAAGGATCACGCCCAGGTCCTTGTCCTAGAGACTACATTCCACCTAAGAGGAGATCTTTAGCTAGAGCCTGCTGTGAGCTGAAGGGGGTATGCCATAGGGACCTCCCTATTCAGCCTGCCAGATGTTCCTCCAGATCAAGGCGGAGATGAGATGAGCAGCCATTGTATCTCCAGGATGTTCCAGAGTTCTCCGTGGCTAGCAGGACTGTCAAGGGCAGGATGGCCTGGGCAGTGCCTCAAAGGGGATAGAAATACCAGAGGCTATAAAAGACAGGATGGAAAAGGGAAACATCAGAGGGAAAAAGAGTCATCTAAGTCCCTTGATGTGACTTCACCAGTCCCAGTTCTTGGCATTACCTATGGTACTTGACAAATCTCTCAGGACCTAAGAGAGTCCCCTTGAACCCTGCATGAACCTTTCCCTCACCATTAGCTCAGAGATAAGAATTATTAAAGCCTTAGCCAAGCATCTTGGAGAGCCTTCTTGCCTGCCCCTCCAGATTTTATCCATTTCTCCTCCAGGTCAGGGCAGCCCCTCCCCAGCCGGCAGAGTGACAGCGCCTGACCTGTCCTGACCTGCACTGGAAGCGAGGGTCTTCAGGGTGGGCCTTCAGCACTTGGCGCACCTCTGGGGGAGGCTCCAAGCCCAATTGCTCTGCCCGATGCCACCGCTGCAGCCGTGTGATCCCTGCCAGAGTGGGAAGAAGAGGCGGGCTTGTGAGGGGCGGGGAAGAAACCAGGCTAGACGATGTAGGGGTGTGTGGGGTCTCAAGAGCTTCCACATCCAGTCAGGAGCCAGTGTCCCAATCAGGCAGACACTTGGGTCACTTCTGAGACATGCAGGTGACAAAACTGGCTCAGCGATGCACTGCATGGGCAGGAGGCGGCCGGGGGCTGTTCTCACCTGTACAAGGCCCGTACTGCCAGGCCAGGTCAAACTGCCGCAGCAGCTCCAGGGCCACTTCCTCCTCGCTGGGGGGCGGGGGCTCCTCCCCTGCAAAGACAGCAGCTCCTCAGGCCTGCCCCAGCCTTTGCCCGGCCGCCCGAGGCCTCACCAACTGCGCCACTGTTTCCTGGCCTGACTCCCCGCCCCTTTGCCTCTGCCATCCGGCAGCCAGACCGTAGGTCAGAAACACAGAACACCCTCGTTTCCCTTTCCACCCCCCACCACGTCCTCTCATGTCTGCTCCTCCTGCCGCCCCCAATCTTCAGAAACCTAGTTCTGATGCCAGCGTCTCCTTGTGCCCAGCAGGTCCCTCCCTGTTCTTCACAACTGGGTAGGAGTCAGTGATGAGCCGCTTCCGGCCCATGGCGGCCACCCAGGCAGGCAGAGGAGGCGATTGCGTTGAAGAAGAGATAGGCCAACGGGTCCGTGAGAGACAGCTGCTGAGAGAGAGAGCGAGAGAAAGATGGGGCCAGAGAGAGAGAAGGGCCAGTGACCGGGCAGACAAGATGACCCAGACAAGCCCGGAGAGGAAGTCGCTTAGTTCCAGGGAATGACGTGTGCCCCCTCCCGCCCCCACAAACATGCAAACCTTGGAGAGCTAAGCGAATGGCAGGCCGCCTCGGTGAGGCGGGGCCCTGATTGTAGCCAATGGCGAGCGGCACATGGCGAGGGGCGGGGCAGCTGCAGCAGCTGTGTTCCGAGAGAGGAGAGGTTAGGTCTGGGGAGGGGGGCGGGGACCTGTCAAAATGCCCCAGACTGCACCACCTCCCCCTGCCCCTCATTGGTCTACATGGGTCCCCTGGGACGTACAGAGCGTTATCCTCAGCCTCTCACTTCCCGTTTTTCCTTCCTAGGCAAATGTTCTTTTCTGCCTCACTAATCCCCGTGGCGAGTTTGTAAGTCCCCTGAGCCCAGCTGGAACCATCCACTTCGGCCCCTTGGCTGCCACACTGTGGGGGCAGATTCGAGGTCCAAAGAGTTTGGGCTAATCCAGTCCCCTTCCGTGATCCCACCCCACCCTAACCAGTCTCAGGAGACCTGGCTGGAGAAGCCAGTGGGTTCCAAAGACTTCTTTCTCACAGTCTGCACCTAATGACACTGCCTGCCCGCTGCCGGTCCAGGCGGATGAGTTGCCTATCAGCTCTCCTGGAGTCCCACATATCATACAGGAAGTGAGAGAAATCTGGTCCCCACTCACCATGTGTTTGGATTCTTAGTTCTTTGTTGACAAATTTACCCTGTATCTACCCTGTGCATATGAGCTGAAAAATAGTATCTATAAACCTAACCCTCCTGTTGTATTCATGTGCTAAATAGTGTTCTAAGCATTTTCCTACTTAAAATGGATGTCAAGGCTTTTGAAAGTAGGCAGTATAGCTAACATCACTGCTGTTAGTAACAGGCATTGGGGAACTTCAGTCAAACCATAGACCTTTCCTGTGCTCCATCCAAGAGCTTGCGGGTGGGGGAGATGCAGAGTTTTCAGTGCTAGGCTGTAATTCCTAGGAGGAGAGGTCTTCACTAAAATCACACAGAGGACAATTCAATTAGTCCCAGAAGGCCTCCTGGAGGAGGTAGACTGCTGTAAACAGTGTCAATTCTCCACCCATGACCTTTGTCCCCTGGGCTCCTGTCATCGCTGACTCACCCCTACTACCGCCTCCCCCTCACCAACTTCCTGGCAACAGGCAAAAGTGCTGGCCAGTGGGAGTCTGGGAACCAGCACTGGGACAGGCCCAGCACTAATCTCTGAAGGTCCCATCCGGTTCTTCCTTCCAGGGTGCAAGGGCAGCCGATGCCTCTGTGGAGGCCTCTGTCTTCCTCCTTCTCTGTGTCTCTGAGATCTGTGTTAGAAAGAGGGCCAGGACCCTGGTGCATGTGGAGAACACTCTGGAGAGACCACCTGAGGTAGCAGGCAGGTCTTCAGGGTCCTCCTCTTGCCTGGCTCTGTCTATCAACTTCTATGAGGAAGGCTGAGGAGGAGGGAACTGTGGGCACACTGCATAGAGTTGGAGGGCCCTTCCCTGCCTCATTGTTCAGGCTAGGCCAAGTGGAATCTTCCCTCCATCTGCCTTATAAACTAAGTGGGACCCATATCCATGGTGAAGGCACCCTGCTGAGTAGTGTGTGTGTTGGGGGATGGCCTGGCAGAGAGGCCAGTTTGGGAAGAGCAGTTAGGTGTTGAGTCCAGTCAGGTATGGTAGAAATATTATGCCCAGGTTCTATGTGACTGGCCACTTCTCCCTGGAGACCCTCAGCAAGGGGCCCTTGGCCTGTAACAAAGGTATGTAGTACCTATTTTCTGAGTCCACAAAGCCTAGAGGGAGCAGAGAGCCATGGGTGGGGCAGACCCCTCCTCATTCCTGGTGCCTCCCACCCCTGAAAGCTGATAGCCGTGGGGCCTGCCACCGCCCAGGGAGCGTGAAATGGGGTGTGCCGCTGGGCGGCCACAGCAGCTCCCACTGCTGCCTGGGCCTATTCTCTTTTCTCCTTTGGCAGTTTCTGCCACCCTGACCTGCTCTGTGGATGCTGGTTGGGGCATTCCTAGCTGGTACCCCCTGCTCTGCCTGGCTAAGGCCCAGCTAGACTCATCCATTGGGCCTGTAAGATGTCTCCTATGATTTTCAACTTCTCCCAGGCCTCTGAAAGAGAACCGGTGGGCAGCCCAAGTGCAGGATCCTTAGGAATGGCCTTATGGCCTGAGTAGAGGGACTTCCCAGGAAGTAGGTATTCCTCTAACCAGAGTGCAATGGGACTGGACTCCAGTGGAAGATTGAGAAGAATGGTCCCTGACCTGCTAATATCCTTCTTCCTTCATGTGGCATCTGGATCCCTAAGATCCATTGGCAATTAGACTGGCTCCCAGTCTGCCAGCCTTGTGCCTTTTCCTTCTTTCTCCCCTAACGGTGTCCATTTCCTGTCCCCTTCCTGCCTAGAGCCCCTTCCTCAGGCTTCTTTCTGAGCATATTCCCCAAACTACTCTCCTGGGCTGTCACAGTTCAGGCCTCTGGCTGGAGGTCAGTTCCAGGACTAAGGGGGAAGGCTGAGTTCTGTCTTCTGTGAGAAGTGCCTTGAGGTCCAGGCATAAGTTCCTGTGTCAGTCCTGACACCCAGAGGCTGGGGATGAGAGTTACCCTTGTGCTTTGGGAGCACTCAACTGCTTGCTTAGGAGTCAAGACTAAAGTTCAGGGGAACCCAGGAGAGAAAAGAACCAGAACACGAGCCCAGAGCCTTCCTGGGAGCCTGCCACTGAGTGTTCTAGGTGAAGGGAAATTAGGCCTGATTTAGTTCAGACAATGTGGCAGGACTGGAAGAGGAGTATGCCTGTACAGCAGCACATGTACCCTGAGAACCCTTTCCCTCCTCCACATGATAAAGCTTGTGGGGAGAACTGGGTGGAGCAGGGGAGGTAGAGGCATGTGGAATGGGGGAGCAGCTGCCCGGGACCCAGCAGGCTGTGGGGTAGACCCAGGTTTCCTTCTCTCTTCCTAGTACCTCCTTCCTCAGGCCCTGACACTCACCCTGTGCTCGAAATCAGGTGAGTTTAGGGTATATGGCCAGCTCTATGAGTACCTTTACCTCAACTTCTCACTGACTTTGACCCCATTTATTTCCATGTAAGTCCTTTGGTAGCTCCTCCTAATGCCTCACTACCCTCCCAAACACCTCTCCAGAGTAGTCTCTGGGCCTAGTGGGCTTAAGGGGTGAGGACCTGTGGGGAGGAGAGGATCTTGGTCCTCTGATGTATCTTCTTCCCTGCCTCTACCACCCTCCATACTTAACTCTCAGATAGGCTATCCCAGTTCTGGTGAAATTCTGGAGATTTGAAAAGGTGGCCTTCTAGACATTCCTCACCTTGGCCACCAGGTGTCAGACTTTGTCTAAGCAGGAAGGAAGTTCCCCAACAGCCAGGTCTTGGAGGTAGGGCAAGTTGGAGAGGTGACCTGTGAACTAGCAAGCCCCAGGGACTCTGGAGGTTGAGACTGGAAAAGGATCAGAACTCTGGCTGGAAAGCTTTCCGCTATTATTCTCTCACTGTTCCCCATAACCTCACTAACAAGGGCTTTGTCCCCTTCTGGGAAATTTGAGTGTCAATCTGAGTCAGGCAGCTCAAAAATGGAAAGGACAAAGGCAGGGGGCAGTTAGGACTCCAGAGAAAGAAGAGAGAGAGAGCGCTAAGAGGGAACAGCTAGGCCTGAATCACTGGCCCTTGTGCTGTAGGCATAGGGAACAGAGGACCTCCCTCTGCCCCCTCCATTGAGACTGCTGTGGCTGTGGTGAGCGGCGTATGTGTGTGAGAGATGTCTGGGTGAGTCCCCTCACATACCAAGGTCCTGGGTGTTGGGTCAAGAAGCTGGCAAGGCCTGATAATTTGCCACTTCCCATATCTACTCTTATCCTCCTTTTTTTCCTCGTGACCATTTTCTATCTTGTGCTCATGCTCTCAAACACAGCTGCATGTCTAAGCACCAAGATGACAAGACACATGCTCTCTAGAGATGATGGAGAGGGTCCTCTTCCTCTTTCTTTCCCCTGTCTTTCCTGAGGTAAAACTTAGACAACCAAAGAAACCTCATCCAATCTCAGGAAAACACTTTTTTTTTTTGAGGGAGGGGGGTTGGTCGTGGGGCTTGAACTCTGGGCCTAGGCACTGTCCCTCAGCTCTTCAGCTTAAGGCTAGCGCTCTACCAATTGAGCCACAGCGCCACTCTAGTTTTATGGTGGTTTATTGGAGATCAGAGTCTCACAGGCTTTCCTGCCCAGGTTGGCTTTGAACTGTGATCCTCAGATCACAGCCTCCTAAGTAGCTAGGATTATAGGCGTGAGTCACCAGCACCTGGCTCTAGTACTGTAGTCTCTTACTCCTTGATTCTCTGCCATTCCTACCTTGGAAGTCCTCAAGCCTTGGAACGTGTCCTGTCTTTACTATCCCTACTCTAATCATCTTTGGTTTGGTGAAAACTGTCATAACTGGCCAAGTGCTGGTCGCTTTATCTGTAATCCTAATTACTCAGGAGGCTGAGATCTTAGGATCACAGTTTGAAGCCAGCTTGGGCAGGAAAGTCCATTAGTCAATCACCAAAAAACTGGAAGTGGATCTATGGCTCAAGTAGTAGAACACTAGCCTTCAGCAAGAAAAACTGAGGGATAGGGGCTGGGAAGGTGGCTCAGTGGTAGAGCGCTTGCCTTGCATGCATGAGGCCCTGGGTTCGATTCCTTAGCACCACATAAGCAAAAAGAAAAAAGCCGGAAGTGGCGCTGTGGCTCGTGGTAGAGCGCTAGCCTTGAGCTAAAGAGCTGAGGGACAGCGCCCAGGCCTAGAGTTCAGGCCCCACAACCGGACCCCAAAAAAAAAAAAAAAGAAAGAAAAACTGAGGGATAGTGCCCAGGCCCTGAGTTCAAGCCCCAGAACAGAAAAAAAAAAAAAAGGAAGGAAGGAAGGAAGGAAGGAAGAACCAGTCATAACCCATACTCAGTAGGTCCATAACAAACATGTGTCTGCTCAGATTACCTAGTTCTTTCATATGGCTTCCAGCAAGACTCTGTATTCTGTTTGTCTCCTTAGTCCACGCCCCAAACTCCTCCATTCTTCTCCAGCCACCACCTCCTCACTCAGCAATAACATGTTTAGATCTCTTCTATTTAAATACGGCCACCACAAAACAAACAAAAAGCCTTCCTTGATCTGTCCTTTTACCAGCAAACTCTGAGAGAATATATTTACCCTTTCTACTTTCTTCCTTTTGTATTCTTCATTTGCCTCAAAATTTTGTGTCTGTCTTTCACTTGCTTCTTCCAAAGTTCCTTGGGGCTTTCACACTGCTCAAGCCAGTGGGTTTCTCTGTACATTCTTCCCTCAGTTCCTCTGCAACACCTGAGACTGTCAGTCAGCTACCACCTTCAAACTCTCTTCTCTCAACTTCTAAACTCTTGTTGAATACTCTTTAAATCAACTTAAATCAAATTACTAAGGACTTTACTGTGCCAGACATCATGCTAAAATACTGTCAGGATATACAGATGAACAGTCCTGAAATCTGCTCTTAAGAGGCTATCTGTGGGCTAGGAATGTGGTTTAGTGGTAGAGTGCTTGCCTAGCATGCATGAAGCCCACGATTCAATTCCTCAGCACCACATAAACAGAAAAAGCCAGAAGTGACAAGCTGGGAATGTGGCTTAGTGATAGAGGGCTTGCCTAGCATACAGGAAGCCCTGGGTTCAATTCCTCAGTACCACATAAACTGAAAAGGCAGAAGTGGCTCTGTGACTCAAGTGGTAGAGTGCTAGCCTTGAGCAAAAGAAGCTTAGGGACAGTGTCCAGGCCCTGAGTTCAAGCCCCAGGATTGGGGGGAAAAAGCCAGAAGTGGCACTGTGGCTCAAGTGGTAGAGCTGTATAGGCAGAAATGGCTCTGTGGCTCAAGTGGTAGAGTGCTAGCCTTGAGCAAAAAGAAGCTCAGGGACAGCCCAGGCCCTGAGTTCAAGCCCCAGGACTAGCAAAAAAAGAGGCTGTGTGAATAGGAGACAGAATCACCTCTAACTTGTGTGCTGTCCTATCTCCACCTGTCCAAAATGTGCCTGTCTTCTGAGTGGTGCCAAATCTCTCCTCATGCATTGATGCTATATGCCAATACAAAATGTAGCAATGGCCTCACATACTACTTTATCTCCGAGGAGATAAAGATAAAGGCCTAGAGAGCCTTCACCCCACAGAACGTGGTCCCTCTTTCCTTCTTCCAGTGTTCTTGTCCAGGCCTTTTTTCCTACAGTTGATCAAATTCTTCTTTGTAGCCTAGTTTTTGAGGGAAGTGTTCCTTTTCTAGATAGTTGTTCTGTTTCATACACCTTAGAATACCTTAGGCTGGAGCCTGAGTTGAGTGCTGAGTTGGAGAAAAGAGTAAGACTTAGAAGCTTCCACCTAAGAAACTCATAGTATAGCATGGTGTAAGCTTCACGAGGGCAGGATGCCCACATTCCCTCTTGTCTTCTTTATAGCCCCTTGATTAGTGCTTTATACATAGCAGGCCATGACACAGTTTACCTCTGCATGGAGGTGGCAGACACTCTTTCTGTTTTGTTAGGCAGAGATAGGGTCCGTGGGTGCCCATGGCCAGGCCTGGTCAAATGTCTGGGCCCACAGAGGTGGGGCATGTTCCACTTGGGCCAGGGGATTCTCAGACAGTCCACAGAAGCTGGCTAGCTCACAAGTAGGTCTAGCAGATACACCACCATATATGTATGTATATATATATATATATGTATATATATATATGTGTATATATATATATAGCTTTGTTCCTTATTATTTTAGGGAGCCAAGTAGATTGCAAGTTGTATAAGGGCAGGAGACAAGTTAGGTCTTAGATTTCTTTTGGCTTTCATATGCCAGTTAGCACTGTAATGGGAAGGGTAGATCTTTAAAATACCTGTCAACTGACTGACATAGTCATCATTTATTACTTCCCTGCCTAAGGCATTGTTTCCAGAAGGCCCTAGTAAAATATTTATGTATTACCTGGGAACAACTAGCTCATTAATTTACCCAGTGGCTGTGAGCTAGTGTCACAGCAGATACCCCTGCATGTCCTAAGTAATCTGGAATTACTGTCACTGCTGCTGCTACAACCTAGCGTCCTATCTTGTTTCTGTTACCCTCTCTGATAATCATTTCATAATTCCTATTATATATAAGGGAAAACTAGATGAAAAGAGCTCTAGTTTGTCCAAGGTGTTTCAGCTAGTAGTCTATGACAGTGGCATTTGAACTAGGTCATCCCTCAAATAGCATCCAACCCATTCTCTTGCAGTCCAGTAAAGGCTTCTCTCCCCCAAATATACTGTTATTCCTTGGAGAGAAAGGAAGAGTCATAGCTGAGAATTGTGACTTGGCCACAGACCATCACCATACCTAAAAGAGGAAAAGTATTGATTTAAAGTGAGCATCTCAGTAGAAAGCCGCTAGTAGGTGGCCTGGGAAGTTGGGGACTGTCTGTTGGGGGTGGGGGGGGTGGGAGGGGGACTACTTATAGAGAGCTTGAGAGGGCCAAGGAACAGAGCAATAGCTCTGCTCACCAAGTGCAGAATGAGCTACAGGGCAGAAGTTGAAGGCAAGAAGACAAACCTGGGGACAGTAAGGCAGGCCAGAAGCAAGGAAAGCTATCTGGGAGGATCAGGCCAGCATGGGCTGGTGGTGGAGCAGGAGTGGACAGGTCCAAGAAGTGCACACTCCCCCCAGGCCCAAAAGGAAGACAGCCTCTTCCTTAAGCCTTGTACACCTCCAAGGGGTGAAAGGTCAGTGGTAACTAGGGCAGGCAGAGCCATGAATACCTGTGAGAAGGCTTAGATCAGGCAAGTAGACAGTTCTGGGGCAAGCATTTTATTTGTTAATACAAGAATAGAAATTCTGCAATAAATATCATCTAATAAATAACATCTCCAAATAAATAAATATTAATACAACAAACTTAAGAGTCATGAGTGGGTGTGGCTGGGGGCAGGGCCTAGGGGAGCTGCCCCCACCTCACAATGCTACTGCAATGTAAACTCTCAGGAAACCCTGAAGCTCAGGCTGGGGCTGCCCTCCCCAGCCCAGCAACCACAGACGCCTTGGGAATGGGGATGGAGAGGAGGCACTGTGATGCCGGCAAGAAAATTCAAGGCAAGGTCCTAATGCTCAACATGGCTTTTGTTGTCTTGGTGACTTGTGGGTCTGATCTTTCCCTGACCCTTTTGGCTTCTAGGCCACCTCCTATACAGATCCCACTTCTTCCATTTTTCATCTCTTCTTGTTTGGACTCATTGCCATGTTTGTTTCCTGAACTTGATGCATATAGTTATTGGGCTAGGGCAGCAACACCCATCCAAGGAGAGAGGGGCAGCCAAGGGGCTTCACCCCCCAAAGACGCGCTATGGTGGCCTCCACCCCTATCCTCCAGGTGTACTTCTGCAAATGACGTATGTGGGGCTAGGTGGGCACTGGCAGGTGGTAGCAGGAAACAGGCAGCAGTGAGTGCCTTCGCACCCACTCAAGCCACCTAAGGTAACTTCCTCAGGAGTTACCTCTGTGGAAACAGGATGGCATCCAATGTCCCTGTGCTCTAGACCCACAGGACTCTGAGATCGGGGCAGGGGATGGGGCCTATTGCACCACCCTGCCATCCATGACCAGGGAGGACCAGAGCACCTGGCATCTGGCTCCTGGCTCAACAAGTGTTGGCATCTAGGTTCCTCCCTCCTCCCCCAGAATGGGAGCAGGACTTGAAGGGCACGGCTGGGGGTGGGGGGAGAGGAAGAGGGGGAAATGATTAAGGTCGGAGATCAGAAGCCGTGGGCCTCCAGGTGCAAGGTGACCGCAGCTGCTGGAGGTTGTATCTTCTTCTTAAGCCGGTTGAAGTCCTTGGCTGAACGCCACAGCCAGGTCTGCAGCTCCTTCAGCAGCCAGAAGTCATCCATCTTCTGGAGGAAGTCGCTGTGGGCAGGGCCAGGGGCCCAAGTGGGCTCAGTCCCAGGCAGAGGCTGGGGCAGCGGGTAGCCCAGAGCCGCCATGACACCTGCAATGCTGCCCAGCAGGCCCTGGAGGCTGGTGCAGAAGTGCGCCAGGCTACGGCGCAGCTCGGCTGTGGCAGCCTGACGGTTGAGGCCACGCAAGTAACACAGGAGGTGGCTGTAAGCCTCATAGTTCTGGGTCAATCGCAGTTTGTCATTGAGGCTTCGCCACACTTCCAAGTTGACAGTGGCCCTGGGCAGAGTCTCTGCCCCTAGCCGAGGAGGGTTGAAGTCAGGCTCATTGAAAGGGGGCCCCAGGTAGTTCAGCTGTGAATAGGAGAAGGTGAAGGGCAGGAGGACAGAGCAGTCAGCTTTCCACCAAGGAGATAACCTGTCCCCAAAGCTTCTATGGCTCGTGTCCCCTGACACTAGCCCTGGCTCATGTTAGGCCTCTGTTCACAGTGCTCCCCTCCCTACCCCCTACCCCCCCCCCCCCCCCCCCCCGGCAAGGATGTCATTTGTACAGAGGCAACGACGAAGGAGTGGGGTGATGAGCTCTCCTGTGGAGAAAACCACGCAGGAGCTGCTCGGGAAGGATGTGCCAACTGTCTGGGTGGCAGGCCTTGGGACAGTTCACCACAGAGTAGGCCAGTGAGGAAGAAGAGCCACGAGGAGCAGGAGGCCAGGCTGGAGAGGTAGAAGTGGCCCAGGAGAGTGCAGAGGCCGAGGAAGAGGAGCTGAAGAAGGCAGCAGTGGAAGGAGCTCCACAGTGCAGCTGCAAAACAGAGCCAGGAGAGTGAGCTGCAGAAAACGTGTGTTGTAGGGTTTGGCGAGGAGGAGATGCCTGACGACCTGGGAGAGAACCGTTGCCATGGCCTGGAAGCCAGATTGCAGGGGGTTAAGGAGTGAGTGGGTGGAAAGGAAGTGGAGGCAGAGGGTGTAGACCACTCCTTCAAGAAATTTGGCAGGGAAGGCAAGGAGAGAAAAAGGGTCGGGAGCTGGAGGGGGTAGTGGAGTCAAGCAAAGGGTTTCTGTACTGGGAACCTAGAGAGGAGCACTGGGGGTCAAAGGCAGAGGGGCCTGTTGGCATCAGAGATCCTCTTTGACATCTGGGTCCCCCAGCTGAAGGGATAGGGGACTGAAGGGAACTCACCGACACCCCAAGGCAGGGTCCTACTGCTAGAAGCAGGGCTGTAGAAGGAAGAAACTGAGGCAGTTTGAGGAGGTGGGAGGGAGGGTATGAAAGGCAATGTGCTGCAGGGAAGAGGGCAAAACCCTTGCCAACCCTCAGGGGAACGGCCTGGGGCCCAGGGAAGGGGATGTGGGAGATGTATAACTGGGAGGGAAAGAAGAGGGGCGAGGCCTGGGATAGGCAAGGGCCCAGGGGGAGGTTCACACGCTGACAAGCACAGAGACAAACTAATTTCCTCGGTGTATCCTGGGGCTGGAGCCAGCTCCCCCGCCACCCTCCTCCCTTTTCCTTCCCTGGCTCCAGAGTAGGGTCTGGGATATAGAAGAGGAACACGGGAAGAGGGGGCCAGTTCCCCATGGTCCTCAGCATTTCTGACCCCCCCCCCACTTTCCTTCTCTCCTGGACCACCCATAAATCCCTATGGCATAACTGCTCTCCACACCCTAACCCTCCTGCTGGCCTGGGCCCTCAGCAGCCCCTTCCCTGATAAACCCCCTAGGAAGCCTGGCTAGGATGGGAGAGGCAGACAGAGGGAGGCCCATGGGTCCACAGAAACAGGGCCCCAGGTCTGGGGGCAGAGGCGAGCTGGAACACAGGCATAGAAGGTGGGGCCCCTCCATCCCCACCCAGCCCCACCCGCGCAAGAGACACCACAACACGGTGTAAACAGAGGAGACTTCCCCGGCCCCCAGGGGGAGGCGGGCGGCTGGGCCGGCAGCCAGTGGGGCAATGGGCCAAGGCGGGTGCGAGGCCTGCCCACATGCCTAGTCCTGGGGCCAGGATGGGGAGGGGGAGGGCATCTAAGAAGAAAGGGCAGGAGATAGGCCAGACAGGAAGACTTCTGGGAGCTAAAGGACCCCTCATCACCCCATCATTCATTAGGATACCCTCTACCATAGCTCTCTTCCCCAAAGCCCCTGGTGACTCTTCACCCAGTGCCCAGACTAAGCTGGATACTCACGTAGGTCCCCGCCAGGCTGCGGAGTTGGTGTTCCAGGTAGCGGGTGAGGTCATAGGTTTTCTGGATGGAGGGGCCAGGCCCTGGGTCCCCTGTGCGATTGAGAGCTGGCACTGCAGGTACGTGCCAGAGCACCGTGCATAGGCAAGCTAACATCCCCCACGAGTCCCCTGTGGATAGGATGGGCAAGAAATATGAGGGCGGGCCCAAGCTCAAGTGGAGAAATAGCTGGCAACCCCTCAGGTGTCTGTCCCCACCTTGGGCTGGGAGGGGGTGAGGGTGAGACACCAGATGGAGGGGGAAGAAGGGAAATGTTCCTAGTCCAAGTGTGTGTGTGTGTGTGTGTGTGTGTGTGTGTGTGTGTGTGTGTGTGTAAGGATGAGGATTTGGCATATGTATCTATTAGTAGATATTTGAGTATACATCTGTCAGCTGAGCAAACCTTTGGCAGGTATGTCACTGTGTATATGTGTGAATCTATTTGTAGGTATACTTGGCCCTGGCCCTAGGAACTATGGGTCGATATGCTGGGGTTCCAGTGGCACCCCAGCCTCTTCTCCCAGTCTTCTAGTCCCACTGCAGTCTGGAGGGAGCCAAAGGGTGGCCATCTATGAGTTTTCACTCAGTGGGAGGGTGAGGAGAGATGCTACAGCCATGGGAGTTGGGTAGGATTAGGGTCAGGCTGAAGGATCCAAGGCTAGCTATGTTGTCATAGCTAGCTATGGTGGCCATATATAGTAGGATATAGTTCCTGAGTGTAGTAAGTGTGGGTAGTAAGATTAAAGGAGATTTAACATTCCCCTTAGACACTAGTAGCAATGTGGAGGTCTGCACTATTCTTACTTGGGGAATGAAGGAAGGGTACCAAGAGAGAGAAGTACTTGCTGAGTTGGGTGGTTAGCTGAAAACATGAAGATATTCGAGTGCTTGTACCCCCCTGTCATCAGTGATCCAGAGGTTATGAGGACCATGGGCACTTTAGAAACATGCTTTTCTGGGCTTTTAGATGAGGCCCAGCGTCAGGATTCAGTGCATATTTGGGCAAGGATAGGAAAGGGATACATTGACTTTGAGGATTAGGTTACTTTTAGTATTTCAGATTAGTTTAGACTTGGGATGTGGTTGAAGTTTGGTCCAACAGGGAGATATGGTTAGGTTTAGGCAGGTTTGTGAATTTACTGACTTACATGTCAGATGGTTTTTAATCTTGGATAGGTATGAGGTCTAGTTTATATTTTATACTTCCAATTTTTTGTTTGCCAGTCCAGGGGCTTGAACTCAGGGCCTGGGCACTGTCCCTAAGCTGCTTTTGCTCAAGGCTAGCACTCTACCACTTGAGCCACAGGGCCACTTCTGGTTTTTTTGTTTATGTGGTACTGAGGAATTGAACCTAGGGCTTCATGCATGCTAGTCAAGCACTCTATCACTAAACCACATTCCCAGCTCCATCGAAATTTTTCTGTAATGACATGTTTCTTAGATAGTTAGAAACCAGTTGGATAGGTTTGATGATTTGTACTTAAGAGTGAGGATTAGGTTTGGAGTTAAACAAGAATGAAGATGAGATTAGTTTTAGAGTTTGTTATAATGCTTGGTCTTTAGGGTTTTAGAGAGGGCTATTATCCAGGACAGTATAAAATGTCACTCATGGAGTACAGGTGGGAACTTTCACTGTGGCTCAGTGTGGACTATCAGATGCTTGACTGGCTGGTTTTACTAGTGAAGTATTAGGATAAGAGTGCCACCTGCCACAGGAGCTCTGTCCTTTGGGGTAAAGGGCTCGCAGTTTGAGTGTGTGTGTGTGAGAGAGAGAGAGAAAAAGAGAGAGAGAGATTTAGGATAGAACAGTCAGGCACATAGCTGCTCCCTGAGCAAACCGACTTCACTTTCCTCTCCCCATTTTCAGCCTGAACTACCCTTCCAAATATTCCTTCTTCAGTCTTCCTTTCCATCCCTAGATCTTGCCTGACTTTCTGTTCCTTGCCATTCCTCTATCTTCACATCCTAAGACAACTCCAGGTCCTCTTCCTCTGTACAAAACCCTAAGCTATCTTCAGCCTGGTGATCTGACTTGATGTCTTCATTCCCTCGATGTCCTGCAGGGCTAGCTTTGGAGATTAGGGACTTTCTGAAGGGAGCAATGCCTCCACCCTCAAGCCTTGAAGTAGCTTTCATGATGGAGTTTGGTCTTGCTGGAAGTTAATGGTAATGCCAAGGTCTTACTGAAGCAAGAATTAGGGGCTTGGCTGGCCTCTTTGCCCCACCCTGCCTTAGGCTGTCTGTCCCATAGCAGGAGGTATGGTCAGGAGCCCAACCCTGGGCCTGTTTCCCCTCCCCTCCTGGGCCCTGTGGGACTTCCCTGGGGGACCAGATCCCTACACAAGGACAGCAGCGGGAGAAGCCTTTGGATAAACAAGAGCTAAGTCATCTGGGCAGAAAAACGGCTCATGAAATTAACCAGACGAGGCCGAGGCCCGTGTTTCCAGGAATATTTCAGTTCTGAGGTAACTGTGTCACTGCAGCCTGGGAGGTGGGGGGGGGGGGGGCAGGGGAGAGCAGAAGGAGTGACTGACCAGTCCTGGAAAGAAGCAGAAAGAAGGAAGGCGTCTCAGAAACCAGAGAAAGAAGAGGCCAGGAGAGGAGAGAGAGCAGGTGATAGGACAGCATCGTACCCTCCATGACAAGGACTTGACTACGGGCAGGGTATACCATGTTGGGCAGCACAGTGGGAAGTGCCTGGGGAAAGAACACCTGAGTTCAGTATAGACCTAGAAGCCTGGTGCAGCTTGGACTCCTGTGTCTCTAGGTGGAAGTGTGTGTTGGGCCTCCTGGAGTCCTCAACTACCCTCCTCTCCAGCTCATGGTGTGCAGGTGGACCCTACTATCGGGCAGTGTCCCAGGCCCCTCCCCCAGCCCTGGCCCCCAGCCCATGGGGCCCCAGCTCTGCCTCTGGCTGCTGCCCACTGATTGTTTACATCCCGTCTTCTCCTTGTGTTTATAAATCCGGCTGAGCACGTGAGGAGCTAATGAGTGCAGCTCACGTTTCCTGCTGCAGCCCCCCCCCCATCCTGGCCCCCACCCGGCCAGCCCCTAATTCTATCCAGATCCCTGGGCCCTGGGAACCAAGGCCCCCCTCATGAACACACACAGTCTTAGCCCATGCAATCACAGGGCCACCCTGACACACTGCATAGGCAGGCACGCCCGCCCGTGTCTGTGTCTTCAGCCAGCTGCCCTCAGTTCCTGGCCTATCCCACAGGCTGACCTCGCTCAGTGAGGCTGGAGCTCCAGTTCAGTGGTGTAAATGTCTAGGGTGGCTGGGGTAGATACTCTGCACCTGGGCCTGGAGACTGAGAGCTATAAGCTTAAATGATGGGGCCAGGGAGGTATTGAGAATCCCAGAAGTAGTTGCAGGCTATGCTAAATATGGGAAGCAAGGAAAGGCTCTACCCTCAGTCTAGACCAGGGGCCGGCATCTGAGTGACCTTGGAGGAATCTGTTGAAGTGAACTGACCAGGGGTGGCCTAGGAGGTGGTGGTGTACACACTGGTATGAGGTCCAGGAGTGGCACTATGGGTACCTTCTGCCCTGCCCACCCAGGGAAAGGCCCACAGAAACCCAGCTTTCTCCATCCTTTTGAGCTTGCTGCCCTCTCTTCTTTCTCTCCTTTCTGTTCTTCTTAGTTATCTTTTCTTGGACTGCTGAGAAGTAGTGGGATGAATGGGGGGGGGGGGCACAAGGACCTGTAAGTCAGGAGACCTAGCTTTGCCTCAGGACCCCATCTGGTAACAGTGGTGTTGCATGAGAAGGTCTACTAAACATGCTGAAGGTCATCCATGCTGAAATGAGGGCTTCATCTCTATCTCCTCTATCCTCTCCAGTCCTCTCCCTCTTCTTCCCTTCCAGCCCACAAGTGTCAGAAAGAGAAACAGATACAGGGCCAAGAGCATCAGGCCAGAGCAGCTCCTGCCTTGTGAAGTCAGTCCCCGGAGTTGGGCTTCCACAGAGGGAGAGGATGCCGGACTGTGCCACAAGAGGGCCCTGGATGTGCTCCGTGCTCCAGAGAGCTGGGCAAAGCCAGGGGGCTGAGCAGCCTCAGAAGCCAGAGGCAGGGAAAAGCAATGAAGGAAAGCGTTCAGGGCAGTGTGTGGGTGATCAGGAAAGGGTGTTGCTATCAAGAGTGTGCAAGAGGGTGTGGGAGGGGCTGGAGAGCGCTGGAGCCTAGGTGTGAGCAGGCAGGTGGGACTGCGGGGAGGAATGTGAAGTGTCAGGAATCAGAAGCCAAGCCGTGTGGCAGGGGGTGGCCTGCAGAAGTGTGAATGGAAGGAGGGCGGGAGGGAGGAAGCCACTACCCTGCTCAGTTGTAGACACCCTGGGGCTGCCCAGGGACAGTTGCTGCCTCTCCGTCTGTCCCCGGGCAGCCAGTGTGTACAAGCTGGCGAGGGAGGACTGTAGCTCGTGCCTAGAGCCAGAGCAGAGGTCTGTCAGGAGCAGCGAACGCAGGGATGTCCCAGGTCAACGTCCCGGCTCCCCACCCCAGCCTCTCTCCAAGGCTCGGGCTGCCCTGCCATGCCCCCGCCTCTCCTTTCTCTCTTGAGCTCTGGAGGACTCGGGGGTCCGAGGGAAAGGCTGCTGGGGCCCCGCGTGGAGCTGCAGAAGGGAGAGAGCCCGAGGCCGCGCGGACTTGGGGTTTGCTTGGGGGCTCAGCCCGGGAATTGTGCCGCGGTGGCTGGTCGCCGGCCTCGCTCCTCGGAGGTGACCTCCGGCTCCGAGCCCTCCCGGTGGCGGTGGCGCCTTCCCCTTGTGTGGCCCCGACGCCCCCCGCCCCGCCCCCCGCCCGCTCCCTGCCTGGTCGCTCCCTTCCCGGCGGCGGGGCGGCGGGGGCGGGGGCGGGGTCCGGGGCGCGGGGCTCCCGGGCTCGGGCGGCCCGGCCGGCCGCTGCCGTTCCCGCGCGTCTGCTCCCTGCCCTGCCCGCCTTCGGTACGCTTCGGGCCGGGCGGTCGCTCTCGCCGCTGCCCGCCGCTCCGCTCCCCGGCCGGTGACGGACTTTTTCCTGCCGAGTCCGGCGCCCCCCCATGGCCCCCCCTCGCTCGCAGTAATCATTCCCAGGCCACTGGGGGACGGGGACTCGCGGCCGCCGGCCACCCCGGTGCCCTTCCCTACCTGCCGCCGGCTCCGGGCCGTGGGCACCACCGAGGGTCCGGCAGCGGCGCACAGCCAGGAGGCTGCGAGTCCCGCGGCCCGGCCCGGCCCGGCCTGCCCGGCCCGGCCCAGCCACGCTCGCTCTGCCCTCCGTCCTCCTCCCGTCCCCCCCCTCCCCTCCTCTCCCCTCGCCCGCCCGCCGTCCCTCCGGGCCGGCCAGGGAGGGAGCGCGGCGCGGCCCGAGGTGTCGGCCTCCCCTCGCCTCCCGGCGCCCGGCCGCGGGCTCCGCTCTGCTCTCGCTCCCGCCCGCTTCCTCTCCCGGCCCCCTCCTCCCCGCGCCGCGTCTCCCCCCCGCAGCCTCGCTCCCCGCCTCGGACTCGCTCTCCCCGACTTCTGCGCCGGGCTCTGTCCGCGGGCTCCCTGGGACCCGCCTCGCTAGGGCTCCAGGTGGCCGCCTCCCAGGTCCTCGGGTCGTCCCGGGTCCCCGCCGCGCTCCCCGCCACCTCCCGGTCCCGCCAAGCGGACTCCAGGAATGCCGCGTCCCCGCCCGGCCCCTCTCGAGGGCGCCCAGCCGTGCCTCCCCCCGGCCCGAGCCCTGCTCCCCGGCCGGGCCCCGGCGTGGGGCTCCGGGGAGGGGGGAGGACGGGAACCGGATCTCGTGGCTGCCGGGCGGGGGCGGGGGCCGGGGCCTCGGACGCCGGGCTCCTACCTGCTCGGAGGTCCATGGGGCTGGGGGCCGGGCCGGCCGGGCGCGGCTCCTCTCCCGGAGGCTGGCGGAGTGGGAGGGCGAGCCGTGGCTCCGGCGAAGCTTTAATAATCCCATCCGCCAGGCCCACTCGCAGGTTTTTTTCGCTCGGTTTCGGATTTTTTTTTTTCGGTGTGGGACATTCTGCAAACTTTTTTTTTTCTGACGTGTAAAGCTGTAACCACAAATTGTAGCAGCCCTCCCCGGGGTGGGGGGAAGAGGGGGGAGGAGGGAAGGGAGGGCTTCTGGGGCTCCTTTCCCTCCCACAACACTGAGGGGGGGTGAGGTGAGGCGAGGCTGGGACAGTACCACCCTGGGCCTCCTGGGGGAGGGGGCAGGGAGGGCATCAGTCCCGTCTCCAGACTCCGGAGAGCCCCAGCCCAGAGGGAGCTGGCCTTCAAGTGGGCTTCTTCCTCCTGGTCTGTCAGGGGATGCCTGCCTCCCATCCCCTGCCTAGCTTGGGGCTCTGTGCCCACCCTACCTCTGCCTCCTCACGTCTAACCAACCATTCCTCCCCCTCCCCCTTGAGTAAATGCAATGACACATTCTCCCAAATGCCAGCAAGCTGGCCTCCAAGCAAGTGATGGTGTTTTTCCTGCTGCCCTTTGTCTGGGCTGACCGCCCCCCTTGCCTATTGTCCCGCCACTTGTCCTATTTCCAAAAGCTAGAGCTAAGTGAGGCGCCAGGGGCCGGGGCAGGTGACTAACCAGCTCACAATGCCCCCTGTGGGGGGGGGGGAGGGGGCACCAGGGCCCACTGCCCAGCTTCCCCCTCAAGTTCACAAGGTTCTCCATTCTTCTCAGTGACCAGGGAGAGTGCCCATGGGTGGGGGATTGTAATTCATTAATCAGCACAAGGCACCCGACCAGTTTCAACACCAGAGGCTTCGGTGACTCAGCGGGAATGCGCACAGTCAAGGCCGTGGACAGAGGAGCGTCCCGTTTGTGAAATGCTTCCCCATCAAGACATGTGGCGTCCTCCTTCCTTTGGGGTTTTGGGTGGTTGGTTTTTCTGGTGCTGAGGTAGAGGTGGTTTGGCAGTGTGTGCACGCTCTCCCTCCTTCCCCTCAGGCCTGGGTTGGGATTTGCTGGGCTGGAGACCTCTGGGATCCATAAGCCTTAGACCCTCCCTTGAGGGTCTCCCTTCCTCCTCCTTCCTCCCTCTCCAAAGAGCTGCCAGGGAGAGCGCACAGAGGAAACAGCTGTCCTATGGGGCTTGTAGACAGCCCCACCACGTGATTTGTCATGGGGGACAGTCATTTGGTCCACAGTCTCGGGTGCATAGCCTATCACCAATTAAATCATCAATTAATAAATTGCCTTTTTGATCTGTTGCTTCAAAGAGGGAGAGGCTAGTAGTGGCTAGATCTGGAAGGTGATGCTTTTCTCTGGAGTGGCATGAGACTTTCTTTCCTCCGTCACTCCTGCTGGTGCCCCTGGAAAAGGAAGGCACTCTGCCAGTCTGCTACCCCCTCTGGCCTGGGGGTCAGAGCAGGCATCCTGGTCATGGCCAGTGCTGGATTCTCAGGGCAGCTTTTCCCCTTTCTGCACTGAGAAGTGAGGTGGGGGGGTGGGGGGGTGGGGAAGAAGTTTGTTTTCAATTACCTCACTGGAGTGGGACAGACTTTGTTGTTGGGTTGTTTCTCCCCCCTTCTGTGTTTCTCTCTCTCTCTCTCTCTCTCTCTCCCCCTTCCCTCCTCTCTCTCCCCCCCCTAAAAAAAGCTGGGAATGGCGAGCTGGCCTGGGGTGGGGGGTAGGGGACTCTGGAGCATCAGTGGCAGCTCTGATGAAAAGTTGGAAAGTGCCTTGGAGGGGTCCTTGTGAAAAGTGCTCAGGGTCCCCTCCCCCAGCCCCACCCCCATCCAGGACTGAAGTTTCAGTGACATTCTTAGCCAGTGAACCCAACTGTCTTTTGATACTCATGCCAAGGTCAAGAAGGCAGATGCCCATGAGTGACTGGACATGGAGTCTGTCAGGAGATTCCCCCTAGCATCTACCCCTTTCTAAGAAAGGGAGCCAGGAAGGGAAGGGAGCAGGAGGGGAGGGCTTGCTCCTGATGGAGAGGCTGCACAGACAATGTGGTTTGGATTTGGCTGAGCCCCTCAGCACCTTATAAAGCACCTTGCTGAGTCAGGGGGAAAGCAGCCCCAATGTGGAGAGAGGAGGGGGCTGGGAGAGAAAGAGGAGGGGGGCTGAAAAGGGGGACTGAAGGAAGAGGAGGGAGAAAGGAAGAAGGGGAAGGGGAAGGGAGACACAATGAGGCAAATGGGAGTGAGAAAGAAGGAGGTTAGAGCTGAAGGAGAGACGGGAGGCACTGGCGAGGAAGAGGAATGGATTCTGCGGTGGAGCTGGGGAGTATGTCCTATGGAACTGTGTCCCACCCTGCCATAGCACAGGTCTACTTGGGAAATTTACAAAGCTTGGCTTTGCAGGAACCCCGAGGGCTGGGACTCCCAACCGATCCAAGCCAGGTGGGGCAGGACAATTGGCTTCACACAGCCCCTGGGCCCCCAGTTTTTTCTCTGATTCTTAATGTAGTGACCCCATAAGCTGAGAAAGTGGCATTTTCCTTGGGCCTCTTGCCTGTTCTTGCCTCTTTGCCCTCTCCCCTCACCCAGGAGAGGCCAAGCTTCTCCCCTCCCCCTCTTCCACACTGCCAAAGGGAAAATCAACTCCATCTCCAAGCAGCTAGTGCCCCTCTGCCATGTCTGGGCAAAGGCAGCAGGCTAGAAGCTGCCAGTCGGGATGGGGTGGGGGCTGGAATAAAAACTGTACCTTACTCTGCCAACTCCTCAATAGGGGTGGGCTGCTAGAATTTGGGGGAGAAGGAGTAAAGAGAAGAACAGGAGGGCCCCTTCAGGGTTTTTGTGGGACAAAACAGACAGGTCACTGTCCTCTGATTTCTAGCTGCAGGACTGGGAAAGCTTCTGTACTGCCCTTTCCTTCCCCCTTAGCAGCTCCCAAATAACCTTATCAGGATCCTCCCCGTTCCAACAATCTGGGACTGTGGATGGGGGGAGGGCAGAGGTTGGAGGGGACATGCCCCAGCTTCAGATGCGCACCCTTAGGAAGACAGAATGTCCCTTGGATCCAGGAGGATACAGAACCATGCTTTATCAGCCTACTGAGTGTTAGGTCCTATATATATCAGGATAAGAAGAACCTAGCTCAGCCTTTAAGAATTCCAGTCTTAAGCCGGGTGCTGGTGGCTCATGTCTGTAATCCTAGCTACTCAGGAGGCTGAGATCTGAGGATCTCAGTTCAAAGCCAGCCCAGGCAGCAAAGTCCATCAGACTTTTTATCTCCAATAAGCCACCAGAAAACTGGAAGTGGTGCTGTGGCTCAAGCGGTAGAGTGCTCACCTTGAGCTGAAGAGCACAGGGACAGCACCCAAGCCCAGAGTTCAAGCCCCAGGACCAACCAAAAAAAAAAAAAAAAAAGAATTCGAGTCTTGATTGGGCACTGGTGGCTCACACCTGCAATCCTAGCTACTCAGGGGCTGAGATCTGAAGATCTGATCTCCAATTAACCACAAAAAAGCTAGAAGTTGAGCTATAGCTCAGGTGGTAGAGTGCTAGCCTTGAGCAAAAGGAGCTCCAGGCCCCGAGTTCAAGCTCCAGTACCAGCAACACAGACACACAGACACACACACACACACACACACACACACACACACACACACACACACACACACACACACCAGTTCCCAGTCTTGGGACACACAGTAAATTTGTAACCAGTCACAGGTGGTAATGAGTCTCTTTAGGAAGGCTGGTGTTTCCAGGTAGAGATATGGGCTGAGCAGAGAGGGTCAACTGGGCACCACCATATAATTCCCTGCCTGTGCAGAGAGCAAGTTCTGAGAGTCAGAATACCTAGTTTCCAACTGGCCCATGTGGACAAGGCTCTTGCTTCTCTGTGGAAGTGAGTGTGAGCATCTCTGCCTCCTCTCCATAGGATGGTGGGAGTACCCAGTAGGCTGGCAAAAGGACATTGGTTTGCTGTCACCTCTGGCGTTCCAGACTGCAGGCCACAGGCAGATGGCAGGTCAGGCAGGCCCAAGAGAGATGTGTGGGTGTGATAGATTTGGCACTAGGTAATGACCAAGCTGCCCTCCAAGTAGTAGGGGTGAGTCAGTGTTGATTGGTTGATTTCCTACTTCTTCCTCCTTCCCTCCCTTCCTGACTAATTGGCATCCCCAGAGAAGGCTTTTCAGGTGTCTCCAAAATATCAGGCCCCACACGGCCTTGAGGCTGGCATTGAAGGGGTCCTGCTTCAGGAGGTTGTAGGGAACTTACAGCCAGATCACCTTCTAACAAGGTGACCAGAGTGGGGTTGGACAGTCTGCAGAAGTGAGCAGTGACAGTCTCTAATTCATTTGTTCACCAGACACTCCCAGAATGCCTCCTCTAGGCCAGATACTGAGGACACAGAGAGGAACTTTAAGGAGCCATAGGGTGGAAGGGTGGAGGCAAGAAAGGTAGGAGCCACCAGGAACTCCCAGCCTACTTCCATACTAGCAGTTCTCATTTATTTTGCTTCACCTCAATGCTGACCATAACTTAAATGTGCTAAGCTGCTTCCCAGAACACTCTAGCTCAGCCTGGTGCTGAAGCTGTCCAGGTCCCACTTTGTCTCATCTTTGTTAGAACCTTAGGAGCAGGGAATTGATGTTTCTCCTTTTTATGTGAGAAACCGTGTCATTATCTTAGATCAGGTCACACTGGTCTGTGAGGGATAGAACAAGGACAGAACCCAGCAATGTCTGACTCCAGTGACATCCTTTTTCCCTTCTTTTTCTTTGCAACAGGTACTTTAGACTACACAGATGTCAGCCTAGGGGCTGCTATGAGAGACTCAAAAAAGAAGGGGCTGGGTCTGAGAGCTGGCTTCAACATACCAGACTTTGCTGAGTGCTCCCTGGCTAGGAGGCTTGTAGTTATGAGTATAACTGGTCCTTTAGGACACCAAGCTGTTCCTCGGAACCTAGAAAGTCCAAGCTGCCAGCAGAGGGAGACCTGGGCTCTCCTGCCCGCCTCCTCCACTGATGAAAGCTGCCTGTGTTAGTTGGGCCAAGCACCTCATGTCCACATTGCCTCTGTGTTAGTGAGAGTCCAGACCTTAAGAGTGCAGGAGAGCTCAGGATCCCATTAGCAGGGAGTTGGGGACCTGGCAATGAGCATTCAAGTGGGAGTTGTGGGGGGCCACCCACCAATAGAAGTAGGGGGTAAAGGTCTCTTCCTGCTTCCTGAGGGCCCACAAACAAGACCCTAGGTCTGCTTGCTCATAGGCCTTGCCTCAGGTTTCTCCTGGGATTCTGTGACCATCTTTTGGTGTTCAAGTGCAGACCAGGCAGGAGCTGAGAGCAGGAAGGGAAGGTGAGGCCAGGCAGGAGCAGAGGCACTTGCCCTTTCCCTTCAGTGTGCAGGAACCCAGAGGGCCCTGCCTCACCCTGATGTCAGCGGAAACCCCAGGGGCAGAGGGCTCTTCTTACCTTAACAACCGCCCTGCCCTGCCCTGGCGCGCCACCCATACCTGGCCCTGCTCAGGACACCCCACCCACCTACCTCTTCTTCCTCCATGGAGCCACAGCAAAGTTGAGAGGCATCCGTCGTGCTGCTGCCTCTCCTCTGCCCCACCGGGGCCCTCCCATCTCCTCGGTGTCTGGGTGTGTGAAGAGGGCAGGGGCAGAAGGGATACCCTAGGTGTTAAGACTCCTCCCCTGCCTGCCAGGAGCTCTCCCCGTCATTCTCCCAGGATGTTCCATTGCCCTGGCCAACCCATGCCGCAGGCTCTGTGACTCCGTCTCCCCTGGCAGAGGAGTGGGGTTACCTCTCCCTGGGCTGGGAGATCCTTATCCTGCCCCGCTGAGTCACTGCCGGCTCCTCCCGTCCTCTTCCCCTCTCCCTCTATACCATCCTTTCTCCTATAGCCAGGGGTTAGAGATATCTCCATTCCCTGGTGATATCCACCTGAGATGGGGATGCCCTGCTGCGGGGCTGGGGGGGGATGGGGGGGGAAGCTTGGTGATAGTACGGGAAGCCGCCTCTCTTCTGTGTGATCTTGGACAAGTCACTGCCCCCTCTACTCTATGCTGTCCACAGGCCAGGGACCATAGTGATAGAACAATACTTTTTGGGGTCCCCAGGGGAACATCTGCATGCATTTCAGTTTCAGAAGCTGACTTCAAACATTATAACATGAGCCAGGCACTGGTGGCTCACACCTGTAATCCTAGCTACTCCGGAGGCTGAGATCTGAGGATTGCAATTCAAAGCCAGCCCAGGCAGGAAAGGCGGTGAAACTTTTTTTTTTTGGTTGGTCATGGGGCTTGAACTCTGGGCCTGGGCGCTGTCCCTCAGCTCTTCAGCTCAAGGCGAGCGCTCTACCACTTGAGCTACAGCGCCACTTCCGGTTTTCTGGTGGTTTATTGGAAATAGGAGTCTCACAGTCTCTCCTGCCCGGGCTGGCTTTGAACCGCGATCCTCAGATCTCAGCCTCCCGAGTAGCTAGGATTACAGGCGTGAGGCACCAGCGCCGGGCGGCGGTGAAACTCTTATCTTCAACAAACCACCAGAAAACCAGAAGTGGTGCTGTGGCTCAAGTGGTAGAGAACTAGCCTTGAGCTGAAGAGCTGAGGGACAGTACTCAGGCCCAGAATTCAAGCACCATGACAGACAATAATAACAACAAAAAAACACATTGTAAAATAAAATAGCAACTTAAGAAGGCATGTGAAGGGCTGTGCAGGTAGGAGGGGGAGGGAGAATTTGCATGGCAAACAGAAGAGGGCTGCACTGGCCTAGAATAGGTAGGGAGCAGGGAGGAGCTGGCTCAATCACCTCCTAAAGCCTTCCAGAAGTGCCCACTATATATGCTTCACTGACCAGTGTGGATCTGGAGAGATACAGCCTGTCTGCCAGGGGCTTATGGGATGAGAGTCAGAGGGCAAGGTGACTTCAATACCCACCAGAGATCTGGGCAGCCAGCTAAGAGGCTCAGTGCGGACTAGGGCACTTGGAGCAGGTCCCTTCCATCCTAAGCTCACAAGGAACTCTGAAAAGACATCAGAGTTTTCTGGTATCAGAGAGCCCAGATAAGGCTGGGATGTAGCACTTTCTGAGCATATGCCAGGGCTTGAATTTGATACCTAGCATGTGAGCGCGCGCACGCACCCACCTACCCACCCACCCAACCCTGATCTATCACTTACCTCATGAGTTTCCTGGGGTTGTAGTGCACCTCAAGTGAGACAGGAAGTAAAACACCTTTGCAAGTTGCCCAGCTTCAAGACCCAAGAGAGCTGCTCTCCCCACCCAGTAGGAGGCACTTATTAACTGCCTGGCATTGCAAAGGAGTCCTTACATACTTCACACAATCTCACAGTCCTCCCATGGCAGGTGCTATGGTAGCTGCCATTTTACCATGGGGACACTGAGGCATGGAGTTACACAACTTGCCCAAGGTCACAGAGGCCTGGCTTCAGAGCCATGTTCTTAATTAGCAATCTCCTTCCTATTCTGCCCCTAGTTTCTTAAAAGCTCCTCCCTCCTCTATAGTAAGCCTCTCACAGCCAAGGATGCCTTCTTTTCCCTTTTGTCCCCTAGAAATTAGCACAATGTTTAGCACCTACTGGCACCTAGTGTCTTGCTTAACCCTACCCAGGCTAGTTGGCCTGGTCTGTGCTGGTCCCTGGGACTGGATGCGGTGTCTGTCTCCCTCTGCTGGTCCCTCAGGGGACAGCTCGGCGAGCTGCTTTCCCCAGAGCTGGTGGTGCCCTGGTCTCCCGGAACAGTGAATGGTGAGTGCTGGGAAGGTTGAGAGCAGGGCACTCAGGCCATACTCTAGGCTACAGGAACACCAGCATCACCTTCTTGGATCCCTGTAGTCAGAAGCCTGCCTCTAACAGGCGCTAAGGGGTGGTCTTAGGGAGGCCAGGTTGCCTCCCTGATGCCTACCCAGGGGGGAGGGAGGGACAGCAGGCCCCAAACATCCTCCTTCCTCTTCTAACCCATGAATGGAGCTGTCATCCATGGATTTATCTAAACCTTTTGTGAAGCTATTTCTATTTCCAGCCGAGACCACATCTTGGGGTAATGAGTTCCATCGGTGTCCTCCCCTGCTGGGTGAAGCACGCTGCCTTTGATTTGGCCTAAACTTACCTCACTTGCGCTCCAAGGGGGCCCTGTAACTCCAGCATGCCAGGTTTTGGTGAACAAGCCTGAGCTTCCCCCTTCCCGTCCCCCTGAGGGTTTGAAAAATTCCATCCCACCTCCCCTCCACCTCCAGCCCTGCAGACTGAAAAGACCTGGTGTCTCATTTGTGCACAGCATCTGACAGTGTGGGCACATCATTATCTCATGCCAGCCCCCCAGCAGCTTTGGGGGAAGAAGGTATGCACCCTCGTTCTCCTTATAGGCCCAGGATAACCAACGGGGTGTGGGGTTCTGTGTGGCAGCTCAAAGCAGCAGCAATGGCCTCCTGGGCTGGTCCCCTAGGTCTGACTCTTCAGCTCCAACCTGTCTCCTTGGAGATTCAAAGATTCTCCAGGCCTTTCCTCTGTAGTATTGTGTCAGGAAGACTTTTCCTCCAAGGATCTCAGTATGCAGTTGCCCTGGTTTTGTCCAAGCTGATGGGCCATTCTGTCTTGTGCTTTGATCATAGGCTGCTGGGAGGATGCACTCTGGAGTGGAGGGGGTAGGATACAGCCATCCTTCTAATTGCAGCAGCAAAGTTGAAAAACTCTGTACATGTTTACAGCAGCCCTTTTACTATTCCCAGTCTTCACATTAGCAAACTGAGGCTTGGAGAACATTATGTCCATTTGTACACAACTTGTAAGTGATGGAGCCAGGATTCAGACTCAGGCAGGCTGGCCCCCAGACCGCATTCTATGCCTCAACAGCCAACCCTGGGTTCAAGGCTCGTAATAGCTCTGAGTCTGCACTCTTCACTCATTCACCACAGATGCATCAAACACTGCTACACGCCAAACATTGTTCTGATCGCTGGGAAAAGTGCCAGGGAACAAGAAAAGCCTGGGCAGGGCTTGGCAGTGGATGCTGGCAGCACCTGGCGTGACACACATCATAAGCAGGCTAACCAGTGCTCCACCAGCTTGGTGCCCCAGCAGCTCAGAGCTGCCCTACCCGCTCAGTGTCCCCAAAGTAAGCATGCAAAGCCTATTTGCCAGGTGGCCACACACTAGCTCAAGGTGAACCCCAGTGATCCCTTACATTCCAAACTTCTCCGCCCCTCTGCCTTGTGGTTACCCCAGTCTGGCAAAATTCCCACCATGAGTAATCTCACCTGTGCCCTTGCTTGTGAGGAGGCTGCACAGGACATCTGTGGAGGCACAGAGCACTGCTTGGCACATCATCTCACCAAGCCTCTGTATGTCAGCTCTTTCTCCATGCCTCACTGCTCTAGACTGCTCCTTTCTCCAGAAAGCCCCACCCCCAGCCTTTGACCAGGTCTGTCAAGGGGCATGCTCCCACAGTCCCTTGTCATCCCTGTTCCCAAGGTATAAATTCATAGTGACGTTGGTGATCACCCTGCCTCTGGCTGATATCTATTTTCCCCAGGAGTCTGTAGTCCCTCACCTTCCCCAGCTGGGAGCCTAAGTTCTGCACATGGTTTATCTGTTCTGCTGCCCAAGCAAACTCCTACTCAGAACCTTGACATGGCTATTTTTGTGTCTGGGTCTTTGTACTTATGTTGGTTTTTGAGTCATGGCAACCTGGTCATGCTATTTTGGGTGTGTGTGTGTGTGCATGGGCGTACGTGCACGTGCATGGTGGTACTAGGACTTGAACTCAGGGTCCTACATTCATGGTTGGCTTTTCTGCTCAGTACAGGCCCTCTTATCACTTGGGACACATCTCCACTTTTGGCTTTTTGTTGCTTAATTAGAGGTACAAGTCATAGCTGTCTGCCTGAGCTGCCTTCGAACCAAGATTCTCAGATCTCAGCTTCCTGAGTAGCTAGTATTACAAGCATGAGCCACCAATGCCTGGCTTGATCATGCTATCTTTTTTTTTTTTTGGTCACTCATGGGGCTTGAACTCTGGGCTTCCGCACTGTCCCTGCGCTCTTCAGCAAAAGGCAAGTGCTGTGCCACTTGAGTCACAGTACCACTTTGGTTTTCTGGTGGTTAATTGGAGATAAGAGTCTCACAGACTCTTCCTGCCTGGGCTGGTTTTGAACCACGATCCTCAGATTTCAGCCTCCTGAGTAACTAGGATTACAGGCGTGAGCCACCGGCTCTTAAGAGTGTAAGTCCTCTCACAACATCCCTTTCCCCCAGGTCTTTTCCCTCAGAGCACCTGCCCCCTTCTACACAATACATGACTGAATTGTTCATCTTTTTTCCTTTCCCCTTCTCTCTTCCCTTTCCTTTTCTAGTGCTGGGGATTGAACCCAGAGTTTTATGCATACTACTACTCAACCACTTAAGCTATGCCCCAAACACAACTCATTCATTTGTTGACTATTGCATGCATTGGGCTTCTGCAACTTCAATTCTAACAGCTAAGCAAAAGTGGCTGAAGGAAAGAAATTCTGACAATTATTTTGTTTTTGTTTTTTTGTGCTGGTCCTGGGCTTAAACTCATGACCTGGGAACGTCCCTGAGTTGGTTTTTTGTTGTTGTTGTTGTTGGCATGGGGCTTGAACTCGGCCTGGGCACAGTCCCTCAGCTCTTCAGCTTAAGGCTAGCACTCTACCACTTGACCCACAGTGCCACTTCGTTTTCTGGTTGTTTATTGGAGATAAGGGTTTCATGGACTTTACTGCCTGGGCTGGCTTTGAACCGCAATCCTCAAATCTCAGCTTCCTGAGTAGCTAGGATTACAGGTGTGAGCCACCAGCGCCCGGCTCCCTGAGCTTTTTTTCCTTTTCTTTTTTTTTTGGGGGGGGGGGTCCAGTCGTGGGGCCTGAACTCTGGGCCTGGGCGCTGTCCCTCAGCTCTTCAGCTCAAGGCTAGCGCTCTACCACTTGAGCCACAGCGCCACCTCCGGCTTTTTTCTTATGTGGTGCTGAAGAATCGAACCCAGGGCCTCAGGCATGCAAGGCAAGCGCTCTACCACTGAGCCATCTTCCCAGCCCCTTTCTTTTCTTTTTCTTCTCAAAGCACGAGCCACTAGCTTCTGGCCAATTAATTGTTTTAAGTGTTGAAATGGTCTCTCCACCCCATACATACATCCATTCACATAGATTTGCCTGCTTGTAGGAAGCCACCTCTAACTTGGAGTTTGGTTTAAATTTGGACTATTACATTTGGGATTTGAAAGAAACCTTGGGCCACTTCATCTAACTGCTTCATTTTATTAAGAAACTGAGATGCAGAGGAGGATGTCTGACTTGTTTGAGGCTGTCTATAAGGAGGCTGGAAGTACACCCTATTTTCCTGACTTCTAGCACAGGCCCAAGTCCTCTATACCCATCTCTCACCCAACAGGATAGGTTCTCCTGGGTGCTGGTGGCTCATGCCTATAATTCTAGATACTCAGGAGTCTGAGATCTGAGGATTGTGGTTTGAAGCCAGCTTGGATAAGAAAGTCCATGAGACTCTCAACTCCAATTAACCACCAGAAAAACAGACGTGGAGCTGTGGCTCAAAGTGGCAGAGCACTAGTCTTGAGCAAAAAAGCCCAGGAACAGTGCCCACTGCCTCAGTTCAAGCCTCACAATCCACAAAATAGGCAAACCTAAAACAGAATAGGTTCCCCATGACTCTCAGCTCCTCCTCCCTCACTGGGCTCCTGAGCCTCCAACAGCAAGCCCACAGAGCTCCCTCTGCTTCTTCAGATTGGAAAGCTTCCTTCCAGCTCCTTGGCCCAGGAGATGGGGACAGGAGTAGTAAGGATATAGATTACAGATTCTCTCCAGCACTGGGGACAGGTGAGAGCACAAGTCCTTTGAGATCCCAGCATGCCAAGCTGGGAAGGGCCTCAGTGAGCATCTTGCACTCCCTATCCTTGAGGCCAAAGATCCCTGAGGCCAAAGATCTCAGGATGACAGGCCCTTACAGCCCCACAACTGTCAGGAGCAGAAACAGGACTGTGAGTATTTAGCCTTCCCCATCTCTACTGTAAGGACCCCTGACATCTATCATCTGTTTACTCTCCTACTCAGATAGTGAGCGTGGAAGAGGTGGCTAAGCTGGGAAGGCAATGCTGATTTCCCTTGGGAGATGGGGATCCAGTAGAGGAGGAAACAGGAAGCAAATGGTATGTTAAGGCTCTGTGTGTGTGAGTGTACCCGCCAGTCCTGGGGCTTGAACTCAGGGCCTGGTGCTGTCCCTGAGCTTTTTTTGCTCAAGGCTAGTGCTCTACCCTGAGCCACAGATCCACGTCTTGCTTTTTGGTAGTTAATCGGAAATGAGTCTTATGGACTTTACTGACTGGATTGGCTTTGAACTGTGATCCTCAGATCTCAGCCTCCACAGTAGCTAGGATCACAGGCATAAGCGACCAGTGCCCAGCTTCATTCAGACTTTTATTTAACACTTATTTGTTGATTATATATTGAGGGCCAGGTCCTGAGTGAGGCACAGAGATACAGCAACAACAAAAGAGAACCCCTGCCAGTGTAAGGTTGACACAGCAATGGGAAACACAGACATTAAACAGAGAAGGGGCTGGGAAGGTGGCCCAGTAGTAGAGTACTTGCCTTGCATACATGAGGCCCTGAGTTCAATTCCTCAGCACCACATAAGCAAAAAAGAAAAAAAGCCGGAAGTGGCGCTGTGGCTCAAGTGATAGAGCTCTAGCCTTGAGCTGAAGAGCTGAGGGACAGTGCCCAGGCCCAGAAAAAAAAAAAAAGATAGCCCTCAGCTCAAGGCTAGTGCTCTACCACTTGATCTACAGCGCCACTTCCAGCTTTTTTCTTTTTTGCTTATGTGGTGCTGAGGAATGGAACCCAGGGCCTCAGGCATGCAAGGCAAGTGCTCTACTACTGAGGCACCTTCTCAGCCCAGGACCTAGATTCTGTATGCACAGGATCAAACATTTGGATTTTATGGCAACAACTTGTAAACAAGGGAGAGGCACTGACAAAGTTTCAAGAAGGTAATTTTTGCTTCCATGGGGAGAGTGAACTGTTGGGGACAGGGTAGAGGCACAAAACCACTGCGAGCTGTTGTGGTAATCCAGATCAAAGGACTATGGTTCAAACCAGGTGGCAATGAAGTTAGGAGGGCCAAGATGCTATCTTTTTGGGAGATAAAGTAGTCAGGATCTGCTGAAAGATGAAATGGAAGGGGTGGGGGAGACAGTCTTAAGGATAACTCGGAATCTAATGAGAGAAGGCCTACATGGGGGAGCGGCTCACTGGCAGAGGCAAGGCAAAGCCGCCTTTCCCATAGGCCCTAGGGAAGGGCAAAGGGCTACGGAGGAAGGGGAGTTGAAGATGAAACAAACTAGCTCAAAGGTAAAAGGCTAGGGGGCAAAAATAGCTTCCTTCACCACCCACAAAACCAGAAGAGTGAGGCATCTGCCAGCTCTACAGGAATGCTGGGATGCCCGTGACCCTTCAAAGAGCCATGAAAGGTGGTGCTAAAGGGAACACAGGGCCAGAGACAGCTCTGAGACTTAAGAAACCCCGACACCCAAGAAAACCTGGCAGCTGATGACCCTCGGCCGCAGTCTGGTGTCTCTGTAGAAGACGCACAGCCGCACAGCCATGATCCTCTCCTGCCTCACGGGGCAGCAACCTCTCAGTGCCCTGTCCCCCTCCCCTCTACTCGGGTTGAGGCCCACACACCACCGAGTCTCCGCATTGCTTCTCCCTCTGCTAGGTAGCCCCTTCGATCCCTTTCTTCCGGGAAACTTCCGTCCTCTCTTCACGCATCAGTGCAGATCGGCGAAGGATCCCGAAACCCGAGCGCAGGCAGTCCTCTTCCTTCCCGTGAGAGCCGGGGCCGCCGCCGCCCCCAATCCCAGACCCGACCGCGTGAGGACGGCTCCGCTGCAACCCCTCAGTCCCTGACAGTTACCAGGGAAACCTGCGGAGACGGCACTCCCAGGCCAGGGCCGGCCCCGCCGCCCGGCACCTCCGGCCCCGCAGCTCTGTCCTCTCGGGCCGTTGCCGCGGCGCGCGGCCCACCGTGTGTCCCACGGAGCGCCTCGGTTTTCACGGACGCGTACCAGCAGCGAGTGGATCGGGGAAAGGGGACGCCGGGAGCCGAGAGGGAGCCCGAGCTCCGGGTCACGTGACCTGGGCCCACCCCAGAACGAACTCCGTCACGTGACCGCCGAGTCGACGAACGTTTTTCTCACGTGACGGAGGCGCCTGAGTCTAGGCCAATAAGGAGACGGGGGCGGGGCCGGCCGGGGGCGGCGCGCGGGAAGATTACTCAGGACTTGTGCTGTGGCTGCCGGGCCCCAGTTACGGGGACCTTATGCAGGCGAGATCTCAGTCTCACCCCGATCGCAGGCTGGGCCCGCGAGTGGTGCTTGTACGGCATGAAGTGCCTGGTCACTGGAGGCAACGTGAAGGGTGAGTTTGGGCCGACGTAGCGGCGGGGCATGTGAGCCCGCCAATGGCGCCACCTTAACCCCGTCTCTACCCTCTTCCCTGCAGTGCTCGGCAAGGCCGTCCACTCCCTGTCCCGGATGGGGGACGAGCTCTACCTGGAACCCTTGGATGATGGGGTGAGGGGCTGGGTCTTGGGCCGGAGGATCGTGAGCAGATTTGCCTGCGAAGTTTCCGTTTCCTCCTCTGTGGTTAGGACGTGACTTGAGTTTGTCTTCTTCCCCGGCTCCTGTGTGCACTGAAAGCTCTTGCCTTTCTGGAGAGCCCAGTGGAGGGTGTGTACGGGTGAGGTCGACTTAGAGGAATAGTATCACAGAGCGGGAAATGCGGCCCCCCGCGCTGTGGGAGCGTCCCGAGAGCGCTTCAGAAGATGGTACAGCTGCCTCCACGGGGTAGGGTGGTTTTCATACACGATGGCCATGAGGCAAGTGCAGGCAAAAGTAGGCCAGAAGGATGGACTCGTCATTGCCCCTAACCATGTCCTTTTTCCTGCTGCTTGTGTCCCAGCTCTCCCTCCGGACTGTGAACTCCTCGCGCTCTGCCTATGCCTGCTTCCTCTTTGCCCCCCTCTTCTTCCAGCAGTACCAGGTGGCCACCTCTGATCTGGACACACTGCGCTGTAAGATACAGATGAAGGTGAGGTCTTTCAGCAGGGGTATTCCCCACACCCCCGGCATCTCCACAGCTATACACCTGTGGTGGGTCACTGAAGAGTGAACTTTAAGTAGCAATCCAGTGCAAAATGCAGCTAGGGGCACAGTATAAAGCCCACAGAAGCTAATGGTATGTGTGGTGTGTGTGTGTGTGTGTGTAGGGGTGGGGGGTGGGGGAGCCCTGTTGGGAGGATGGCAGGTTTCCAGGCAGCAAAAACATGAGCAAGTGTGCAGATGCCCTGAATATCATGGGGTCCCTTTATCGTACATGCTAGGCTAGTTATGGGACAGAGCCTACATTGGACTTGCCAGGCTGATGTGTCCTACTCCCACTCAGTCCTTCCTGTCTGTGTTCCGTTCTCTGGCAACACTGGAGAAGACTGTGGAAAAGTGCTGCATCTCCCTGAGTAGCCGGAGCAGCAGCTTGGTGATCCAGCTGCACTGCAAGTATGGTGAGTGGGCAGCTACTCAGACAGGGGCTCCTGAGCCAGAGGGAAGGCTGGGGGAAGATTGACAAGGCCCACTGAGACGCTGTCTGGCCATCCAGGGGTGAAGAAGACTCACAACCTGTCCTTCCAGGACTGTGAATCTCTGCAGGCTGTCTTCAACCCAGCCTCATGCCCCCATGTGCTCCGTGCCCCAGCAAGGTGAGCTTGCCCTTGCCACTCCTCTCTGGGGCTTCAAGGGTATGTGTATGTGTGAATGTGCATTTGTGTGTTTATGTGTACTGGGGCTTGAACTCAGGGCTGAGATGCTGTCACTTAGCCTTTTTTTGGGGGGGGGAAGTCGGGGGGGGGGGGGCGGCGCTAGTCCTGGGGCTTAAACTCCGGCCTGAGCACTGTCCCTGAGCTTCTTTTGCTCAAGGCTAGCATTCTACCACTTGAGCCACAACTTCACTTCTGGCTTTTTGGTGATTAATTGAAGGTAAAAAATCTCTTGGACTTTCCTGCCTGGGCTGGTTTCTTTTTTTTTTTTGGGGGGGGGGGTCCAGTCATGGGGCCTGAACTCTGGGTCTGGGTGCTGTCCCTCAGCTCTTCAGCTCAAGGCTAGCGCTCTACCACTTGAGCCATGGCACCACTTCTGGCTTTTTTTCTTTTTGCTTATGTGGTGCTGAGGAATTGAACCCAGGGCCTCATGCATGCAAGGCAAGCATTCTACCACTGAGCCACCTTCCCAGCCCCTTGGGCTGGTTTCAAACATTAATCTTTAGATCTCAGCCTCCTAAATTGATAGGATTACAGGTGTGAACCACCAACACCCAAACTTTCTCATTTTAGCCTTTGGATTTTCTGTGAACCTAGATTTCACTCAGCCCAGGTCCTTCCACAGTTACTAAAAGCACAGGCTGGTCAGTGGCACTAGGGGCACATGTAGCTACTTAGGGGGCTGAGACCTGGAGGATCATGGTTTGAAGCCAGCCCAGGCAGAAAAGTAATTAAACATCAAAATGCTGGACTAGAGACACAGCTCAAGTGGTAGATAGCCTTGAGAAAAAAAAGTGCAGTGAGGGTATGAGGCCCTGGTTAAAAAAAAAAGAAAACAGGTGCTGGCATGGAGGGGCAGGACACCCTGCCCTATTCTCTGCCTCTAGGAGCCTGCCTTCTCAGAGGTCTGATACCTCATATAGCAAGTCTATCTGTGACCTGCAGGCAAATTTCTTGACTAACCTTGAGTGGCTATCCTTAACAGAGGTACAAAGCCCCTCTCTCGCCTAGTTACCTTCATTCAAGGAAAGCCTCTTTCCTGCCCAGCTGTAGTCCTGCGGAGTCCTCAAGACAAGGAAGGAGGCTAGGCAGGGAGGTGGAGGTCCAGGAGGGTTGCTGACTGGTCAGGTAGCACTGACCAGTCAGGGTTGCACAGGGCATGGAGAAGGGGGCTCAAGTGAAGGTCCCCAAGAACTAGCAGAGAAAGGACTTCCCCCACTCAAATTCATTTCTCATGATGACTGAAGGGCTCCCTTGGGTCTCGATATCTGTTTCCCCAGAGTCTATTAAGCTAGGACTCCTTTGGGTAGAGAAAGAGGGAAGGTTATCACCTTATTCTGTCCCTTTTTCAAAATGAGCAATTGTTTCTTTTTGTTTGGGTTGTTTTTTGCAATACTGGGCATGGAACCCAGGACCTCTTAAGTGTGCTAGGCAAGTGCTGAACTTCTGAGAGACATCCCCAGCTCCTCAGTGGTTTCCAGGCAAAGTCCAGATGTTATTTTTCGGCAAACGTTTGGCAACATGTATCCTTAGAAAAGAAGGATTTGTTTTTCCCACCCTGTCCCCCTCCCCCTCAGTGGTGGGATGGAACTCAGGGCCTTCTACATGCTAGACAAGCCACACCTCCAGCTGTAAGGGCTCTCTGGGGGCCAGATTCCTAGGAGCAGAATGTATATAGTTGTGTCCCATCCCTGGCCCTCTCCTACCACTGCTTAGTCAGGGGCTGCCTGCCCAGCCTTGCTGCTTCCTTCTCCAGATTCTTTGCTTGCCCCTTCACTCAGAAGCTTTTGACCTGGCAGGCAATACTGTCCACTCACCCCTGCGTGTGCTAGGCCTGCACACCCACCATTCATGTGTAAGTCACTGCCTTGCCTCCTTCGGGTGTGACACTCTGCCCTCTTCACAGAGTACTGGGGGATGCCATTCTGCCTTTCTCGCCTGCACTGGCTGAAGTGACATTGGGCATCGGCCGTGGCCGCCGGGTCATCCTGCGTAGCTACCAGGAAGAAGAGGCAGGTGAGGGAGCTGGACATGCCCTGGGAGGGACCCCAGGTGGGAGTGGGGTTGGACCCAGGGACCCAGGCTCTTCCTGTGCCTGCCCCTACAGACAGCACTGTCAAAGCCATGGTAACTGAGATGAGCATCGGGGAAGAGGATTTCCAGCAACTGCAGGCTCCAGAAGGGGTAGCTATCACATTCTGCCTCAAGGAATTCAGGGTAAGTTTCCCCCACCCCCACCCTACCCTACCCACTTACCCTCTTCCCAGCCCAAGCCCTCACTGCCTGCTTCTTTCCTCTCAGGGGCTCCTGAGCTTTGCAGAGTCAGCGAACTTGCCTCTTAGCATTCACTTTGATGCCCCAGGAAGGTAATTCCCCAGGCCTCTGCCCAGGGGAGGAAGGGCTTTGGGATCCCAGAAGAGGAATGATCTAGCCATGTCTGTTCATTGCCAAGGCCAGCCATCTTCACCATTGAGGACTCACTGCTGGATGGCCACTTTGTTTTGGCCACACTTGCAGACCTGGACCCACACTTGCAGTACCTGGGCTCCCCAGAGCTCCCCAGGACAGCACCTCAGCTGCAGGCTCACAGGTGAGGGCACCAGCCCCCTGCCTCCCTTCCCCCCGCCCTCCATCTTTGTTGTTTGCAGCTTCCGCACCTCCCCCCAACATAGCACACTTCCTGCCAGGTCCCAGCCCTGGAGGCGCAGCCTTCTTGGTCAGATGTACTAAAACCCCTCCCACTGAGAAGCGTCCCTGAGGTCCCACTGGCTTCCTCCTCTGGCTGAGTCCTTCCCTCTGAGCCGCCTCCCAGGCCAAGGAGGAAAAGAGCTGCTAGAGGCTGTGGGCTGCCTGGGGTTGAGGAAGCAGGTGGCTGGGAGGGCAGGTGGGGTGGGGAGGATGGGCCCAGTGTAGCTGAAGCAGAGGAAGTTTAGTCTGGCCCCCAGCCCGGCACGTCCCTGAGCTCCAGTGCGCTCCAGCTCCTGTCTCCCTGGGAAGGGGGTGGGGGGGAGGTGCTTGAGCCCCCTTGTGGCCCTCATTCACAGGGTTTGCAGTTTCCCTCCCCCAGCTGAGCTAAATAGACCCCAGGATGCCTCCCTCAGGCCCCTACCTGAACTCTGATCAAAGGGATTCCAGGCCCACTCCCTTCAGGAAGCCCCCACTTAACCCCTGCATCCTCTCCTCTCCAGTCAAATCAGGAAGTAATAAAACCAAGAGCTCACAAGCAGTCTTGAGGCCCCTACCTCCTGTTGGGCCTTCTAAGGTGGGGTGTGTCTGTACCCTATTCTCTCCCTATTCTTGACACTGTCTCTGCCTACAGCACATCCCAGCTGGATGACTTTGCCAGTGATGACATTGACTCTTACATGATTGCCATGGAAACTGCCGCAGGCAGCTCAGGCTCTCGGGCACAGCCCCCCATTTCTCTTTCACCTGGCTTCCAGCCCTCCCACGACCCCAGCCTGCACTCTGATGAAGAAGCTGAGCCCAGCACAGTGCCTGGCACTCCCCCACCCAAGAAGGTAGAGGCTGGCTGTAGAGGCAAGGGCTGGGAGGGGCGGAAGGGAACAGCCTGCAGAACCCATGGGCTTCCTCTGTTCTCTTTCCAGTTCCGCTCGCTGTTCTTTGGCTCCATCCTAGCTCCTGTACACTCCCCCCAGGGCCCTAGCCCTGTGCTGGCTGAAGACAGTGATGGTGAAGGCTGAGCTGAGAAGCTAAAGGCCTTAGACTAGAAGTCCCAGCAGGGGAAGGACAGGGGCTCTGACCAGGGCATGGCATAAGGGCAGTGCTGGCAGTTCTGCTTGCCTCCTGCAGGTCCCACTCCACCATGTTTGGCTTGAGTCCTGTCATCTCCCTCCACACTGCAACCAATCATGCCTCTTCCCAGGTCTGGTGGCTAGAAGCTATCTCACTGGCAGGTCCTCACCTCTTCACCACAGAGTCTCAAGCTAAGTTCTAGCCACCTGGCCAGGGCTGAAAGCCTGCCTTCTTGAGGCTTATCTCTAAGAAAAAAATCATAGTGCTGTTGATTTACTCCTACTGCCAATCACGAGCTGCCCTTCCCCCAGACACACCACTGGGACCCCCCCATGTGGCTGATAATTTCTTATTTTCCCAACACTTTGGCCCTGCCTTGGAATTTTTAAGAGCCTCTGGATTTGACTTGTGTGGCTGGGGTTACCCTGGCTGGGCCTGTGCCCAGCCAGCCTGCCTTCCCAAATAGCTTTGTGTGGAAGGGCTGCCAGGCCCAGTGTTTGGGACAAGGAAACAGGCCGTGGCGAGAATCCAGCTTTGACCTTTATTCAAGAGACCAGATGGGTTGCCCCAGGGTCTGGCTGGCAGCCCTGTGGCCAAGCCAGGCTGAAGACCCACAATCTGGCCTGCCATTGCCCTGAGCTGCAGCCTTGGCCCCAGGATCCCACTTGCAGCCACTGGAGGGACAGGTGGGAGGGAGCCCTGAGGGACTGGATGCTGCTATTGATCCATTAAAAAAAAGAAAGAAGACACTAATGCTGTGTCCCTGTGATGGGTGGGCCCGCCATGGCAGCATGATTTCTGTACAATCAATCCATCATCTGGGCAGAGGGGCGGGCGGCACACGGAGGCTATTTCTTGGCTTTGGCAGAGTTGCGGGGTGGGGTGATGGGGCGGCCTCCGGGGTTCAGACCACTGAACTGCCCATACTTGCCCTTGTTCTTATCAGCGGGCTTGAGGATCTAAAAGAGACAGAGCTGGTCAGGTCCCCAGCAGTGACCCACAGGGCCTACTGGCCCCTTCCCCACACCCACCTGGAAGGAGCACATGAGGGTCTCATCCACGCTCATCATGGCGCCAGCATTGTCAAACTCGCCACAGTAATTGGGAGCTGAGAAAAGTGTCACCAGCTGCCGCTTGGCAAAGAACTCATAACCATCTTCTACCACCTGGGCAAGAACAAAAATAGTTGGGTCTGCAAGTTTACCCACTCCCCTTACTGCCTCAACCCAGGGCCACCAACCCATACCTGGTGTGCCCTGCAGATGAGGTCCAAGTCGTGCTTGTGTAGGAACTTGGCCACTACCTCAGCCCCAAAGGTAAAGGAGACACCCCGATCGTTCTCGCCCCAGCCCTGCACATCCTTGTCAGGGTCAGACCACAGCAAGTCACACAGCAGGCCCTGGTCAGGCACATCTGTGGGCCGCATGATACGCCGAATCTGCTCCATGGACTGCAAGTCTGGGGACAGGCCTGCTGGGACAGGATACTTCCTCAAAACTCAAAGCAAGCCCCCACTCCTCTAGGGAGCTTTCGACTCCCAGCCTCACGCTCCCAACATCACTGGACCCCTCTCCTGGACTCCTGAAGCCCCGGCAGGCAGGACCATCTCCCTCAGCCTTTTCCAAGTCCAGAACATAAGCACAAAGATGCTCCTGCCTGAAAAGAGACAAATGAGTTCCATGCAGGATGTTGCATGCCGCAGCCAGAAAGAGTACGGCTTAGCAGTGGGGGGAGAGGGAGAAAGGGACTTCGTATGAGAAGCAATATCTAAGAAGAGCCCAAGAGCTATTCCAGGTGCCTATTAACAGCTTTGTTGTAAGGCCTGTAGGCATGTCTGGCTGCTCCCTTCCCAGGAGTCTCTCAGTACATGCCTACAGCCCCCCTCACCTCCATGGCAGCAGAAAATCTTCTCGTCTACGATGGCTGCGATGGGCAGGCAGTTGAAGCAGTCAGTGAAAGTTTTCCACAGTTTGATATTGTAGCGTCTCTTGCCTGTATACAGAAAAGAGATGGCTTACAGGGCAGCCTGCCACGCCACCCCACCCTCAGCCTGGCTCTCTGGCTTTTTTTTTTTGGGTCTGGTCGTGGGGCCTGAACTCTGGGCCTGGGTGCTGTCCCTCAGCTCTTCAGCTCAAGGCTAGCGCTCTACCACTTGAGCCACAGTACCACTTCTGGCTTTTTTCTTTTTGCTTATGTGGTGCTGAGGAATCGTACCCAGGGCCTCATGCATGCAAGGCAAGCGCTCTACCACTGAGCCACCTTCCCAGCCCCCTCTCTGGCTCTTCTAGGATACTTTGTGGACTAGATAGAAGATTGAAGGCAAGGACAGCTCAAGCCTTCCACCTCTACCTCACCACACCCCTACCTACCTTCCAGGAATAATTCTAAAGCACCTAAGGTCCACAGAACCCAAATTCCAGTCTGACGGACTCATAGGCTTGAGTAGGGCCAAGCCCAAACCAGGTCTGCTTTATCTCTGCTTTGGACCAGTAAAGTCTAGTGTACACCAAGCATCCTAAGTGCTCAGTTACCGGACGTCCTGGTGAAGGACCTGACATCAAGCAGGGCCCTGGGAGCAACCCTCCAGGTATATCTATACACCAGGCCCCTCTCATTACCAAGCTGCAGGTCAGAGAAGACAGGTATAAAGGGATGGGGCCTCCATGCACTCCCAAGTACACCAAGCATTTTGACACCAGGCCAATACGAAGGTCCCATGCAGAGCAGAGAGGGCAGTTCCTGCCCCAGGCAGTCCTCAACAGTCAGACCACTTACATTCATCATAGAAGCCATAGATGCGGTTGATGCTGGCACACTCATGGTTCCCACGGAGCAGGAAGAAATTCTCAGGGTACTTTATCTTATAGGCCAGCAGCAGGCAGATGGTCTCCAAAGACTGCTTGCCCCGGTCCACATAGTCCCCCAGGAAGAGGTAGTTGCTCTCTGGAGGGAAGCCACCATATTCAAACAGCCGCAGAAGGTCATAGTACTGGCCGTGGATGTCACCTGTGATCCAGGGAAGTTAGAGGTAAGACCTGAACTTGAACCCAAGGCCAGAAATGGGGCTCAAGAGAAAAGAGATCCAGGAACTTTGGGAAGGGTCACAGTGTCATTTTCAAGAAGTCAGGGCTTGGCTAGGAGCTCACCGCAGATCTTGAGGGGAGCCTCCAGCTCCAGAAGTATAGGTTGGCTCAGGAAAATCTCCCGGGATTTGAGGCACAGACCACGGATCTCGTTCTCTGTCAGCTGTACATTCTTTCCAGGCCGCGAGCCCTGAACTGGGAGCGCAATGGGCTGTTAAGGCCCCGGGTCCTCAGACGGAAGGAAGCAGGGCGATTCGGGTGGGGTGGTCTCTTGGCCCCGCTTTGGGGGGGGGGGAACCTGGGCCTCTCCTGGACCACAGGCATCGGTGAACCCTGATCCCAAGATTCTCCGCCTCAGGCCTCCCAAGGCAAGACCCCAGCCACCCTGGAGACCCTCGAGACGGGTCTGTGGGCACGGGGCTTGTCACCCATGTCCTAATAGCACAGGACCCCTTTCCAAGCTAGGTTTCATAGCTTTCTCCCCCGCCCCAAGAGCCCAGGCCGGGCGTGCGCCCCGGGCTCGGGCTCGGAGGGGTGGCTGCCCCCACCCGAGGGCGCCCCGACCTCCGGGACGGCGGGGGGAGGGGAGGCCGAGGCCTCGGGACCTCGCGGCCCGTCCCCGCCCAGTCCAAGCTGGCCCTCGGAGGGTCAGACCCGCCCGCGCGCCGCTTCCGGGCCGGGCCGGGCCGGGCCGGGGCCAGGGCGCGGCGGGGGCCGCCCTTCCCCACCCCAGCCCACCTTCCAGCAGGCGCCCGATGATAGAGTCCAGGTTGAGCTTCTCGCTGTCGGACATGGCGGCGCCGCCGCTCCGGCCCAACAGCTACGGGCCTGCTCCAGCCTCCCGCCCTCTCGGAGCCTTCTTCCGGCCTGCCTCTCCTTCCGCCCTCCCAGCCCGCCCCCGGCCCGCCGCCCCGCCTCCTCGGCCGTCCGCCCCGCCCCGCCCCGCCCCGCCCCGCCCCGCCCCGCCGGTGCCCCGTGCTCTAGCGCCCCCGCTGGCAGGGAAGCGCAGTGACCCCGGCGGCCCGGGGGCGGGCCTCCTGCCGGGCGGGGGCGGGGCCTGCAGGGGGCGGGCCTCCTGCGGGGCGGGGCCTGCCGGGCGGGGCGGGGCGCCGGCCTGCCCCGCCCCTGGGGAGTCACTCGGCGGCGGTCCGCGCGTTTGGGACCGGAAGTGCTGTGGAAGTTGTTTTTCTCTGCGGAAGGCGGAGCCGTCCTTCCCGCCCCAGCTCGCGGCGAGTGTGTATGTGCGCGTAGATTAATCACTGTGGAGAAAGTCGTCAAAGTTCAGGAAAGGAAACTGAGGCTCAGATATCCCAGCACGGGGTCTCCGTGGCCTCCAGGCAGCTGGCAGCCGTGTCTGAACTCAGGATACTTTGCTTCACCTTGCCTGTGCCTCCTGTCTTCTCTTTTCTTTGTCAGCCCGGGGCTTGAACTCTGGGCCTGGGCGCTGTCCTCCAGCCTCTTTGTGCTCACAGCTAGCAGCGCTCTACCACTTGAGCCACAGCGCCATTTCTGGCTTTTTCTGTGTCTGTGGTGCTGAGGAATGGAACCCAGGGCCTCATGCATGCGAGGCACGCGCTCTGCCCCTGAGCCACCTTCCCAGCCCTGTCTTCTTTAGTGTGTGATAGTTCTGGGGCTTGAACTCAGGGTCTGAGCGCTGTCCCTGAGCCTCTGTGCTCAAGACTAGCGCTGTACCACTTGAACCATAGCGCCAGGCCTGGCTTTTTCTTTTTTTTTTTGTTTTGTTTTGTTTTGGGTCCGGTCGTGGGGCCTGAACTCTGGGCCTGGGCGCTGTCCCTCAGCTCTTCAGCTCAAGGCTAGCGCTCTACCACTTGAGCCACAGCATCACTTCCAGCTTTTTTCTTTTTGCTTATGTGGTGCTGAGGAATCGAACCCAGGGCCTCAGGCATGCAAGGCAAGCACTCTACCACTGAGCCACCTTCCTAGCCCTAAATCTTTTTTTAAAGGGTACTGGGATTTGAACTCAGGACCTCCCTCTTGTTAGGATGGCATTCTACCATCTGAGCTATACCTCCAGCTTTATTATTACTTTTTTTTTCCCTTTCCCTCGGGTTTTGTGAACTTTCCTGGCTAGCATCAAAAGATCTTTCCTCTCTCAGCTTTGGAGTAGGTAGGATTACAGGTGTGAGCCTCCTTTACCCCCACTAAATTAGGTTTTGTTTTGTTAAGTGTGTGTGTGTGTGTTTGCTGGCCCTAAGCTTCAACTCAGAGGCTGGGCAATGTCCCTGAGCTTTTGTGCTCAAGGGTAGCCCTCCCACTTGAGCCAAAGCACTTCCAGCTGTTTGGGTGGTTAATTGGAGATAGGGTCTCATAGACATTTCTGCCCTGAACTGTGATCCTCATATCTCAGCCTCCTGAATATGTAGAATTACAGGCATGAGCCACAGGTGTGCGGTCACCATTACTTTTGGAGTAGCATAGCACTAGTTCATTGTGTGCATGCAGGCTGGAGTTGTAGCTCAGAACCAAGTACTTGCCTGGTGTGTGCAAGGCCCCAGGACACCCCCATCATTGAGGGGAAAAAAGTTATTACTTTATAAAGAGAAAACATTAAACCAACCGTAATTCTTCTTGGAGCCCCAAGTTGGGTGTTTTACAGATCAGTAACCTCAAAATGAGATGCCCTGGCGTCTTGTCTTCATCTCTGGCAGGCCCAAGCTGCTTGAGAGACAGGGGAGGAGCCTGTGGCTCCGGAGCACTGGGGTAGGCAGGAAGAGCTTCACAGAGGAAGGGGTCACCCCCCTCTGTTTGGGAGGGGCCCCCAAGCATCTACTGAAGCTGTTTGAAGAGGAAGTAAGAGGAGGTGAGATACAGCAGAGAGGTGAGCTGGTCTGGTTGGCTTGGGACTGGGCCTGGGCCTGGGCCAGGTCTCTGCACTGAGTCTCCACCTTTCTGTCACTTCAGGGCCTAGCCCAGGACCCAATAAAAGAGGGCACACAGGGGGCTTGATGAAAGACCCCCAAACCTAGTCCCTCTAGCCCTACTGCCAGGCCTGAGGTTGGGGATTACTGGTGGGGAACCCTGGCCAGGACTGACCCCTCATCCCGGCCCTTGCACATCTTGCAGTCTGTGACTTCGGGGCTCTGGGGCATCATGGCCCGGGCCCTGGGGGAGGACCTGGTGCAGGATGACTCCAGCTCTCTGGGATCCGACTCAGAGCTCAACGGGCCCAGTCCCTATCGCCAGGCTGACCGGTATGGCTTCATCGGGGGCAGCTCAGCAGAGCCAGGGTGAGTGGACAAGGTGATGGGGGGATGGGGGGTGCAGGATCTGAGGCCTAAATTCTGGAGTGAGGCCTAACCACACAGGTCTGAGAAGGTCTGGTAGTAAGAACTGAGCCCAGGATTCAACCACTGCCATCCTTCCTCAGACTCGAGGTGGAAGGGCAGTGAGGAGATGGTGTCTCTGTGTGTGTGTGTGCGCGTGCGTGCGTGCGTGTCTGTCTGTCTGTCTGTCTGTCTTTGCTTCTCTCTCTCCCCCTCCCCCATCATGGGGGCTTGAACTCAGGGCTTGGGCACTGTCCCTGAGCTCCTTTTGCTGAAGGCTAGCACTCTACCACTTGAACTACAGCATCACTTCCAGCTTTTTGCTGATTCATTGGAAATGATAGTCTCCCAGACTTTCCTGCCCAGGCTGTCTTCAAACTGTAATTCTCATATCTCAGCCTCTTGAGTAGCTGGGATTATACCTGGGATTACAGGTGTGAGCCATCAGTGCCAGCTTCAGCTCTCTTCCCCCTTTGTAATCTCTGCCCAGGAATCCCAGATCAGAGTCATAGAATTTACATCTCTTCCCCAATATATAGACAGGAAAATAAGTTCAGAGACAGACAGAAACTTTCCTGAGGTCACACAGCAGAAATGAGACAGAAGCAGATTAAAACTCAGGACTTCTAGTTCTCAGATCCCTCTATGAATCATCATTGGGTCGCTGTCCTGGGTGTCAGCCAACAAACAGCTCCTTCCCCAGCACACAGGCACTTACTTCTTCAGACTGTCCTGCTGATATTCGCGTGGAGGGGAGGGTGTGAGGTCGAGGCTCTAGGAAACAGCTTCTGGGAAACACCTGTGTTACATGTCGCCTAGGCCGGATCGTCCTCCTGCAGACCTTATCCGCCAGAGAGAGATGAAGTGGGTGGACATGACCTCACACTGGGAAAAAACTATGTCCCGTAGGTACAAGAAGGTAAGAGCAAGCTGGGCACTGGTGGTTCACACCTGTAATCCTTGCTACATAGGAGGCGGAGATCTGAGGATCATAGTTCAAAGCCAGCCCAGGCAGGAAAGTCTGTGAGACTCTTATCGCCAATGAACCACCAGAAAAACGAAAGTGGCGCTGTGGCTCAAATGGTAGAGCGCTCACCTTGAGCTGAGGAGCTCAGGGACAACGTCCAGGCCCAGAGTTCCAGCCCCACCACTGACAAAAAGATGGAGGAGAAGGGGGGGTGAGGAGAAGAGCAGAGAGACCCTGCATTGGCACCCTCTTACTGTTACCCAAAAGCTATGGCCTTTGTTCCCTGCCACCCAAGTGGCCCTTGGACAACAGGAGGTTTGCTTGAGGCTTGCCAGCAGGTGCAGGAAGACTGCCTAACTGAGCCCATCCACCTCTTGCATAGGTGAAGATCCAGTGCCGGAAGGGGATTCCCTCAGCGCTGCGGGCCCGGTGCTGGCCTCTGCTGTGTGGTGCCCGAGTGTGTCAGAAGAACAGCCCTGGCACCTATCAGGTGACAACATGGGCAGGGACTCCATCTCCCCTTCCCAGAGGTCCTTGACACCCTGGACCCTCATAGCTCCCTTCCTGCCCACCCCCCAGGAGCTGGCAGACGCCCGCGGAGACCCGCAGTGGATGGAGACCATCAGCAGGGACCTGCACCGCCAGTTCCCTCTGCACGAGATGTTTGTGTCCCCCCAGGGCCACGGGTATGAGGCTGGAGATGTCCACGGTCCCCAGTCTCCCCCCACCCCTAAGTGCTGCAGCTGGGTTTGTCCTGTGTTTGTGGGGATTCAGCAGGGAACAGGGATCTACAGAGTACAAGGGGAGGAAAGGGATGTCTGGTGGGCGAGCCCTGATTTTGGGGGGGGGGGGGGGTTTATACAGGCAGCAGGGACTCCTGCAGGTTCTCAAGGCCTACACCCTGTACCGACCGGAGCAAGGCTACTGCCAGGCCCAGGGTCCTGTGGCTGCAGTGCTGCTTATGCACCTGCCCCCAGAGGTGAGTGACCTTGACCCTGCTCTAAGACCCTGACCTTAGCTCGATGGAGACCCTCAGTCCCTGGAGAGCTAGGGTTCCCCCCCCCCCCCCCCCCGCCAATGATCCAAGTTCTAAAACCCAGGACCTCCAGTCCCAGGAACTCAGGCTCCTGTGTTCCTTTACTCCCAGACCCTGTTCCATGAGGTTTAGCAACCTTGGTCTAATGACCTAGGCTCCAAGAACCTGGGGCCTTTGATCTTAACCCCGGCCCCAGCCATTGGGAAGTTTTCACCTTGATCTTCTGACTATGCCAACTTCAAACTCTGTAGTGTCCCAGCAACAGTGAACTTTGGGGCCTCCCCAATGGCCATGCTCAAGACCCAGCACCTGAGTCCTGGGACTTCCAAGCTCTGCCTGTCCCCTCCCTCCCTCCCCCCCACTCCCCCCCCCTGCAGGCCAGGCTCTTTTGATAAGAGCCCTCCTAGGCATCACATGTGGTTGGAGCAACCCAGCCCCTTCCCAGTCCTTCCCCCATATATGTGTTCCCTTCCTTGGGGGGACTCAAGGCCTCTGCCCCGCCCTCAGGAGGCCTTCTGGTGCTTGGTGCAGATCTGTGAGCTCTACCTCCCCGGCTACTACGGGCCCCACATGGTGAGAGTCTGGGAAGGAGACTGGAGACAGGAGGGGGGCTGGGGACGGAGATTCGAACCCTGGGGTCTGGGAGTGGAGGGGTGGCCCTTGACTGATGGACGTGGCTGCAGGAGGCGGTGCGGCTGGACGCTGATGTGTTCACGGCGCTGCTGCGGCGGCTGCTTCCCCGCGTGCACCAGCACCTGCAGCGGGCGGGCGTGGGGCCCCTGCTCTACCTGCCCGAGTGGTTCCTGTGCCTCTTCACGCGCTCGCTGCCCTTCCCCACCGTGCTGCGCGTCTGGGATGCCTTCCTCAGCGAGGGTGAGCGCGGGGCGCACTGGGGAGGCAGCTCACTTCTGGGGGGGTTGGTCACATCATGGGGCATGGGCGAGTCTCTGGGTGGTACTTCATCCGTGGGATAGCCGCCAGCCCCCAGCTGTGCCGAAGACCACCATAGGGAGAAGAGGCACTGCCCAGGGGGAGCTGGGGTGGCCACGGCACGTGTGTCACCTCTGAGTGGCTCAGGGGTGTGCAAGGCTGGACGTGGCCTTGGACAGGAAGCCAATTCTCCTCCAAGCCCGCAGGCTCTGGCTGAGCACCTCTAGGACCCAGAGGTAGCCAGGACTGGCCTACCCCCTCCACTGCGAGAACTTCATTCTGCAGGGGTGGGGATGGGGGTGGGAGGTGACAGTAACCAAATTAACAAGGTATTTATAGCACGTCACCAGGGCCATGAAGAAATAAAACCAAGGAGGTGACAGAGAGTGACAGGAGCGTGGCAGGAAGCGGTTGCTCTTTGGTGGAGGTGAACGTGAGCAGAGACCGGAGGGCGCGAGGTGCACCGGGCTGGGCAATCAGAGCAGAGCCAACCTGGGCTTTTGGGGTCTTTGAGCCTCAGCCCTGATGGCCCACCAATAACCCTTCTCCTTTTTGGTTTTTATGTGATGTCCAGAAAAACACCTTACATGTTCTGGAAATCAGGGCTGGGAATGTGGCTTAGTGGTAGAGTGCTTGCCTAGCATGCACGAAGCCCTGGGTTTGATTCCTCAGCACCCACATACCCAGAAAAGGCCCGAAGTGGTGCTGTGGCTCAAGTGATAGAATTCTAGCCTGAGCATAGAGAAGCATTAAGGAGGGTGTTCAGGCCCTGCGTTCAGGCCCCAGGACTGCCAAAAAAAGAGAAAAGTACCGGAAATCAGTTCATTCATCTATTGGACGCTTGCTCTGCACCCCGTATGCAGGGCTAAGAGCAGGAGCTCCCTTAGTGTTCTGGCTGCTAGCTTTCAAGTCTTCATCCATGTGTTACCTCCCTTCCTTCAGACCTCAAGACTCAGGCCAGGCAAGATGTCCAAGCCCACTTCAACCCCTCTACTTGAGGACATGCCTTGCACAGGCTCCTTTATGTTAGTCTGTGCTGGTCCTAGGGCTTGAACTCAGGGCTGAGTGCTAGCACTGAGCTTTTTGTTGTTGTTGTTTAAAGCTGGAGCTCTACTATTTGAGCCACAGCTCCATTCCAGATTTTTTTGGGGGGTTGGTTGGAGATAAGAGTCTCAGGGACTTTTCTACCCAGGCTGGCTTTGAACCATGGTCCTCAGACCTCAGTTTCCCAAGTAGCTAAGATTACCGATGTGACCACTAGCACCCAGCAGGATCCATATTCTGAGGACAGGATAAGGTGCAGAACTGAGGTAGTGCAGGGCTCTGCTCCCTGTGACTAAGTCCCTCCCCGTGCAGGTGCCAAGGTGCTGTTCCGGGTGGGTTTGACCCTGATGCGCCTGGCGCTGGGCACTGCAGAGCAGCGCAGGGCCTGCCCGGGGCTCCTGGAGACGCTTGGGGCCCTGCGAGCTATTGCCCCCAGCCAGCTGCAAGAGGAGATCTTCATGTCCCAGGTAGGTGTCTCTGCCTGCCTTCTTTTGTGCTGCACAGAGGGGGAAACTGAGGCAATGTGAGACACCCCCCCCAGGCTGAGTTCCTGATCTCTGAGCTGCAGATGGTGTAAACCTCAGGCTTCCAGCGCTGTGCTGTGCTGTCTGCGAGTCCCCGAGCCCTCACCCACTTCCTGGGACTCTGTACTGTCTGTTCCCCTCCCCTCCGCCCCCCCTCCCAGGCACCCAGGGCTTCCTGCCTCTCCCCCAGCGCCTGCAACCTCAGCCCCATGGCTCTCCCCAGGTACACAGTGTGGCCCTGTCCGAGCGGGACCTGCAGCGGGAAATCAGGGTCCAGCTGGCCCAGCTGGCCGAGTCCTCACCCGGGCCACACCCTCAGCTGCAGGCCCGCCTTCCCGGAGCTCAAGCCATCTTTGAGGCCCAGCAGCTGGCAGGGGCGCGGGGAAGCCCCAAACCTGAGCTGCCCCAAATTGTGGTCCAGCCTCCCGAGGAGTCCAGGCCACCTCGACGCAAACCCCAGACCCGTGGCAAGACGTTTCATGGGCTCCTGCCTCGGGCACGAGGAGCCTCTCTGGAGGGCGCCCCCAGAGCCCATCGAAGCTCTGTGTCCTTCCTGGACACCCGCTTCTGAAGGTACCAAGGATCAGTACCCCCAATCCTAATGGTAGATGTCAGCCCACAGTGGGTTCTACACTTTTCTGCTGGGACTTGGTGACTCATCTCCCTTCCAGGCAAGGCCCACGCCGTGGGGGCAGGGCGGGGCTCCCCACAGCACAGACACGGAAGTGAAGGAAGGTCACAGAGGGGCTGGGGGGAGCCCGGTGGGCCACATATCATGATGGTGCCCAAGCCCTCCCCAGCACCAAAGCCAGCGTGGATGGAGTGTGGGGGTGAGGTTGCTGCTGGGCTAAGGGATGCCCCAGAGGCTCATGAGGGGCTGGAATAAAGTCTGAGCGAGCAGATGCCTGGATGGAGTTTGTTCGATGACCTCCATGCCCACTCTGGACAAAGAGCCTTTCCCCTCCCACTTTCATGCACCCTCCCAGCCCTGCCTGGGGATGCACACTTCTCATTGGCTGCAACAAGAGCCAATGAGAAGCTGCCTTGTCTCCGCCTCTGGATGGCAGGTAAGGTAAGGCACTGGCACTGTTGGCCCTGAGCGGTGAGGCTGGGCTGGGCTCGGGAGTGGGCTCTGCCCTCCTCTCCTCAGCCCCCCCCCAGGAGGCTTCCTCACTCCCAGGGGAGTGGGGACACCAACCCAAGTCCACCTCCCAACTCATGCCCCTGCTTCCAGCTGCCAAAGAGCACCAGGCAAGAACAAAGGCCTAGTGTACCCAGGACAAAGGAGAAATGTCCCACCGGCCCTTGTCCCTCCCTGCACCCTGGTGCACCCCCTCGGGACGGCCACCATGGAAACTCCCTCCTACACTCGCTAATTGCCCCCGTGGGTGCCCGGGTGCCTGGTACATGAGCTATTGTTAAGACAACAGGCCTGGGCCCCACAGTGCCCATCCCCAGATGCCTGCATCTCGGGGCAGGTCCCTACCAACCGCAGGTGGGAAAGGAGAGGAGAGTGTGGGAGAGTGATCTGGAGGCCCTCACTCCATGGGGGACCATAAGGTAGGGATTGTTCACCCTTTCCATTGGCCCTGAAACTAGAGATAGATAGGGTCTTTTGGCACTGAAACAATAGAAATGAGACCCAGCAGAGGATCACAAACACACAGGCCCGGCGCTGATGGAGACGTGGGGCGGGAGCTGCGGTTCTAGGAAAGCTGATTGACAGAGAAACCAGGCTGCCCGCTGAACCGCAGCTGGGGCGCTGGGGTGGGTTTGGGTCTGGTAATTTCCCACCGGTCATGAGGGCCCAATCAAGATCAGTTTGGCCTTAGAGATAGTGTGACACCACGCTGGAGAGAACAGGGCTGGGGAGGGCCGCTTCAGGCAGATTTTGAAGGTGTGACAGGTCGTGGTAGCTTACTGCAC